>NW_028295644.1:600000-1016000 GCF_964341445.2 Mesoplodon mirus | reverse complement strand
TTTGTGATGACAAGGCCATGGAACATCGTGGTGGCAGGGGTCATGGAGCATTATTATGACAGTGGTAATGGAGCATTGTGATGGCAAGGGCATTGAGCATTGTGATGAGAAGTCCATGGAGCATTCTGATGACTTGTGTCATGGAGCTATGTGAAGACAAGGGCATGGAGCAATATGATGACAATGACATGGAGCATTGTGATGCCAAGGGTCATGGATCTTTGTGATGACAAAGGTCATGGCGCATTTTGATGGCAAGGGCGTTGTGCATTGTGATGAGAAGGGCACGGAGCATTGTGATGACAGGGTTATGGAGCAATTGGATGAAAAGTGTCATGGAACATTTTGATGACTGGTATTATGGAACATTGTGATGTCATGGTTCATAGAATATTGTGATGATAAGAGCATGTAGCATTGTGATGACAGGAGTCATGGAACATTCTGATGACAGGGGTGAGGGTGTATTGTGACAAATACTGATGTAGAATTCTGATATCAGTGGTGAGAGAGCATTTTGATGAGAAGTGCATGGAGCATTGTGAGGACAATTTTTTTGGAGCATTGTGATGACAAGATTGTGGAGCACTGTGATGACAGGCGCACGGTGCATTGTGATGACATGTGTCACGGAGCATTGTGCTGACAAGCACATGTAGCATAGTAATGACAAGGGTCATGGAGCATTGTGCAGAGAAAGGCATAGATCATTGTGATGACAAGGGTGAAAGAGCATTGTGATGAAAATTTCATGGAGCATTGTGTTTAAAAAGGTCACAGAGACTATTGATGACGAGGGCATGGAACACTGTGATGACAAAGGTCATGAAGCATTGGGATGACTGGAGTCACGGAGCATTGTGATGAGAGGGGTCATGGAACACTGTGATAACAAGGGCATGGAGCACTGTGATGACAAAGGCATGGAACATTGGTCTAATATGTTTCATGGATTACTGCGATGACAGTTGGTATGGCGCATTGTGATGACAAGGGCATGGAGCATTGTGATGACCAGGTCATGCAGTATTGTGAAGACAGGTGTCAGGAAGCATTGTGATGACATATGTAATGGCCCATTGTGATGAAAATGGCATGGAGCATTGTGATGCCAAGGGTCATGGATCTTTGTGATGACAAAGGTCATGGCGCATTTTGATGGCAAGGGCGTTGTGCATTGTGATGAGAAGGGCACGGAGCATTGTGATGACAGGGTTATGGAGCAATTGGATGAAAAGTGTCATGGAACATTTTGATGACTGGTATTATGGAACATTGTGATGTCATGGTTCATAGAACATTGTGATGATAAGAGCATGTAGCATTGTGATGACAGGAGTCATGGAACATTCTGATGACAGGGGTGAGGGTGTATTGTGACAAATACTGATGTAGAATTCTGATATCAGTGGTGAGAGAGCATTTTGATGAGAAGTGCATGGAGCATTGTGAGGACAATTTTTTTGGAGCATTGTGATGACAAGATTGTGGAACACTGTGATGACAGGCGCATGGTGCATTATGATGACATGGGTCATGGAGCATTGTGCTGACAAGCGCATGTAGCATAGTAATGACAAGGGTCATGGAGCATTGTGCAGAGAAAGGCATAGATCAATGTGATGACAATGGTGAAAGAGCATTGTGATGAAAATTTCATGGAGCATTGTGGTTAAAAAGGTCACAGAGACTATTGATGACGAGGGCATGGAACACTGTGATGACAAAGGTCATGAAGCATTGGGATGACTGGAGTCACGGAGCATTGTGATGAGAGGGGTCATGGAACACTGTGATAACAAGGGCATGGAGCATTGTGATGCCAAAGGCATGGAACATTGGTCTAATATGTTTCATGGATTACTGCGATGACAGTTGGTATGGCGCATTGTGATGACAAGGGCATGGAGCATTGTGATGACCAGGTCATGCAGTATTGTGAAGACAGGTGTCAGGAAGCATTGTGATGACATGTGTAATGGCCCATTGTGATGACAATGGCATGGAGCATTGTGATGCCAAGTGTCATGGAGGATTCTGATGACAAAGCTAATGGAGCATTTTGATGACCATGGCTTGGAGCATTGTGATGACAAGGGTCAGGGAGCATTGTGCTGACATGTGCATGGAGAATTGTGATGACAAAGGTCATGGAGCATTCTGATGACAAGCTTGTGGAGTATTTTGATGACAATGGCATGGAGCATTGTGATGAAAATGGCATGGGGGGGCCTCCCTGGTGGCGCAGTGGTTGAGAGTCCGCCTGCCGATGCAGGGGACACGGGTTCGTGCCCCGGTCTGGGAGGATCCCATATGCCGCGGAGCGGCTGGGCCCGTGAGCCATGGCCGCTGGGCCTGCGCATCCGGAGCCTGTGCTCCGCAACGGGAGAGGCCACAACAGTGAGAGGCCCGCATACCGCAAAAAGAAAAAAAAAAAAAAAAAAAAAATGGCATGGGGCATTGTGATGAAAAAGGCATGGAGCCTTTTCGTGACAGGTTTCAAGGAGCATTCTGATGACAAGTGTCAGGGAGCACTGTGATGACAAGTGTATTGAGAATTGTGATGACAAAGGTCATGGAGCATTGTGATGAAAAGGGCATGGAGTATTGTGATGACAGGCATCATGGAGCGTTGTGATGACACGTTATGGAACATTGTGATCAAAAGGGTTTGGAGCATTGTGATGAGAGAGGTCATGGATCATTTTGATTTCAAGGAGCATGGAGCACTGTTATGACAATGGCATGAAGCAATGTGATCCCAAGGTTCATGGAGGATTGTGATGACAATGGAAATGGAGTATTGTGATGACAAGCGCATAGAGCATTTCAATGACAAGGTCATGTAGCATTGTGATGACATGTGTCATGTAGCACTGTGATGGCAAGCGTCACAGAGCATTGTGAATACACGGGTCATGGAGCATTGGGATGACAAGGGCATGGATCATTGTGATGACAAAGGGTCATGGAGCACTGAGCTGAAAATGTTCATGGAGTGTTGTGATGACAGGGGTCATGGAGCATTGTGATGACCACGGAATGGAGCAATGTGATGACAAGAGTCTTGGATCATTGTGTAGTCAGGTGTCATGGAATGTTGTGATGACAGTGGTCATGGAGCATTGTGATGATATTGACCATGGAGTATTGTGATGAGTAGGTCGTGGAGCATTGGGCTGAAAATGCTCATGGATTATTGTGATGACAGGGCTCATGGAGCATTGTGATGACAAGGGAATGGAGCATGGTGATGACAAGGTCCTGGGGAATTGTGATGAGAAGACCATGGAGACTTGTGATGACAACTCACATGGAGCATTCTGATGAAAAGGGACATGGAGCATTATGATTACAGTGGTCTTGGAGCATTGTGATGACAAGGGCATGGAGCATTGTGATGAGAAAGCCATGAAGCATTGTGATGACATGCGTCATGGAGCTTTTTTATGACAAGGGCATGGAGCATTGTGATTACAGGGATCTTGGAGCATTGTGATGAAAAGGACATGGATTATTGTGATGAAAAATGCATGGAGCCTTGTCATGACAGCGTTCAAGGAGCATACTGACGACAAGTGTCAGTTAGCATTGTGATGACAAGTGTATTGAGCATTGTGATGACAAAGATCATGGAGCATTGTGATGAGAAGACCATGGATAATTGTGATGATGAGTGTCATGGGGTGTTGTGATGATAAGTGTTATAGAACATTGTGATCACAAGGTTTTGGAGCATTATGATGACAGAGGTCATGGAGAATATTGATTTCATTGTGATGACAATAGCCTGAAGCATTATGATGATGGGCATGGTGCATTGTGACGAAAGGGTTCATGGAGCATTGAGATGAAAAGGGGCATGGAGCATTTTGTTTATATGGGTTTTGGAGCATTGTGATGACAAGGGCATGGAGCATTGTGATGAGAAGGCCATGGAATATTCTGACCACATGATTCATGGAGCTTTGTGATGACAAGGGCATGGAGCATTGTGATTACAGGGGTCTTCAGCATTGTGATAACAAGTGTCATGGAAATTTGTGATGACTAGGCCGTGGAACATTGTGATGGCAGGGGTCATGGTGGATTGTTATGACAGAGGTAATGGAGCATTGTGATGAGAAGGGCATGGAACATTGGTCTGAAAAGTTTCATGGATTATTGTGATGAGAGTGGGCATGGAACCTTCTGATGACAAGGGTACAGAACACTATGATACATGGGTCATGCAGGATTGTAATGACAAGGGCCTGGAGCATTGTGATGAGAAGGGCATCGAGCATTGTGATGAAAAGTGTCATGGAGCTTTTTGATGACAAGGGCATTGAGCAATGTTATGAGAGTGTTCATGGAGCATTGTGATGACAATGACATGGAGCATTGTGATGCCAAGTGTCATGGGGCTTTGTCATGACAGTTAATGGAGCATTTTGATGACAAGGGCAAGGTGCATTGTGATGAGAAGTGCAGGGAGCATTTTTATGACCGGGTCATGCAGCAATTTGATGAAAAATGTAATGGAATATTTTGATGGCAGGGGTTATAGAACATTGTGATGTCAGGGGATTTGGAGCGTTGGGATGAAAAGGGTCATGGGGCAATTTGATGACAGGTGTCATGGAACATTGTGATGATAAGGGGATGTAGCATTGTGATAACAGTGTCATGGAACATTGTGATTACAGGGGTGAGGGAGTATTGTGATGACTAGTGATGTAACTCTGTGATATCTCTGATGAGAGAGCATTTTGATGAGAAGTGCATGGAGCATTGTGATTTCAAGGTTTATAGAGCATTGCAATGAAAAGGCTGTGGACCGTTCTGATGAAATGTGCGTGGCACATTGTGAAGACAATGGTCATGGAGCATTGTTCTGACAAAGACAGGCAGCATTTTGATGACAAGGGTCACAGAGAATTGTGATGAAAAGTTCAAGGAGCATTGTGGTTACAAAGGTCACAGAGCCTTGTGATGACGCGGGCAAGGACCATTGTGATGACAAACGTTATGAAGCATTGTGATAACTGGAGTCACGGAGCATTGTGATGACAGGGGTCATGGAGCATTGTGATGCCATGTGTCATGGAGCATTGTGCTGACAAGCGCATGGAGCATTGTGATGACAAGAGTCATGTTGCATTGTGCTGAGAAAGGCATAGAGCATTGTGATGACAAGGGTTAAAGAGCATTGTTATGAAAAGTTCATGGATCATTGTGGTTAAAATGGTCACAGAGACTGTTGATGACGAGGGCATGGACCATTGTGATGACAAAGGTCATGAAGCATTGTGATGACTAGAGTCACGGAGCATTGTGATGACAGGGGTCATGGAGGATTGTGATAACAAGGGCACAGAGCACTGTGATGACAAGGGCATAGAACATTGGTCTAATAAGTTTCATGGATTATTGCGATGACAGTTGGAATGGCACATTGTGATGACAAGGGCATGGAGCATTGTGATGTCCAGGTCATGCAGTATTGTGAAGTCAGTTGTCAGGGAGCATTGTGATGATATATGTAATGGCCCGTTGTGATGACAATGGCATGGAGCATTGTGATGCCAAGTGTCATGGAGGATTCTGATGACAAAGGTAATGGAGCATTGTGATGACAATGGCTTGGAGCATTGTGATGACAAGGGTCAGGGAGCATTGTGCTGAAAAGTGCATGGAGAAGAGTGATGACAAGGGTCATGGAGCATTCTGATGATAAGCTTGTGGAGTATTTTAATAACAATGGCATGGAGCATTGTGATGAAAACTGCATGGGGCCTTGTGATGAAAGAGACATGGAGCCTTTTCGTGACAGGTTTCAAGGAGCATTCTGATGACAAGTGTCAGGGAGCATTGTGATGACAAGTGTATTGAGAATTGTGATGACAATGGTCATGGAGCATTGTGATGAAAAGGGCATGGAGTATTGTGATGACAGGCATCATGGAGCATTGTTATGACAAGTGTTATGGAACATTGTGATCACAAGGGTTTGGATCATTGTGATGACAGAGGTCATGGATCATTTTGCTTTCAAGGAGCATTGAACATTTTGATGACAGGGGCATGAAGCAATGTGATCCCAAGTTTCATGTAGGATTGTTATGACAATGGAAATGGAGTATTGTGATGACAAGCGCATAGAGCATTGCAAAGACAAGGCCATTTAGCATTTTGCTGACAAAGGCATGGAGCATTGTGATGACATGTGTCATGGGGCACTGTGATGACAAGCATCACGGAGCATTGTGAATACAGGGGTCATGGAGCATTGGGATGACAAGGGCATGGATCATTGTGATGATAAGGATCTTGGAGCACTGGGCTGAAAATATTCTTGGAGCATTGTGGTGACAGGGACATGGAGCATTGTCATGACAGGGGCATGGAGCATTGGGCTGACAAGTTTCATATATTATTGTGATGACAGTGGACATAGTGCATTGTGATGACAATGGCATGGAGCATTGTGAAGAGAAGGTCATGGAGTATTGTGAAGACACGTGTCAGGGAGCATTGTGATGACATATGTCATGATCCACTGAGATGACAACGGCAGGGAGTATTGTGATGCCAAATGTAATGGAGGATTGTGATGACAAATATAATGGAGCATTGTGATGACTACGGATTGGAGCATTATGATGACAAGGGCCATTGAGAATTTTCATGACAAGGTCGTGAAGCATTGTGATGACAAGGTCCTGGAACATTGTGTAGAGAAAATCATGGAGCCTTGTGATGACAAATCTCATGGAGCATACTGATGTAAAGGGGCATGGAGCATTGTGATTACAGGGGTCTAGGCACATTGTGATTACAAGTGCATGGAGCAGTGTGATGACAAGGGCATGGAACATTGTGATGAGAAGGCCATCTAAAATTCTGATGACATGTGTCATGGAGCTTTGTGATGACAAGGCATGGATCATTGTGATGACAAGCTTCATGGAACATTGGGCTGAAAATATTCATGGAGTATTGTGATGACAGGGGTCTTGGAGCATTGTGATGACAAGAGTCCCGGATCATTGTATTGTAAGGTGTCATGGAGTGTTGTGATGACAGTGGTCATGGATCATTGTGATGATATTGGTCATGGAGCATTGTGATGAGATGGTCATGGAACACTGGGGGAAAATGTTCATGGAGTATTGTGATGACAGTTGTCATGGAGCATTGTGATGACAAGGGCATGGAGCATTTTGAGGAGAAGGCCCTGGAACATTCTGATGACATATGTCATGGAACTTTGTGAAGATAAGTGCATGGAGCAATGTGATGAGAGTGTTCATGGAGCATTGTGATGACAATGATATGGAGCATTGTGATGAGAAGGACATGAAGCATTCTGATGACATGCGTCATGGAGCTTTTTGATGACAAGGGCAGGGAGCATTGTGATTACAGGGATCTTGGAGCTTTGTGCTGAATAGGACATGGATTATTGTGATGAAAAAGGCATGGAGCCTTGTCATGACAGGGTTCAAGGAGCATACTGACGACAAGTGTCAGGGAGCATTGTGATGACAAGTGTTTTGAGCATTGTGATGACAAAGATCATGGAACATTGTGATGAGAATGACATGGATAATTGTGATGATGAGCGTCATGGGGTGTTGTGATGATAAGTGTTATGGAACATTGTGATCACAAGGGTTTGGAGCATTATGATGACAGAGGTCATGGAGAATATTGATTTAATTGTGATGACAATAGCCTGAAGCATTATGATGATGGGCATGGTGCATTGTGATGACAGTGTTCATGGACCATTGAGATGAAAAGGGGCATGGAGCATTGTGTTTACAGGGGTCTTGGAGCATTGTGATGACAAGGGCATGGAGCATTGTGATGAGAAGGCCATGGAACATTCTGATGACATGCGTCATGGAGCTTTGTGATGACAAGGGCATGGAGCATTGTGATTACAGGGGCCTTCAGCATTGTGATGACAAGTGTCATTCAGCCTTGTGATAACTAGGCCGTGGATCATTGTGATGGCAGGGGTCATGGTGCATTGTTATGACAGTGGTAATGGAGCATTGTGATGAGAAGGACATGGAACATTGGTTTGAAATGTTTCATGGATTATTGTGATAAGAGTGAGCATGGAGCATTGTGATGACAAGGGTACGGAACACAATGATACATGGGTCATGCAGGATTGTAATGACAAGGGCATGGAGCATTGTGATGAGAAGGGCATCGAGCATTGTGATGACAAGTGTCATGGAGCTTTGTGATGACAAGGGAATTTAGCAATATAATGAGAGGGTTCATGGAGCATTGTGATGACAATGACATGGAGCACTGTGATGTCAAGGGTCATGGAGATTTGTGATGACAAGTCATGTAGCATTTTGATGACAAGGGCATGGTGCATTGTGATGTGAAGGGCAGGGAGGATTTTGATGACCGGGTCATGCAGCAATTTGATGAAAAGTGTAATGGAACATTTTGATGGCAAGGTTTATAAAACATTGTGATGTCAGGGGTCTTGGAGCTTTGGGATGAAAAGGGTCATGGAGCATTTTGATGACAGGGGTTATGGAATATTGTGATGTCAGCGGTCATGGAACATTGTGATGATAAGGGGATGTAGCACTGTGATGACAGTGTCATGGAACATTGTGATTACAGGGGTGAGGGAGTATTGTGATGACTAGTGAGGGAACACTGTGATATCTCTGGTGAGAGAGCATTTTGATGAGAAGTGCATGGAGCATTGTGATTAAAAGGTTTATGGAGCATTGCAATGACAAGGTTGTGGATCTTTGTGATGAAATGAGTGTGGCACATTGTGATGACAATGCTCATGGAGCATTGTTCTGACAAAGACATGGAGCATTGTGATGACAAGGGTCACAGAGAATTGTGATGAAAAGTTCATGGAGCATTGTGGTTACAAAGGTCACAGAGCCTTGTGATTATGCGGGCATGGACCATTGTGATGACAAACGTTATGAATCATTGTGATGAGTGGTGTCATGGAGCATTGTGATGACAAGGGCATGGAGCAATGTGATGACAGTGGCATGGAGCATTGTTTAGACAAGTTTCATAGATTATTGTGATGACAGTGGGCATGGTGCTTTGTGATGACAAGGGCATGGAGCATTGTGATGAGAAGGTCATCGAGTATTGTGAAGAGAGGTGTCAGGGAGCATTGTGATGACATATGTCATGGTCCATTGCGATGACAATGGCATGGAACATTGTGATGCCAAATGTATTGGAGGATTGTGATGACAAATATAATGGAGCATTGTGATGACTAGGGCTTGGAGCATTATGATGACAAGGGCCATTGAAAATTTTCATGACAAGGTCGTGAAGCATTGTGATGACAAGGCCCTGGAGCATTGTGATGACAAAACCATGGAGCCTTGTGATGACAGTCTCATGGAGCATACTGATGGAAAGGGGCATGGAGCATTGTGATTACAGGGATCTTGGAACATTGTGATGACAAGAGCATGGAGCAATTTGAGGAGAAGACCAAGGAGCATCCTCATGGCATGCGTCATTGAGATTTGTGATGACAAGGGCGTGGAGCATTGTGATTACATGGGTCTTGGAGCATTGTGATGAAAAGGGCATGGATCATTGTGATGAAAAAGGCATGGAGCCTTGTCATGACAGTGTTCAAGGAGCATACAGACAAGTGTCAGGGAGCATTTTGATGACAAGTGTATTGAGCATTGTGATGACAAAGGTCATGGAGCATTGTGATGAGAAGACCATGGATAATCGTGATGACGAGCGTCATGGGGCATTGTGATGACAAGTGTTATGGAATATTGTATTCACAAGGGTTGGTAGCATTGCTATGACAGAGGTCATTTAGCACTTTGATTTCACTGAGATGACAATAGCATGAAGCATTATGATGATGTTCATGGTGCATTGTGATGAGAGGGTTCATGGATCATTGAAATGAAAAGGGGCATAGAGCATTGTGATTACAGGGTTCTTGGAGCATTGTGAAGAGAAGGGTGATGGAGCGTTGTGATGACAAAGCCATGTAATATCGTGATGGCAGGGTTCATGGAGCAATGTTATGACAGTTGTAATGGAGCATTGTGATGGCAAGGACATGGAATATTGTGATGAGAAGGCCATGGAGCATTCTGATGACATGTGTCATGGAGCTTTGTGATGACAAGGGCATGGAGCCATGTGAGGAGAGCGTTCATGGAGCATTGTGATGACAATGACATGGAACATTGTGATGCCAAGGGTCATGGATCTTTGTGATGACAAAGGTCATGGAGCATTTTCATGGCAAGGGCGTTGTGCATTGTGATGAGAAGGCCAGGGAGCATTGTGATGACAGGGTCATGGAGCAATTGGATGAAATGTGTCATGGAACATTTTGATGACAGGAGTTATGGAACATTGTGATGTCAGGGGTCATCGAACATTGTGATGATAAGTGCATGTAGCATTGTGGTGACAGGAGTCATGGAACATTGTGATGACAGGGATGAAGGAGTACTGTGACAAATAGTGTTGTAGCACTGTGATATCTGTTGTGAGAGAGCATTTTGATGAGATGTGCATGGAGCATTGTGATGACAAGTTTTATGGAGCATTGTGATGACAAGATGGTGGAGCACTGTGATGACAAGCGCATGGTGCATTGTGATGACGTGTCATGGAGCCTTGTGATGACAAGGGTCATGGAGAATTGTGCTGAGAAAGGCATAGAGAATTTTGATGACAAGGGTCAAAGAGCATTGAGATGAAAAGTTCATGAATCATTGTGGTTAAAATGGTCACAGAAACTGTTGATGACGAGGGCATGGACCATTGTGATGACAAAGGTCATGAAGCATTGTGATGACTGTAGCACGGAGCATTGTGATGACAGGGGTCATGGAGCATTGTGACAACAAGGGCATGGAGCATTGTGATGACAAGGGCATGGAACATTGGTCTAATAATTTTCATGAATTATTGCGATGTGAGTTGGAATGGCGCATTGTGATGACAAGGGCATGGAGCATTGTGATGGCCAGGTCTTGCAGTATTGTGAAGACAGGTGTCAGGGAGCATTGTGATGACATATGTAATGGCCCATTGTGATGACAATGGCATGGAGCATTGTGATGCCAAGTGTCATGGAGGATTCTGATGACAAAGGTAATGGAGCATTGTGATGACATTGGCTTGGAGCATTGTGATGACAAGGGTCAGGGAGCATTGTTCTGACAAGTGCATGGAGATTTGTGATGACAAGGGTCAAGGAATATTCTGATGACAAGCTTGTGGAGTATTCTGATGACAATGGAATGGAGCATTGTGAAGTAAACGGCATGGGGCATTGTGATGAAAAGGCATGGAGCCTTTTCGTGACAGTGTTCAAGGAGCATTCTGACGACAAGTGTCAGGGAGCATTGTGATGACAAGTGTATTGAGCATTGTGATGACAAAGGTCATGGAGCATTGTGATGAAAAGGGCATGGAGTATTGTGATGACAAGCATTATGGAGCGTTGTGATGACAAGTGTTATGGAACATTGTGATCACAAGGGCTTGGAGCATTGTGATGACAGAGGTCATGGATCATTTTGATTTCAAGGATCATGGAGCATTGTGATGACAAGGGAATGAAGCAATGTGATCCCAATGTTCACGGAGGATTGTGATGACAATGGAAATGGAGTATTGTGATGACAAGCACATAGAACATTGTAATGACAAGGTCACGTAGCATTTTGCTGACAAAGGCATGGAGCATTGTGATGACAGTTGTCGTGGGGCACTGTGATGACAAGCGTCACAGAGCATTGTGTATACAGGGGTTATGGAGCATTGGGATAACAAGGGCATGGATCATTGTGATGACAAGTGTCATGGAGCTTTGTGATGACTAGGGAATGGAGCATTGTGATGACAAGAGTCTCGGATCATTGTGTTGTCAGGTGTCATGGAGTGTTGTGATGACAGTGGTCATGGAAAATTGTGATGGTATTGGTCATGGTGCATTGCGATGACAAGGGAATGGAGCATGGTGATGAGAAATTCCAGGAGCATTGTGATGAGATGACCATGGAGACTTGTGATGACAAGTCTCATTGAGCATTCTGATGAAAAGTTGCATGGAGTATTGTGATTACAGGGGTCTTGGAGCATTGTGATGACAAGGTCATGGAGCATTGTGATGAGAAGGCCATGGAACATTCTGATGACATGCGTCATGGAGCTTTGTGATGACAAGGGCATGGAGCATTGTGATTACAGGGGCCTTCAGCATTGTGATGACAAGTGTCATGGAGCCTTGTGATTACTAGGCTGTGGAACATTGTGATGGCAGGTGTCGTGGTGCATTGTTATGACAGAGGTAATGGAGCACTGTGATGAGTATGGCATGGAACATTGGTCTGAAATGTTTCATGGATTATTGTGATGAGAGTGGGCATGGAGCATTGTGATGACAAGGGTACGGAACACTATGATACATGTGTCATGCGGGATTGTAATGACAATTGCCTGGAGCATTGTGATGAGAAGGGCATCGAGCATTGTGATAACAAGTGTCATGGAGCTTTGTGATGACAAGGGCATTGAGCAATGTTATGAGAGGGTTCATGGAGCATTGTGATGACAATGACATGGAGCATTGTGATGCCAAGGGTCATGGAGCTTTGTGATGACAAGTCATGGAGCATTTTGATGACAAGGGCATGGTGCATTGTGATGAGAAGGGAAGGTAGCATTTTGATGACCGTATCATGCAGCAAATTGATGAAAAGTGTAATGGAATATTTTTATGGCAGGGGTTATAGAACATTGTGATGTCAGGGGTCTTGGAGCTTTGGGATGAAAAGGGTCATGGAGCATTTTGATGACAGGGATTATGGAACATTGTGATGTCAGGGGTCATGGAACATTGTGATTACAGGGGTGAGGGAGTATTGTGATGACTAGTGAGGGAACACTGTGATATCTCTGGTGAGAGAGCATTTTGATGAGAAGTGCATGGAGCATTGTGATTAAAAGGTTTATGGAGCATTGCAATGACAAGGTTGTGGACCTTTGTGATGAAATGAGTGTGGCACATTGTGATGACAATGCTCATGGAGCATTGTTCTGACAAAGACATGGAGCATTGTGATGACAAGGGTCACAGAGAATTGTGATGAAAAGTTCATGGAGCATTGTGGTTACAAAGGTCACAGAGCCTTGTGATTACGCGGGCATGGACCATTGTGATGACAAACGTTATGAATCATTGTGATGAGTGGTGTCATGGAGCATTGTGATGACAAGGGCATGGAGCAATGTGATGACAGTGGCATGGAGCATTGTTTAGACAAGTTTCATAGATTATTGTGATGACAGTGGGCATGGTGCATTGTGATGACAAGGGCATGGAGCATTGTGATGAGGTCATGGAGTATTGTGAAGAGAGGTGTCAGGGAGCATTGTGATGACATATGTGATGGTCCATTGCGATGACAATGGCATGGAACATTGTGATGCCAAATGTATTGGAGGATTGTGATGACAAATATAATGGAGCATTGTGATGACTAGGGCTTGGAGCATTATGATGACAAGGGCCATTGAAAATTTTCATGACAAGGTCGTGAAGCATTGTGATGACAAGGCCCTGGAGCATTGTGATGACAAAACCATGGAGCCTTGTGATGACAATCTCATGGAGCATACTGATGGAAAGGGGCATGGAGCATTGTGATTACAGGGATCTTGGAACATTGTGATGACAAGAGCATGGAGCAATTTGAGGAGAAGACCAAGGAGCATCCTCATGGCATGTGTCATTGAGATTTGTGATGACAAGGGCGTGGAGCATTGTGATTACATGGGTCTTGGAGCATTGTGATGAAAAGGGCATGGATCATTGTGATGAAAAAGGCATGGAGCCTTGTCATGACAGTGTTCAAGGAGCATACAGACAAGTGTCAGGGAGCATTTTGATGACAAGTGTATTGAGCATTGTGATGACAAAGGTCATGTAGCATTGTGATGAGAAGACCATGGATAATCGTGATGACAAGCGTCATGGGGCATTGTGATGACAAGTGATATGGAATATTGTATTCACAAGGGTTGGTAGCATTGCTATGACAGAGGTCATGGAGCACTTTGATTTCACTGTGATGACAATAGCATGAAGCATTATGATGATGTTCATGGTGCATTGTGATGAGAGGGTTCATGGATCATTGAAATGAAAAGGGGCATAGAGCATTGTGATTACAGGGTTCTTGGAGCATTGTGAAGAGAAGGGTGATGGAGCGTTGTGATGACAAAGCCATGTAATATCGTGATGGCAGGGTTCATGGAGCAATGCTATGACAGTTGTAATGGAGCATTGTGATGGCAAGGACATGGAATATTGTGATGAGAAGGCCATGGAGCATTCTGATGACATGTGTCATGGAGCTTTGTGATGACAAGGGCATGGAGCCATGTGAGGAGAGCGTTCATGGAGCATTGTGATGACAATGACATGGAACATTGTGATGCCAAGGGTCATGGATCTTTGTGATGACAAAGGTCATGGAGCATTTTCATGGCAAGGGCGTTGTGCATTGTGATGAGAAGGCCAGGGAGCATTGTGATGACAGGGTCATGGAGCAATTGGATGAAATGTGTCATGGAACATTTTGATGACAGGAGTTATGGAACATTGTGATGTCAGGGGTCTTGGAGCATTTTGATGGAAAGGGTAATGGAGCATTTTGATGACAGGTGTTATGGAACATTGTGATGTCAGGGGTCATCGAACATTGTGATGATAAGTGCATGTAGCATTGTGGTGACAGGAGTCATGGAACATTGTGATGACAGGGATGAAGGAGTACTGTGACAAATAGTGTTGTAGCATTGTGATATCTGTGGTGAGAGAGCATTTTGATGAGATGTGCATGGAGCATTGTGATGACAAGTTTTATGGAGCATTGTGATGACAAGATGGTGGAGCACTGTGATGACAAGCGCATGGTGCATTGTGATGACGTGTCATGGAGCCTTGTGATGACAAGGGTCATGGAGAATTGTGCTGAGAAAGGCATAGAGAATTTTGATGACAAGGGTCAAAGAGCATTGAGATGAAAAGTTCATGAATCATTGTGGTTAAAATGGTCACAGAGACTGTTGATGATGAGGGCATGGACCATTGTGATGACAAAGGTCATGAAGCATTGTGATGACTGTAGCACGGAGCATTGTGATGACAGGGGTCATGGAGCATTGTGACAACAAGGGCATGGAGCATTGTGATGACAAGGGCATGGAACATTGGTCTAATAATTTTCATGAATTATTGCGATGTGAGTTGGAATGGCGCATTGTGATGACAAGGGCATGGAGCATTGTGATGGCCAGGTCTTGCAGTATTGTGAAGACAGGTGTCAGGGAGCATTGTGATGACATATGTAATGGCCCATTGTGATGACAATGGCATGGAGCATTGTGATGCCAAGTGTCATGGAGGATTCTGATGACAAAGGTAATGGAGCATTGTGATGACATTGGCTTGGAGCATTGTGATGACAAGGGTCAGGGAGCATTGTTCTGACAAGTGCATGGAGATTTGTGATGACAAGGGTCAAGGAATATTCTGATGACAAGCTTGTGGAGTATTCTGATGACAATGGAATGGAGCATTGTGAAGTAAACGGCATGGGGCATTGTGATGAAAAGGCATGGAGCCTTTTCGTGACAGTGTTCAAGGAGCATTCTGACGACAAGTGTCAGGGAGCATTGTGATGACAAGTGTATTGAGCATTGTGATGACAAAGGTCATGGAGCATTGTGATGAAAAGGGCATGGAGTATTGTGATGACAAGCATTATGGAGCGTTGTGATGACAAGTGTTATGGAACATTGTGATCACAAGGGCTTGGAGCATTGTGATGACAGAGGTCATGGATCATTTTGATTTCAAGGATCATGGAGCATTGTGATGACAAGCACATAGAACATTGTAATGACAAGGTCACGTAGCATTTTGCTGACAAAGGCATGGAGCATTGTGATGACAGTTGTCGTGGGGCACTGTGATGACAAGCGTCACAGAGCATTGTGTATACAGGGGTTATGGAGCATTGGGATAACAAGGGCATGGATCATTGTGATGACAAGTGTCATGGAGCTTTGTGATGACTAGGGAATGGAGCATTGTGATGACAAGAGTCTCGGATCATTGTGTTGTCAGGTGTCATGGAGTGTTGTGATGACAGTGGTCATGGAAAATTGTGATGGTATTGGTCATGGTGCATTGCGATGACAAGGGAATGGAGCATGGTGATGAGAAATTCCAGGAGCATTGTGATGAGAAGACCATGCAGACTTTTGATGAGAAGTCTCATGGAGCATTTTGTTGAAAAGGGGCATGGAGCATTGTGATTACAGGGGTCTTGGAGCATTGTGATGAAAAGGGCATGAATCATGGTGATGAGAAGTCCATGGAGCATTCTGATGACATGCGTCATGGAGTTTTGTGATGACAAGGGCATGGAGCATTGTGATTACAGGGATCTTGGAGCATTGTGATGAAAAGGGCATGGATTATTGTGATGAAAAAGGCATGGAGCCTTGTCATGACATGGTTCAAGGCGCATACTGACGACAACTGTCATGGAGCATTGTGATGACAAGTGTTTTGAGCATTGTGATGACAAAGATCATGGAACATTGTGATGAGAAGTCCATGGATAATTGTGATGACGAGCGTCATGGGGCAATGTGATGTCAAGTTTCATGGAGCCTTGTGATGACAAGGCCGTGTAACATTGTGATGGCAGGGGTCATGGAGCATTGTTATGACAGGGGTAATGGAGCATTTTGATGAGAAGGGCATGGAGCATTGTGATTACAGGGGCCTTGAAACATTGTGATGACAAGGGCATGGAGCATTGTGATGACAGTGGCATGGAGCATTGGTTTGACAATTTTCATAGATTATTGTGATGACAGTGGGCATGGTGCATTGTGATGACAAGGGCATGGAGCATTGTGATGCCAAATGTATTGGAGGATTGTGATGACAAATATAATGGAGCATTGTGATGACTAGGGCTTGGAGCATTATGATGACAAGGGCCATTGAAAATTTTCATGACAAGGTCTTGAAGCATTGTGATGACAAGGTCCTGGAGCATTGTGATGACAAAAACATGGAGCCTTGTGATGACAAGTCTCATGGAGCATACTGATGGAAAGGGGCATGGAGCATTGTGATTACAGGGGTCTTGCCACCTTGTGATGACAAGGGCATGGAGCGTTTTGAGGAGAAGACCAAGGAGCATTCTCATGGCATGCGTCATTGAGCTTTGTGATGACAAGGGCGTGGATCATTGTGATTACATGGGTCTTGGAGCATTGTGATGAAAAGGGCATGGATCATTGTGATGAAAAAGGCATGGAGCCTTGTCATGACAGTGTTCAAGGAGCATACAGACAACAAGTGTCAGGGAGCATTTTGATGACAAGTGTATTGAGCATTGTGATGACAATGGTCATGGAGCATTGTGATGAGAAGACCATGGAAAATCGTGATGACGAGCATCATGCGGCATTGTGATGACAAGTGTTATGGAATATTGTATTCACAAGGGTTTGTAGCATTGCTATGACAGAGGTCATGGAGCACTTTTATTTCATTGTGATGACAATAGCATGAAGCATTATGATGATGTGCATGGTGCATTGTGATGAGTGTTCATGGATCATTGACATAAAAAGGGACATAGAGCATTGTGATTACAGGGTTCTTGGAGCATTGTGAAGAGAAGGGTGATGGAGCCTTGTGATGACAAGGCCGTGGAATATCGTGATGGCAGGCGTCATGGAGCAATGTTATGACAGTGGTAATGGAGCATTGTGATGGAAAGGGCATGGAACATTGTGATGAGAAGGCCATGGAGCATTCTGATGACATGTGTCATGGAGCTCTGTGATGACAAGGGCATGGAGCATTGTGATGGCAAGGGCGTTGTGCATTGTGAGGAGAATGCCAGGGAGCATTGTGATGACAGGGTCATGGAGCAATTGGATGAAATGTGTCATGGAACATTTTGATGACAGGAGTTATGGAACATTGTGATGTCAGGGGTCATAGAGCATTTTGATGAAAAGGGTCATGGAGCATTTTGATGACAGGTGTTATGGAACATTGTGATGTCAGGGGTCATCGAACATTGTGATGATAAGTGCATGTAGCATTGTGGTGACAGGAGTCATGGAACATTGTGATGACAGGGATGAGGGAGTACTGTGACAAACAGTGCTGTAGCATTGTGATATCAGTGGTGAGAGAGCATTTTGATGAGAAATGCATGGAGCATTGTGATGACAAGTTCTATGGAGCATTGTGATGACAAGATGGTGGAGCACTGTGATGACAAGCGCATGGTGCATTGTGATGACATGTGTCATGGAGCATTGTGCTGACAAGCGCATGGAGCATTGTGATGACAAGGGTCATGGAGATTTGTGCTGAGAAAGGCATAGAGAATTTTGATGACAAGGGTCAAAGAGCATTGTGATCAAATGTTCAAGGAGCATTGTGGTTAAAAAGGTCACAGAGACTGTTGATGATGAGGGAATGGACCATTGTGATGACAAAGGTCATGGAGCATTGTTATGACTGGAGTGACGGAGCATTGTGATGACAGGGGTCATGGAGCATTGTGATAACAAGGGCATGGAGCATTGTGATGTCCACGTCATGCAGTATTGTGAAGACAGGCGTAAGGGAGCATTTTGATGACATATGTAATGGCCCATTGTGATGAAAATGGCATGGAGCATTGTGATGCCAAGTGTCATGGAGGATTCTGATGACAAAGGTAATGGAGCATTGTGACGATAATGGCTTGGAGCATTGTGATGACAAGGGTCAGAGAGCATTGTGCTGACAAGTGCATGGAGAATTGTGATGACAAGTGTCATGAAACATTCTGCTGACAAGCTTGTGGAGTATTTTGATGACAATGGCATGGAGCATTGTGATGTAAACGGCATGGGCCATTGTGATGAAAAGGCATGGAGCCTTTTCGTGCCAGGATTCAAGGAGCATTCTGACGACAAGTGTCAGGGAGCACTGTGATGACAAGTGTATTGAGAATTGTGATGACAAAGGTCATGGAGCATTGTGATGAAAAGGGCATGGAGTATTGTGATGGCAGGCATCATGGAGCGTTGTCATGACAAGTGTTATGGAACATTGTGATCACAAGGGCTTGGAGCATTGTGATGACAGAGGTCATGGATCATTTTGATTTCAAGGAGCATGGGGCATTGTGATGACAAGGGAATGAAGCAATGTGATCCCAATGTTCATGTAGGATTGTGATGACAATGGTAATGGTGTATTGTGATGACAAGCACATAGAGCATTTTAATGACAAGGTCATGTAGCATTTTGCTGACAAAGGCATGGAGCATTGTGATGACATGTGTCATGAAGCACTGTGATGACATGCGTCATGGAGCATTGTGAATGCAGGGGTTATGGAGCATTGGGATGACAAGGGCATGGATCATTTTGATGACAAGTGTCATGGAGCATTGGGATGACTAGGGAATGGAGCACTGTGATGAAAAGAGTCCCAGATCATTGTGTTGTCAGGTGTCATGGAGTGTTGTGATGACAGTGGTCATGGAGAATTGTGATGATATTGGTCATGGAGCATTGTGATGACAAGGGAATGGAGCATGGTGATGACAAAGTCCTGGAGCATTGTGATGAGAAGACCATGGAGACTTCTGATGAGAAGTCTCATGGAGCATTCTGTTGAAAAGGGGCATGGAGCATTGTGATTACAGGGGTCTTGGAGCATTGTGATGACAAGGCCATGGATCATGGTGATGAGAAGTCCATGGAGCATTCTGATGACATGCGTCATGGAGCTTTGTGATGAGAAGGGCATGGAGCATTGTGATTACAGGGGTCTTGCAGCATTGTTACGAAAAGGGCATGGAACATTCTGATGAAAAAGGCATGCAGCCTTGCCATGATAGGGTTCAAGGAGCATACTGACGACAAGTGTTAGGGATCATTGTGATGAAACGTGTACTGAGAATTGTGATGACAAAGATCAAGGAACATTGTGATGACAAGTCATGGAGCATTGTGATGACAAGGGCATGGAGCATTGAGATGAAAAGGGGCATGGAGCATTGTGTTTACAGGGGTCTTGGAGCATTGTGATGACAAGGTCATGGAGCATTGTGATGAGAAGGCCATGGAACATTCTGATGACATGCGCCATGGAGCTTTGTGATGACAAGGGCATGGAGCATTGTGATTACAGGGGCCTTTAGCATTGTGATGACAAGTGTCATGGAGCCTTGTGATTACTAGGCTGTGGAACATTGTGATGGCAGGTGTCGTGGTGCATTGTTATGACAGAGGTAATGGAGCATTGTGATGAGTATGGCATGGAACATTGGTCTGAAATGTTTCATGGATTATT
This sequence comes from Mesoplodon mirus, assembly GCF_964341445.2. Classification (NCBI taxonomy): domain Eukaryota; kingdom Metazoa; phylum Chordata; class Mammalia; order Artiodactyla; family Ziphiidae; genus Mesoplodon; species Mesoplodon mirus. The sequence goes on along the minus strand of NW_028295644.1, from coordinate 995,541 downwards.
GTGATGAGAGTGGGCATGGAGCATTGTGATGACAAGGGTACGGAACACTATGATACATGGGTCATGCGGGATTGTAATGACAATTGCCTGGAGCATTGTGATGAGAAGGGCATCGAGCATTGTGATAACAAGTGTCATGGAGCTTTGTGATGACAAGGGCATTGAGCAATGTTATGAGAGGGTTCATGGAGCATTGTGATGACAATGACATGGAGCATTGTGATGCCAAGGGTCATGGAGCTTTGTGATGACAAGTCATGGAGCATTTTGATGACAAGGGCATGGTGCATTGTGATGAGAAGGGAAGGTAGCATTTTGATGACCGTATCATGCAGCAAATTGATGAAAAGTGTAATGGAATATTTTTATGGCAGGGGTTATAGAACATTGTGATGTCAGGGGTCTTGGAGCTTTGGGATGAAAAGGGTCATGGAGCATTTTGATGACAGGGATTATGGAACATTGTGATGTCAGGGGTCATGGAACTTTGTGATGATAAGCGGATGTAGCAGTGTGATGACAGGGTCATGGAACATTGTGATTACAGGGGTGAGGGTGTATTGTGATGACTAGTGATGGAACACTGTGATATCTCTGGTGAGAGAGCATTTTGATGAGAAGTGCATGGAGCATTGTGATTAAAAGTTTTATGGAGCATTGCAATGACAAGGTTGTGGACCGTTGTGATGAAATGCCCGGGGCACATCGTGATGACAATGGTCATGGAGCCTTGTTCTGACAAAGACATGGAGCATTGTGATGACAAGGGTCACAGAGAATTGTGATGAAATCTTCATGGAGCATTGTGGTTACAGAGGTCACAGAGCCTTGTGATGACGCGGGCAGGGACCATTTTGATGACAAACGTTATGAAGAATTGTGATGACTGGGGTCATGGAGCATTGTGATGAAAGGAGTCATGGAGCATTGTGAGGACAAGGGCATGGAGCATTGTGATGACAGTGGCATGGAGCATTGGTCTGACAAGTTTCATAGATTATTGTGATGCCAGTGGGCATGGGGCATTGTGAGGACAAGGGCATGGATCATGGTGATGAGAAGGTCATGGAGTATTGTGAAGACAGGTGTCTGGGAGCATTGTGATGACATATGTCATGGTCCATTGCGATGACAATGGCATGGAGCATTGTGATGCCAAATGTAATGGAGGATTGTGATGACAAATATAATGGAGCATTGTGATGACTAGGGCTTGGAGCATTATGATGACAAGGGCCATTGAAAATTTTCATGACAAGGTCGTGAAGCATTGTGATGACAAGGTCATGTAGCATTTTGCTGACAAAGGCATGGAGCATTGTGATGACAGGTGTCATGGAGCACTGTGATGACAAGCGTCACGGAGCATTGTGAATAAAGGGTTCATGGAGCATTGGGATGACAAGGGCATGGATCATTGTGATGACACGTGTCATGGAGCTTTGGGCTGAAAATGTTCAAGGAGTACTGTGATGACAGGTGTCATGGAGCATTGTGATGACTAGGGAATAGAGCATTGTGATGACAAGAGTCCCGGATCATTGTGTTGTCAGGTGTCATGGAGTGTTGTGATGCCATTGGTCATGGAGCATTGTGATGATATTGGTCATGGAGCATTGTTATGAGAAAGTTTTGGAGCACTGGGCTGAAAATATTCATGGAGTATTGTGATGACAAGGGCATGGAGCGTTTTGATGAGAAGGCCATGGAACATTCTGATGACATATGTCATGAAACTTTGTGATGACAACAGCATGGAGCATTTTGATTAATGGGGTCTTGGAGCATTGTGATGAAACGTGTCATGGAGCGTTGTTATGACAAGGCCGTGGAACATTGTGATGACAGGGGTCATGGAGCATTGTTATGACAGGGGTAATGGAGCATTGTGATTTGAAGGGCATGCAGCATTGTGCTTTCAAGTTTTATGGAGCATTGTGATGACAAATTTGTGGACCGTTGTGATGAAAATCTCGATGCACATTGTGATGACAATGGTCATGGAGAATTTTTCTGACAGAGGCATGGAGCATTGTGATGACAAGTGTCACGGAGCATTGTGATGAAATGTTCATGGAGCATTGTGGTTACAAATGTAACAGAGCCTTGTGATGACGCGGGCATGGACCACTGTGATGACAAATATTATGAAGCATTGTGATGACTGGAGTCATGGAGCATTGTGATGATAAGGTCCTGGAGCATTGTGATGACATGACCATGGAGACCTGTGGTGACAAGTATCATGGAGCATTCTGATGAAATGGGGCATGGAGAATTGTGATTATAGGGGTCTTGGAGCTCTGTGATGACAAGGGCAAAGAGCGTTGTGTGGAGAATGCCATGGAGCATTGTGATGACATGCGTCAAGGGGCATTGTGCTGAGAAAGGCATAGAGCATTGTGATGACAAGGGTCCAAGAGCATTGTGATGAAAAGTTAATGGAGCATTGTGTTTAAAAAGTCACAGAGACTGTGGATGACGAGGGCATGGACCATTGTGATGACAAAGGTCATGAAGCATTGTGATGAATCGATTCATGGAGCATTGTGTTGACAGGGGTCATGGAGCATTGTGATAACAAGGGCATGGAGCATTGTGATGACCAGGTGTTGCAGTTTTGTGAAGACAAGTGTCAGGGAGCATTGTGATGACATATGTAATGGCCCATTGTGATGACAATGGCATGGAGCATTGTGATGCCAAATGTCATGGATCATTGTGAAGACAATGGATTGCAACATTATGATGACAAGTGTCAGGGAGCATTGTGCTGAAAAGTGCATGGAGAATTGTGATGACAAGGGTCATGGAGCATTCTGATGACAAGTTTGTGGAGTATTATGATGACAATGGCATGGAGCATTGTGATGAAAACGGCATGGGGCATTGTGATGAAAAAGGTATGGAGCCTTTTTGTGACAGGGTTCAAGGAGCATTCTGACGACAAGTGTCAGGGAGCATTGTGATGACAAGTGTATTGAGAATTGTGATGACAAATGTCATGGAGCATTGTGATGAAAAGGGCATGGAGTATAGTGATGACAGGCATCATGGAGCGTTGTGATGACAAGGGCTATGGAACATGGTGATCACAAGGGTTTGGAGCATTGTGATGACAGAGGTCATGGATCATTTTGATTTCAAGGAGCATGGAGCATTGTGATGGCAAGGGCATGAAGCAATGTGATCCCAAAGTTCATGGAGGTTTGTGATGACAATGGTAATGGAGTATTGTGATGACAAGCGAAGAGAGCATTGTAATGACAGGGTCATGTAGCATTTTGCTGACAAAGGCATGGAGCATTGTGATGACAGGTGTCATGGAGCACTGTGATGACAAGCGTCACGTAGCATTGTGAATACAGGGGTCATGGAGCATTGGGATGACAAGGGCATGGATCATTTTGATGACAAGTGTCATGGAGCATTGGGCTGAAAATATTCATAGATTATTGTGATGACAGGGGTCATGGAGCATTGTGATGACAAGGGAATGCAGCATGGTGATGACAAGGCCCTGGAGCATTCTGATGAGAAGTCCATGGAGACTTGTGATGACAAGTCTCATGGAGCATTCTGATGAAAATTGTCATGGAGCATTGTGATTACAGGAGTCTTGGAGCACTGTGATGACTAGGGCATGGAGCATTGTGATGAGAAGGCCATGGAGCATTCTGATGACATGCGTCATGGAGTTTTGTGATGACAAGGGCATGGAGCATTGTGATTACAGGGATCGTGGAGCATTGTGAAGAAAAGGTCATGGATCTTTTTGATGAAAACGTCATGGAGCCTTGTCATGATAGGGTTCAAGGAGCATACTGATGACAAGGGTCAGGGAGCATTGTGATGACAAGTGTATTGAGCATTGTGATGACAAACATCATGGAGCATTGTGAAGAGAAGACCATGGATAATTGTGATGATGAGCATCATGTGGTGTTTTTATGATAAGTGTTATGCAACATTGTGATCACAAGGGTTTGGAGCATTATGATGACAGAGGTCATGCAGAATATTGATTTCACTGTGATGACAATAGCCTGAAGCATTATGATGATGGGCATGGTGCATTGTGATTACAGGGTTCATGGAGCATTGAGATGAAAAGCGGCAAGGAGCATTGTGATTACAATTGTCTTAGAGCATTGTGATGACAAGGGCATGGATCATTGTCATGAGAAGGTCATGGAACATTCTGATTACATGCGGCATGGAGCTATGTGATGACAAGGGAATGGAGCATTGTGATTTCAGGGGTGTTGAGCATTGTGATGAGAAGTGTCATGGAATCTTGTGATGATTAGGCCGTAGAACATTGTGATGGCGGTGGTCATGGTGCATTGTTATGACAGGGGTAATGGAGCATTGTGATGAGAAGTGTATGGAATATTGGTCTGAAATGTTTCATGGATTATTGTGAGGAGAGTGGGCATGGAGCATTGTGATGACAAGTGCACGGAACACTGTGATACATGTGTCATGCAGGACTGTTACGAAAAGGGCATGGAACATTGTGATGAGAAGGGCATCGAGAATTGTGATGACAAGTGTCATGGAGCTTTGTGATGACAAGGGCATGGAGCAATGTGATGAGAGGGTTCATGGAGCATTGTGAGGACAATGTCATGGAGCATTGTGATGACAAGGGTCATGGAGCTTTGTGATGACAAGTCATGGAGCATTTTGATGACAAGGGCTTGGTGCATTGTGATGAGAAGGGCAGGGAGCATTTTGATTACCGGGTCATGCAGCAATTTGATAAAAAGTGTAATGGAATATTTTGATGGCAGGGGTTATAGAACATTGTGATGTCAGTGGTCTTGGAGCTTTGGGATGAAAAGTGTCATGGAGCATTTTGATGACAGGTGTTATGGAACATTGTGATGTCAGGGGTCATGGTACATTGTGATGATAAAGGGATGTAGCATTGTGATGACAGTGTCATGGAACATTGTGATTACAGGGGTGAGGGCGTATTGTGATGACTAGTGATGGAACATTGTGATATCTCTTGTGAGAGAGCATTTTGATGAGAAGAGCATGGACCATTGTGATTACAAGATTTATGGAGCATTGCAATGACAAAGTTGTGAAACGATGTGAGGAAGTGTGCGTGGCAAATTGTGATGACAATGGTCATGGAGCATTGTTCTGACAAAGACATGGAGCATTGTGATGACAAGGGTCACAGTGAATTGTGATGAAAAGTTCATGGAGTGGGCTTCCCTGGTGGCGCAGTGGTTGGGAGTGCGCCTGCCGATGCAGGGGGCACGGGTTCGTGCCCCGATCCTGGAAGATCCAACATGCCGCGGAGCGGCTGGGTCTGCGAGCCATGGCCGCGAAGCCTGTGTGTCCGGAGCCTGTGATCCGCAACGGGAGAGGCCACAGCAGTGAGAGGCCCGCGTACAGCAAAAAAAAAAAAAAAGGGGCATGGAGTATTGTGATTACAGGGGTCTTGGAACATTGTGATGACAAGGGCATGGAGCATTGTGAGGAGAAGACCAAGGAGCATTCTGATGCCATGCGTCATTGTGCTTTGTGATGACAAGGGCATGGAGCACTGTGATTACATGGGTCTTGGAGCATTGTGATGAAAAGTGCTTGGAACATTGAGATGAAAAAAGCATGGAGCCTTGTCATGACAGGATTCACGGAGCATACAGACAACAAGTGTCAGGGAGCATTTTGATGACAAGTGTATTGAGCATTGTGATGACAAAGGTCATGGAGCATTGTGATGAAAAGGGCATGGAGTATTGTGATGACAGGCATCATGGAGCGTTTTGATGACAAGTGTTATGGAACATTGTGATCACAAGGGTTTGGATCATTGTTATGACAAAGGTCATGGATCATTTTGATTTCAAGGAGCATGGAGCATTGTAATGACAAGGGAATGAAGCAATGTGATCCCAAAGTTCATGGAGGATTGTGATGACAATGGATATGGAGTATTGCGATGACAAACGCATAGAGCATTGTAATGACAAGGTCATGTAGCATTTTGCTGACAAAGGCATGGAGCTTTGTGATGACAGGTGTCATGGAGCACTGTGATGACAAGTGTCATGGAGCATTGTGAATACAGTGGTCATCGAGCATTGGGATGACAAAGGCATGGATCACTGTGATGACAAGGGCATGGAGCAATGAGAGCAGAAGACCAAGGAGCATTCTGATGGCCTGCAACATTGAGCTTTGTGATGACAAGGGCATGGAGCATTGAGATTACATGTGTCTTGGAGCATTGTGATGAAAAGGACATGGTTTATTGTGATGAAAAAGGCATGGAGCCTTCTCATGACAGGATTCAAGGAGCATACAGACAACAAGTGTCAAGGAGCATTTTGATGACAAGTGTATTGAGCATTGTGAGGACAAACTTCATGGAGCATTGTGATGAGAAGACCATTGATAATTGTGATGACGAGCGTCATGGGGCATTGTAATGACAAGTGATATGGAATATTGTGATCACAAGGGATGGAGCATTGTTATGACAGAGGTCATGGAGCATTTTGATTTCATTGTGATGACAATAGCATGAAGCATTATGATGATGGGCATGGTGCATTGTGATGACAGGGTTCATGGATCATTGAGATGAAAAGTGGCATAGAGCATTGTGATCACAGGGTTCTTGGAGCATTGTGATGAGAAGGCTCATGGAGCTTTGTGATGACAAGGCCATGGAACATCGTGATGGCATGTGTCATGGAGCATTGTGATGAGAAGGCTCATGGAGCTTTGTGATGACAAGGCCATGGAACATCGTGATGGCATGTGTCATGGAGCATTGTTATGTTAGGTGTAATGGAGCATTCTGACGGCAAGGGCGTGGAGCATTGTGATGAGGTGGCCACGGAGCATTCTGATGACATGTGTCATGGAGCTTTGTGAAGACAAGGGCATGGAGCAATGTGATGAGAGCGTTCATGGAGCATTGTGATGACAATGACATGGAGCATTGTGATGCCAAAGTCATGGATCTTTGTGATGAAAAAAGTAATGGAGCATTTTGATAGCAAGGGCGTTGTGCACTGTGATGAGAAGGGCAGGGAGCATTGTGATGACAGGGTCATGGAGCAATTTGATGAAAAGTGTCATGGAACATTTTGATGACAGGTGTTATGGAACATTGTGATGTCAGGGGTCATCGAACATTGTGATGATAAGTGCATGTAGCATTGTGATGACTGGAATCAGGGAATATTGTGATGACAGGGGTGAGGGAGTATTGTGACAAATAGTGATGTAGCATTGTGATATCAGTTGTGAGAGAGCATTTTGATGAGAAGTGCATGGAGCATTGTGATGACAAATTATAAGGAGAATGTGATGACAAGATTGTGGAGCACTGTGATGACAAGCGCATGGTGCATTGTGATGACATGTGTCATGGAGCATTGTGCTGACAAGCACATGGAGCACTGTGATGACAAGGGTCAAAGAGCATTGTGATTAATAGTTCATGGAGCATTGTGGTTAAAAAGGTCACAGAGACTGTTGATGACGAGGGCATGGACCATTGTGATGACAAAGGTCATGAAGCATTGTGATGACTGGAGTCACGGAGCATGGTGATGACAGGGGTGATGGAGCATTGTGATAACAAGGGCATGGAGCATTGTGATGACAAGGGCATGGAACATTGGTCTAATAAGTTTCATGGATTATTGTGATGACAGTTGGAATGGCGCATTGTGATGACAAGGGCATGGAGCATTGTGATGACCAGGTCATGCAGTATTGTGAAGACAGGTGTCAGGGAGCATTGTGATGACATAAGTAATGGCCCATTTTGATGACAATGGCATGGAGCATTGTGATGCCAAGTGCCATGGAGTATTCTGAAGACAAATGTAATGGTGCACTGTGATGACAATGGCTTGGAGCATTGTGATGACAAGGGCCAGGGAGCATTGTGCTGACAAGTGCATGGAGAATTGTGATGACAAGGGTCATGGAGCACTCTGATGACAAGCTTGTGGAGTATTTTGATGACAATGGCATGGAGCATTTTGATGAAAACGGCATGGGGCATTGTGATGAAAAAGGCATGGAGCCTTTTCGTGACAGTGTTCAAGGAGCATTCTGATGAAAATTGTCAGGAAGCATTGTGAGGACAAGTGTATTGAGAATTGTGATGACAAAGGTCATGTAGCATTGTGATGATAAGGGCATGGATTATTGTGATGACAGGCATCATGGAGCGTTGTGAAGACAAGTGTTATGGAACACTGTGATCACAAGGGTTTGGAGCATTGTGATGAGAGAGGTCATGGATCATTTTGATTTCAATGTGCATGGAGCATTGTGATGACAAGGGCATGAAACAATGTGATCCCAAGTTTCATGGAGGATTGTGATGACAATGGAAATGGAGTATTGTGATGACAAGCACATAGAGCATTGTAATGACAAGGTCAAGTAGCATTTTGCTGACAAAGGCATGGATCATTGTGATGACATGTGTCATGGAGCACTGTGATGACAAGCGTCACGGAGCATTGTGAATACAGAGGTCTTGGAGCATTGGGATGACAAGGGCATGGATCATTGTGATGACAAGGGTCATGGAGCACTGGGCTGAAAATGTTCATGGAGTGTTGTGATGACAGGGGTCATGGAGCATTGTGATGACTAGGGAATGGAGCATTGTGATGACAACAGTCCCGGATAACTGTGTTGTTAGGTGTCATGGAGTGTTGTGATGACAGTGGTCATTGAACATTGTGATGATATTGGCCATGGAGCATTGTGATGAGTAGGTCGTGGAGCATTGGGCTGAAAATATTCATGGATTATTGTGATGACATGGGTCATGGAGCATTGTGATGACATGGGTCATGGAGCATTGTGATCACAAGGGAATGGAGCATGGTGATGACAAGTTCCTGGAGCATTGTGAGGAGAAGACCATGGAGACTTGTGATGACAAGTCTCATGGAGCATTCTGATGAAAAGGGGCATGGAGCATTTTGATTACAGGGGTCTTGGAGCATTGTGATGACTAGGACATGGAGCATTGTGATGAGAAGGCCATAGAGCCTTCTGATGACATGCGTCATGGAGTTTTTTGATGACAAGGGCATGGAGCATTGTGATTACAGGGGTCTTGGAACATTGTGATGTCAAGGGCATGAAGCATTGTGAGGAGAAGACCAAGGAGCATTCTGATGGACTGCGACATTGAGCTTTGTGATGACAAGGGCATGGAGCATTGAGATTACATGTGTCTTGGAGCATTGTGATGAAAAGGACATGGATTATTGTGATGAAAAAGGCATGGAGCCTTGTCATAACAGGATTCAAGGAGCATACAGACAACAAGTGTCAGGGAGCATGTTGATGACAAGTGTATTGAGCATTGTGAGGACAAAGGTCATGGAGCATTGTGATGAGAAGACCATTTATAATTGTGATGGCGAGCATCATGGGGCATTGTGATGACAAGTGATATGTAATATTGTGATCACAACGGTCTGGAAGATTGTTATGACAGAGGTCATGGAGCATTTTGATTTCATTGTGATGACAATAGCATGAAGCATTATGATGATGGGCATGGTGCATTGTGATGACAGGGTTCATGGATCATTGAGATGAAAAGGGGCATAGAGCATTGTGATTACAGGGTTTTTGGAGCATTGTGATGAGTTGGGTCATGGAGCTTTGTGATGAAAAATCCATGGAACATCGTGATGGCAGGGGTCATGGAGCATTGTTATGACAGGGGAATGCAGCATGGTGATGACAAGGCCCTGGAGCATTCTGATGAGAAGTCCATGGAGACTTGTGATGACAAGTCTCATGGAGCATTCTGATGAAAATTGTCATGGAGCATTGTGATTACAGGAGTCTTGGAGCACTGTGATGACTAGGGCATGGAGCATTGTGATGAGAAGGCCATGGAGCATTCTGATGACATGCGTCATGGAGTTTTGTGATGACAAGGGCATGGAGCATTGTGATTACAGGGATCGTGGAGCATTGTGAAGAAAAGGTCATGGATCATTTTGATGAAAATGGCATGGAGCCTTGTCATGATATGGTTCAAGGAGCATACTGATGACAAGGGTCAGGGAGCATTGTGATGACAAGTGTATTGAGCATTGTGATGACAAAGATCATGGAGCATTGTGATAAGAAGACCATGGATAATTGTGATGATGAGCGTCATGGGGTGTTTTGATGATAAGTGTTATGCAACATTGTGATCACAAGGGTTGGAGCATTATGATGACAGAGGTCAGGCAGAATATTGATTTCACTGTGATGACAATAGCTTGAAGCATTATGATGATGGGCATGGTGCATTGTGATGACAGGTTTCATGGAGCATTGAGATGAAAAGCGGCAAGGAACATTGTGATTACAAGGGTCTTGGAGCATTGTGATGACAAGGGCATGGAGCATTGTCATGAGAAGGTCATGGAACATTCTGATGACATGCGTCATGGAGCTATGTGATTACAAGGGAATGGAGCATTGTGATTTCAGGGGTGTTGAGCATTGTGATGAGAAGTGTCATGGAACCTTGTGATGACTAGGCCGTTGATCATTGTGATGGCGGTGGTCATGGTGCATTGTTATGACAGGGGTAATGGAGCATTCTGATGAGAAGGGAAAGGAGCATTGTGATTTCAAGGTTTATGGAGCATTGCCATGACAAATTTGTGGACCGTTGGGATGAAAAGCGTGTCGCACATTGTGATGACAAGGGTCATGGAACATTTCTCTGACAAAGGCATGGAGCATTGTGATGACAAGGGTCACGGAGCATTGTGATGAAAAGTTCATGGAGCATTGTGGTTACAAAGGTCACAGAGCCTTGTGATGACGTGGTCATGGACCATTTTGATGACAAACGTTATGAACCATTGAGATGACTGGAGTCAAGGAGCATTGTGATGACAGGGGTCATTGAACATTGTGATGACAAGGGCATGGAGCATTGTGTTGACAAGGGGAATGGAGCATTGGTCTGACAAGTTTCATAGATTATTGTGATGACAGTGGGCATGGTGCATTGTGATGACAAGGGCATGGAGCATTGTGATGAGAAGGTCATGGAGTATTGTGAAGACAGGTGTCAGGGAGCATTGTGATGACATATGTCATAGTCCACTGCGATGACAATGGCATGGAGCACTGTGATGCCGAATGTAATGGAGGATTGTGATGACAAATATAATGGAGCATTGTGATGGTTACGGCATGGAGCATTATGATGATAAGGGCCATTGAATATTTTCATGACAAGGTCGTGAAGCATTGTGATGAAAAATTCCTGGAGCATTGTGATGACAAAACCATGGAGACTTGTGATGACAAGTCTCTTGGAGCATACTGATGAAAAGGGGCATGGAGTATTGTGATTACAGGGGTCGTGGAACATTGTGATGAGAAGGGCATAGAGCATTGGGAGGAGAAGACCAAGGAGCATTCTGATGGCATGCGTCATTGTGCTTTGTGATGACAAGGGCATGGAGCACTGTGATTACATGTGACTTGGTGCATTGTGATGAAAAGTGTATGGAACATTGAGATGAAAAAAGCATGGAGCCTTGTCATGACAGGATTCACGGAGCATACAGACAACAAGTGTCAGGGAGCATTTTGATGACAAGTGTATTGAGCATTGTGATGACAAAGGTCATGGAGCATTGTGATGATAAGACCATGGATAATTGTGATGACGTGCGTCATGGGGCATTGTGATGACAAGTGATATGGAATATTGTGATCACAAGGGTTTGGAGCATTGTTATGACAGAGGTCATGGAGCATTTTGATTTCATTGTGTTGACAATAGCATGAAGCATTATGATGATGGGCATGGTGCATTGTGATGATAGGGTTCATGGATCATTGAGACGAAAAGTGGCATAGAGCATTGTGATTACAGGGTTCTTGGAGCATTGTGATGAGAAGGGTCATGGAGCTTTGTGATGACAAGGCCATGGAACATCGTGATGGCAGGGGTCATGGAGCATTGTTATGAAATTGGTAATGGAGCATTGTGATGGCAAGGTCGTGGAGCATTGTGATGAGAAGGCCATGGAGCATTGTGATGACATGCGTAATGGAGCTTTGTGAAGACAAGGCCATGGAGCAATGTGATGAGAGCGTTCATGGACCATTTTGATGACAATGACATGGAGCATTGTGATGCCAAGGGTCTTGGATATTTTTGATGAAAAAGGTCATGGAGCATTTGATAGCAAGGGTGTTGTGCATTGTGATGAGAAGGGCAGGGAGCATTGTCATGACAGGGTCATGGAGCAATTTGATGAAAAGTGTCATGGAACATTTTGATGACAGTTGTTATGGAACATTGTGATGTCAGGGGTCATCGAACATTGTGATGATAAGTGCATGTAGCATTGTGATGAGAGGAATCATGGAACATTGTGATGACAGGGGTAAGGGAGTATTGTGACAAATAGTGATGTAGCTTTGTGATATCAGTGGTGAGAGAGCATTTTGATGAGATGTGCAAGGAGCACTGTGATGACAAATTTTATGGAGCATTGTGATGACAAAATTGTGGAACACTGTGATGACAAGCGCATGGAGCATTGTGATGACAAGTGTGAAAGAGCACTGTGATGAAAAGTTCATGGAGCATTGTGGTAAAAAATGTCAGAGAGCCTTGTGATGACGTGGGCATGGACCATTATGATGACAAACGTTATGAAGCACTGAGATGACTGGAGTCACGGACCATGGTGATGACCGGGGTCATGGAGCATTGTGATAACAAGGGCATGGAGCATTGTGATGAGAGGGGCATGGAACAATGGTCTAATAAGTTTCATGGATTATTACGATGATATTTGGAATGGCATATTGTGATGACAAGGGCATGGAGCATTGTGATGACCAGGTCATGCAGTATTGTGAAGACAGGTGTCCGGGAGCATTGGGATGACATATGTAATGGCCCATTGCGATGACAATGGCATGGAGCATTGTGATGCCAAATGTCATGGATCATTGTGATGACAATGGATTTCAACATTGCTATGACAAGTGTCAGAGAGCATTGTGCTGACAAGTGCATGGAGAATTGTGATGACAAGGGTCATGGAGCATTCTGATGACAAGCTTGTGGAGTATTTTGTTCACAATGGCATGGAGCATTGTGATGAAAACGGCATGGGACATTGTGATGAAAAAGGCATGGAGCTTTTTCGTGACAGGGTTCAAGGAGCATTCTGATGACAAGTGTCAGGGAGCATTGTGATGACAAGTGTATTGAGAATTGTGATGACAAAGGTCATGGAGCATTGTGATGAAAAGGGCATGGAGTATTGTGATGACAGGAATCATGGAGCGTTTTGATGACAAGTGTTATGGAACATTGTGATCACAAGTGTTTGGATCATTGTTATGACAAAGGTCATGGATCATTTTGATTTCAAGAAGCATGGTGCATTGTGATGACAAGGGCATGAAGCAATGTCATCCCAAAGTTCATGGAGGATTGTGATGACAATGGATATGGAGTATTGTGATGACAAACGCATAGAGCATTGTAATGACAAGGTCATGTAGCATTTTCCTGACAAAGGCATGGAGCATTGTGATGACAGGTGTCATGGAGCACTGTGATGACAAGCGTCATTGAGCATTGTGAATACAGGGGTCATGGAGCATTGGGATGACAAAGGCATGGATCATTGTGATGACAAGGGTCATGGAGCACTGGGCTGAAAGTGTTCATGGAGTGTTGTGATGACAGGGGTCATGGAGCATTGTGATAACTAGGGAATGGAGCATTGTGATGACAAGTGTCCAGGATCATTGTGTTGTCAGCAGTCATGGAGTGTTGTGATGACAGTGGTCATGGAGATTTGTGATATTGGCCATGGAGCATTGTGATGAGTAGGTCGTGAAGCATTGGGCTGAAAATGTTCATGGATTATTGTGATGAGAGGGGTCATGGAGCATTGTGATGACAAGGGAATGGAGCATGGTGATGACAAGTTCCTGGAGCATTGTGATGAGAAGACCATGGAGACTTGTGATGAAAAGTCTCATGGAGCATTCTGATGAAAAGGGGCATGGCACATTGTGAATACAGGGGTCTTGGAGCATTGTGATGACTAGGGCGTGGAGCATAGTGATGAGAAGACCATGGAGCATTCTGATGACATGTGTCATGGAGTTTTTTGATGACAAGGACATGGAGCATAGTGATTACAGGGGTCTTGGAACATTGTGATGACAAGGGCATGGAGCAATGAGAGCAGAAGACCAAGGAGCATTCTGATGGCCTGCGACATTGAGCTTTGTGATGACAAGGGCATGGAGCATTGAGATTACATGTGTCTTGGAGCATTGTGATGAAAAGGACATGGATTATTGTGATGAAAAAGGGATGGAGCCTTGTCATGACAGGATTCAAGGAGCATACAGACAACAAGTGTCAGGGAGCATGTTGATGACAAGTGTATTGAGCATTGTGAGGACAAACTTCATGGAGCATTGTGATGAGAAGACCATTGATTATTGTGATGACGAGCGTCATGGGGCATTGTGATGACAAGTGATATGGAATATTGTGATTACAAGGGTTCGGAGCATTGTTATGACAGAGGTCATGGAGCATTCTGATTTCATTGTGATGACAATAGCATGAAGCATTATGATGAAGGGCATGGTCCATTGTGATGACAGGGTTCATGGATCATTGAGATGAAAAGGGGCATAGAGCATTGTGATTACAGGGTTCTTGGAGCATTGTGATGAGAAAGGTCATGGAGCTTTGTGATGACAAGGCCATGGAACATCGTGATGGCAGGGGTCATGGAGCATTGCTATGTTAGGTGTAATGGAGCATTTTGACGGCAAGGGCGTGGAGAATTGTGATGAGAAGGCCATGGAGCATTCTGATGACATGTGTCATGGAGCTTTGTGAAGACAAGGGCATGGAGCAATGTGATGAGAGCGTTCATGGAGCATTGTGATGACAATGACATGGAGCATTGTGATGCCAAAGTCATGGATCTTTGTGATGAAAAAAGTCATGGAGCATTTTGATAGCAAGGGCGTTGTGCATTGTGATGAGAAGGACAGGGAGCATTGTGATGACAGGGTCATGGAGCAATTTGATGAATAGTGTCATAGAACATTTTGATGAAAGGTGTTATGGAACATTGTGATGTCAGGGGTCATCGAACATTGTGATGATAAGTGCATGTAGCATTGTGATGACTGGAGTCATGGAACATTGTGATGACAGGGGTGAGGGAGTATTGTGACCAATAGTGATGTAGCATTGTGATATCAGTGGTGAGAGAGCATTTTGATGAGAAGTGCATGGAGCATTGTGATGACAAATTTTAAAGAGAATGTGATGACAAGATTGTGGAGCACTGTGATGACAAGCGCATGGTGCATTGTGATGACATGTGTCATGGAGCATTGTGCTGACAAGCACATGGAGCTTTGTGATGACAAGGGTCATAGAGCATTGTGATGAAAAGTTCATGGAGCTTTGTGGTTAAAAAGGTCACAGAGACTGTTGTTGACGAGGGCATGGACCACTGAGATGACAAAGGTCATGAAGCATTGTGATGACTGGAGTCACGGAGCATGGTGATGACAGGGGTCATGGAGCATTGTGATAACAAGGGCATGGAGCATTGTGATGACAAGGGCATGGAACATTGGTCTAATAAGTTTCATGCATTATTGCAATGACAGTTGGAATGGCGCATTGTGATGACAAGGGCATGGAGCATTGTGATGACCAGGTCATGCAGTATTGAGAAGAGAGGTGTCAGGGATCATTGTGATAACATATGTAATAGACCGTTGTGATGACAATGGTATGGAACATTGTGATGCCAAGTGTCATGGAGGATTCTGATGATAAAGTTAATGGAGCATTGTGATGACAAGTGCTTGGAGCATTGTGATGACAAGGGTCAGGGAGCATTGTGCTGACAAGTGCATGGAGAATTGTGATGACAAGGGTCATGGAGCATTCTGATGACAAGCTTGTGGAGTATTTTGATGACAATGGCATGGAGCATTGTGATGAAAACGGCATGGGACATTGTGATGAAAAAGGCATGGAGCCTTTTCGTGACAGGGTTCAAAGAGCATTCTGATGACAAGTGTCAGGGAGCATTGTGATGACAAGTGTATTGAGAATTGTGATGACAAAGGTCATGGAGCATTGGGATGAAAAGTGCATGGAGTATTGTGATGACAGGCATCATGGAGCACTGTGATGACAAGAGTTATGGAACATTGTGATCACAAGGGTTTGGAGCATTGTGATGACAGAGGTCATGGATCATTTTGATTTCAAGGAGCATGGAGCATTGTGATGACAATGTTATGAAGCAATGTGATCCCAATGTTCATGGAGGATTGTGATAATAATGGAAATGGAGTATTGTAATGACAAGCACATAGAGCATTGTAATGATACGGTCATGTATCATTTTGCTGACAAAGGCATGGAGCATTGTGATGACATGTGTCATGGAGCACTGTGATGACAAGCGTCACGGAGCATTGTGAATACAGGGGTCATGGAGCATTGGGATTACAAGGTCATGGATCATTGTGATGACAAAGGTCATGGAGCACTGGGCTGAAAATGTTCATGGAGTGTTGTGATGACAGTGGTCATGGAGCATTGTGATGATATTGGCCATGGAGCATTGTGATGAGTAGGTCGTGGAGCATTGGTCTGAAATTGTTCATGGATTATTGTGATGACAGGGGTCATGGAGCATATTGATGACAAGGGAATGGGGCATGGTGATGACAAGGTCCTGGAGCATTGTGATGAGAAGACCATGGAGATTTGTGAATACAAGTCTCATGGAGAATTCTGATGAAAAGGGGGCATGGAGCATTGTGATTACAGGGGTCTTGGAGCAATGTGATGACTAGGGCATGGAGCATTTTGATGAGATGCCATGGAGCATTCTGATGACATGTGTCCTGTAGTTTTTTGATGACAAGGGCATGGAGCATTGTGATTACAGGTGTCTTGGAACATTGTGATGACAAGGGCATGGAGCATTGAGATTACATGGTTCTTGGAGCATTGTGAAGAAAAGGACATCGATCATTGTGATGAAAATGGCATGGAGCCTTGTCATGACAGGATTCAAGGAGCATACAGACAACAAGTGTCAGGGAGCATTTTGATGACAAGTGTATTGAGCATTGTGATGGCAAAGGTCATGGAGCACTGTGATGAGAAGACCATTGATAATTCTGATGACAAGCGTCATGGGGCATTGTGATGACAAGTGTTATGGAATACTGTGATCACAAGGGTTTGGAGCATTGTTATGACAGAGGTCATGGAGCATTTTGATTTCATTGTGATGACAATAGCATAAAGCATTATGATGATGGGCATGGTGCATTGTGATGACAGGGTTCATGGATCATTGAGATGAAAAGTTGCATAGAGCATTGTGATTACAGGGTTCTTGGAGCATTGTGATGAGAAGGGTCATGGAGCTTTGTGATGACAAGGCCATGGAACATCGTGATGGCAGGGGTCATGGAGCATTGTTATGACTGAGGTAATGGAGCATTGTGATGGCAAGGGCATGGATCATTGGTCTAATATGTTTCATGAATTATTGCGATGACCTTTGGAATGGTGCATTGTGATGACAAGGGCATGGAGCTTTGTGATGACCAGGTCATGCAGTATTGTGAAGAGAGGTGTCAGGGAGCATTGTGATGACATATGTAATGGCCCATTGTGATGACAATGGCATGCAGCATTGTGAGGCCTAGTGTCATGGAGGATCCTGATGACAAAGGAAATGGAGCATTGTGATGACAATGGCTTGGAGCATTGTGATGACAAGGGACAGGGAGCATTGTGCTGAAAAGTGCATGGGAATTGTGATGACAAGGGTCATGGAGCATTCTGATGACAAGCTTGTGGAGTATTTTGATGACAATGGCATGGAGCACTGGGATGAAAAGGTCATGGAGTATTTTGATGACAGGCATCATGGAGCATTGTGATGACTAGTGTTATGGAACATTGTGATCACAAGGGTTTGGAGCATTGTGATGACAGACGTCAGGGATCATTTTGATTTCAAGGAGCATGGAGCATTTTGATGACAGGGATATGAAGCAATGTGATCCCAAGGTTCATGGAGGATTGTGATGACAATGGAAATGGAGTATTGTGATGACAAGCGCATAGAGCATTGTAATGACAATGTCATGTAGCATTTTGCTGACAAAGACATGGAGCATTGTGATGACATGTGTCATGGAGCACTGTGATGACAAGAGTCACGGAGCATTGTGAAAACAGTGGTCATGGAGCATTGTGATGACAAGGGTCATGGAGCAATGGGCTGAAAAATTTCATGGAGTGTTGTGATGACAGGGGTCATGAAGCATTGTGATGACTAGGGAATGGAGCATTGTGATGACAAGAATCCCAGATCATTGTGTTGTCAGGTGTCATGGAGTGTTGTGATGAAAGTGGTCATGGAGCATTTTGATGATATTGGCCATGGAGCATTGAGATGAGTAAGGCATGGAGCATTGTGATGAGAAGGCCATGGAGCATTCTGATGACATGTGTCATGGAGTTTTGTGATGACAACGGCATGGAGCCTTGTGATTACAGGCATCTTGGAGCATTGTGATGACAAGTATCACGGAGCTTTGTGATGACAAGGGCATGGAGCAATGTGATAAGAGGGTTCATGGAGTATTGTGATGGCAATGACATGGAGCATTGTGATGCCAAGGGTCATGGAGTTTGTGATGAAAAATCATGGAGCATTTTGGTGACAAGGGCATGGTGCATTGTGATTTGAAAGGCAGGGAGCATTTTGATGGCCGGGTCATGCAGCAATTTGATGAAAATTGTAAAGGAATATTTTGATGGCAGGGGTTATAAAACATTGTGATGTCAGGGGTCTTGGAACTTTGGGACGAAATGGGTCATGGAGCATTTTGATGACAGGGGTTATGGAACATTGTGATGTCAGGGGTCATGGAACATTGTGATGATAAGGGGATGTAGCATTGTGATGACAGGGTCATGGAACATTGTGATTACAGGGGTGAGGGAGTATTGTGATGACTTGTGATGGAACATTGTGATATCTCTGGTGAGAGAGCATTTTGATGAGATGTGCATGGATTATTGTGATTACAGGGATCTTGGAGCATTGTGATGAAAATGGCATGGATCATTGTTATGAAAAAGACATGGAACCTTGTCAAGACAGGGTTCAAGGGGCATACTGACGACAAGTGTCAGGGAGCATTGTGACGACAAGTTTATTGAGCATTGTGATGACAAAGATCATGGAGCATTGTGATGAGAAGACCATGGATAATTGTGATGATGAGCGTCATGGGGTGTTGTGGTGATAAGTGTTATGGAACATTGTGATCACAAGAATTTGGAGCATTATGATGACAGAGGTCATGGAGAATATTGATTTCATTGTGATGACAATAGCCTGAAGCATTATGATGATGGCATGGTGCATTGTGATGACAGGGTTCATGGAGCATTGAGATGAAAAGGGGCATGGAGCATTGTGATTACAAGGGTCATGGAGCATTGTGATGACAAGGGCATGGAGCATTGTGATGAAAAGGCCATGAAACCTTCTGATGACATGCGTCATGGAGCTTTGTGATGACAAGGTCATGGAGCATTGTGATTTCAGGGGTCTTAAGGATTGTGATGACAAGTGTCATGGAACCTTGTGATGACTAGGCCGTGGAATATTTTGATGGCAAGGGTCATGGTGCATTGTTATGACAGGGTTAATGGAGCATTTTAATGAGAAGGGCATGGAACATTGGTCTGAAATATTTCATGGATTATTGTGATGAGAGTGTGCATGGAGCATTGTGATGACAAGGGCACGGAGCACTGTGATACATGGGTCATTCAGGATGGTAATGACAAGGGCATGGAGCATTATGATGAGAAGGGCATCGAGCATTGTGATGACAAGTATAAGGGATCTTTGTGATGACAGGGGCATGGAGCAATGTGATAAGAGTGTTTATGCAGCATTGTGATGACAATGACATGGAGCATTGAGATGCCAAGCGTTATGGAGCTTTGTGATGACAAGTCATGGAGCATTTTTATGAAAAGGGCATGGTGCATTGTGATGAGAAGGGCAGGGAGCATTTTGATCACCGGGTCATGCAGCAATTTGATGAAAAGTGTAATGGAACATTTTGATGGCAGGGGTTATAGAACATTGTGATGTCAGGGGTCATGGAACATTGTGATGATAAGGGGATGTAGCATTGTGATGACAGGTTCTTGGAACATTGTGATTACAGGGGTGAGGGAGTATTGTGATGACTAGTGATGGAACATTGTGATATCTCGTGTGAGAGAGCAGTTTGATGAGAAGTGCATGGAGCATTGTGATTACAAGGTTTAGGGAGCATTGCAATGGCAAAGTTGTGGACCATTGTGATGAAATGCACGTGGCACATTTTGATGGCAATGGTCATGGAGAATTGTTCTGAAAAAGACATGGAGCATTATGATGACAAGGGTCACAGAGAATTGTGATGAAAATTTCAGGGAGCATTTTGGTTACAATGGTCACAGAGCCTTGTGATGACGCGGGCATGGACCACTGTGATGACAAACATTATGAAACATTGTGATGATTGGAGTCAACGAGCATTGTGAAGACAGGGGTCATGTAGCTTTGTGATGACAAGGGCATGGAGCATTGTGATGACAGGGGCATGGAGCATTGGTCTGACAAGTTTCATAGATTATTGTGATGACACTGGGCATGGTGCATTGTGATGACCAGGGCCTGGAGCATTTTGATGAGAACGTCATGGAGTATTGTGAAGACAGTTGTCAAGGAGCATTGTGATGACATATGTCATGATTCATTGCGATTACAATGGCATGGAGCATTGTGATGCAAAATGTAATGGAGAATTGTGATGACAAATATAATGGAGCATTTTGATGATTAGGGCTTGGAGCATTATGATTTCAAGGGCCATTGAAAATTTTCATGACAAGGTCGAGAAGCATTGTGATGACAAGGTCCTGGAGCATTGTGATGGCAAAACCATGGAGCCTTGTGATGACAAGTCTCATGGAGCATACTGATGAAAAGGGGCATGGAGCATTGTGATTAGAGGGGTCTTGGCACATTGTGATGACAAGGGCATGGAGCATTGTGAGGAGAGGACCAAGGAGCATTCTGATGGCAAACGTCATTGAGCTTTGTGATGACAAGGGCATGGAGCATTGTGATTACATGGGTTTTGGAGCATTGTGATGAAAAGGGCATGGATCAATGTGATGAAAAAGGCATGGAGACTTGTCATGACAGGGTTCAAGGAGCATACAGACAACAAGTGTCAGGGAGCATTTTGATGACAAGTGTATTGAGCATTGTGATGAGAAGACCATTGATAATTGTGATGACGAGTGTCATGGGGCATTGTGATGACAAGTGATAGGGACTATTGTGATCACAAGGGTTTGGAGCATTGTTATGACAGAGGTCATGGAGCATTTTGATTTCATTGTGATAACAATAGCATGAAGCATTATGATGATGGGCATGGTGCATTTTGATGACAGCGTTCATGGATAATTGAGATTAAAAGGGGCATACAGCATTGTGATTACAGGGTACTTGGAGCATTGTGATGAGAAGTGTCATGGAGCTTTGTGATGACAAGGCCATGGAACATCGTGATGGCAGGGGTCATGGAGCATTGTGATGACTGGGGTAATTGAGCATTGTGATGGCATGGGCATGGAGCATTGTGATGAGAAGGACATGGAGCATTCTGATGACATGTGTCATGGAGCTTTGTGAAGACAAGGGCATGGAGCAATGTGATGAGAGCGTTCATTGGGCATTGTGATGACAATGACATGGAGCACTGTGATGCCAAGGGTCATGGATCTTTGTGATTACAAAAGTCAGGGAACATTTTGATGGCAAGGTCGTTGTGCATTGTGATGAGAAGGGCATGGAGCATTCTGATGACAGGGTCATGGAGCAATTTGATGAAAATTGTCATGGAACATTTTGATGACAGGTGTTATGGAACATTGTGATGTCACGGGTCAACGAACACTTTGATGATAAGTGCATGTAGCATTGTGATGACAGGAGTCATGGAACATTGTGATGACAGGGGTGAGGGAGTATTGTGACAAATAGTGATGTAGCATTGTGATATCAGTGGTGAGAGAGCATTTTGATGAGAAGTGCATGGAGCATTGTGATGACAAATTTTAAGGATCACTGTGATGACAAGAATGTGGAGCACTGTGATGACAAGCGCATGGTGAACTGTGATGACGTGTCATGAGGCATTGTGCTGATAAGCGCATGGAGAATTGTGATGACAAGGGTCAAAGAGCATTGTGATGAAAATTTCATGGAGCATTGTGGTTTAAATGGTCAGAGACTTTTGATGACGACGGCATGGACCATTGTGATGATAAAGGTCATGAAGCATTGTGATGACGGGAGTCACGGAGCATTGTGATGACAGGGGTCATGGAGCATTGTGATAACAAGGGCATGGAGCATTGTGATGACAAGGGCATGGAGCATTGTGAAGCCAAGTGTCATGGAGCATTGTGATGACAAATGTAATGGAGCATTGTGATGACAATGGCTTGGAGCATTGTGATGACAAGGGTCAGGGAGCATTGTGCTGACATGTGCATAGAGAATAGTGATGAGAAGGGTCATGGAGCATTCTGATGACAAGCTTGTGGAGGATTTTGATGAAAATGGCCTTGACCATTGTGATGAAAACGGCATGGGGCATTGTGATGAAAACGGCATGGAGCCTTTTCGTGACAGGTTTCAAGGAGCATTCTGATGACAAGTGTCAGATAGCATTTTGATGACAAGTGTATTGAGAACTGTGATGACAAAGGTCATGGAGCATTGTGATGAAAAGGGCATGGAGTATTGTGATGACAGGCATCATGGAGCGTTGGGATGACAAGTGTTATGGAACATTGTGATCACAAGGTTTTGGAGCATTGTGATGAGAGAGGTCATGGATCATTTTGATTTCAAGGAGCATGGAGCATTGTGATGACAATGGCAGGAAGCAATGTGATCCCAAGGTTCATGGAGGATTGTGATGACAATGGAAATGGAGTATTGTGATGACAAGTGCATAGAGTATTGTAATGACAAGGTCATGTAGCATTTTGCTGACAAAGGCATGGAGCATTGTGATGAAAGGTGTCATGGAGCACTGTGATGACAAGCGTTACTGAGCATTGTGAATACAGGGGTCATGGAGCATTGGGATGAAAAGGGCATGGATCATTGTGATGACAAGTGTCATGGAGCACTGGGTTGAAAATGTTCATGGAGTGTTGTGATGACAGGGGTCATGGAGCATTGTGATGACAAGGGAATGTAGCATTGTGATGACAAATGTCCCGGATCTTTGTGTTGTCAGGTGTCATGGAGTGTTTTGATGACAGTGGTCATGGAGCATTGTGGTGATATGGTCTATGGAGCATTGTGATGAGAATTTCGTAGAGCATTGTGCTGAAAATGTTCATGGATTATTGTGATGACAGGGGTCATGGAGCATTGTGATGACAAGGGAATGGAGCACTGTGATGACAAGGTCCTGGAGCACTGTGATGTGTAGACCATGGAACCTTGTGATGACAAGTCTCATGGAGCATTCTGATGAAAAGGCGCAGGGATCATTTTGATTACAGGGGTCTTGGAGCATTGTGATGACAAGGGCATGGAACATTATGATGAGAAGGCCATGGAGCATTCTGATGACATTCGTCATGGAGCTTTGTGATGGCAAGTGCAAGGAGCATTGTGATCACAGGTGTCTTGGAACATGTTGATGAAAAGGGCATGGATCATTGTGATGAAATAGGCATGGATCCTTGCCATGAAAGAGAGCACGGTGCATACTGAGGTCAATAGTCAGAGAGCATTGTGTTGACAAGGGTATTGAATATTGTGTTGACAAAAGTCATGGTGCATTGTGATGAGAATCCCATGGATAACTGTGGTGACCAGCGTCATGGGGCATTGTGATGACAAGTGTTATGGGGCATGGTGATCACAAGGGTTTGCAGCATTGTGGTGACAGATGTCATGGAGCTTTTTGATTTCATTGTGATGACAATAGCATGAAGCATTATGATGATGGGCATGGTGAATTTGGATGACAGCGTTCATGGAGCATTGGTCTGACAAGTTTCTTGGATTATTGTGATAAGAATGGGCATTGCACATTGTGATGACAAGGTCATGGAGCACTGTGATGACAAGGTCATGGATTATTGTGAAGAAAGTTGTCAGGGAGCATTGTGATGAAATATGTCATGTTCCAGTTTGATGACAATATCATGGAGCATTGTGATGCCAATTGTTATGGAGGATTGTTGTGACAAAGTAAAGGAGCATTGTGATGACAAGGGCATGGAGCATTGTGATATCAAGGGCCATTGAGAATTTTAATGCCCTGGTCGTGAAACATTTTGATGAAAAGCGCATGGAGCTTCCTATGACAGGGGTCATGGAGCATTGCGATGACAAGTGCATGGAGTATTGTGATGACAAGAGCATATAACATTGTGATGTGAAGTGCCATGGAGCATTGTAATGACAAGGACGTGGAGAATTGTGAGGACAAGGGACATTGAGGTTTGAGATGACAAGGCATGGAGCATGGTGATGGCAAAACCGTGGAGCATTGTGATGAGAAGTCCTTGGGTAATTGTGATGTCGAGCATCATGGAGCACTGTAATGACAAGGGGCATGAAGCATTGTGATGACAGTTGTCAGGGAGCAATGTGATGACAGGGGTCATGGAGCAATGTGATGACAAAGGCATGGAGCATTGTGATGACAAGGGCATGGAGCATTGCAATGTCAAGAGAATGGAGAATTGTGATGAGAAGAGCATGTAACATTTTGATGAGAATTGTCATGTAGCATTGTGATGACAAGTACGTGGAGAATTTTGATGACAAGGTACATGGAGCATTTTGATAACCAGGGCATGGATCATTGTGATGACATGTGTCATGAAGCATTATTATGACAAGGGCCATGGTGCATTCTGACATAAGATATCACTTATGAAGGGAATGTAAACATGGCTACATATGAACTGATTTAGGGAAGAGAACAGAGTCTCAGATTTAGAAAACACTCTAATGCTTGCTTAAGGGGAAAGACAGGTGGGGAGATGCACAAAACAAAAGATTGATATTAGCAAATGTACCGTTCCATAATCCAAAAACAAAACAGACAAGCCCTACTCCTTCCTCAGTGAACGGAACTCAACATCCCTATTCCCCCCAGAGAAATATATCTGACTAGTAAGAATTTTAAAACCTATATATTGATATGTCTCCTTAAGGTAACTAAGTGTGTCTAGTATGACATAAACGTGGCAGGGAGAATCAGCTCAAACCCAATATAAAAATGAAATTCAAAATAAAACATAAAAACAGAACAATTCTTACACAATACCTTCAGGGTCGCTGATGAAACCTGGAATGACCCTATCTAAAACGACAGCTGGATGTGGCATAAGGCTGGACACTTGGGACTGAGAGGATTGGTGAGATTGGGTGAGCAAATGTAGACCCTTTAAAGCAATAATGTGTGGCACCAATTCCATGGCTCCCAACAGGCCAGATTTAATGTCATATTACTACAGCTATAATATGTACGGGAACCCTAGAGAATGGACACAGTGTGAATACGAAAGGTTTCTAAAACTCAACGAATAGTCCCTCTCCTGGTGCTCCCATTTGACTTTCCAACTGCTTTACTATCAATCTCCCTACTTGGAGAGACAGCACCTTTAACCTCCTGGTTCGCACAGGTTGCCAATTTGGCAGAGAATGAAAGGGAAGAGGGAGACCAGTGAGAGAGTAGCTGTTAGACATTTGTACGGGCACATGTCACTCTTACTTTGCGGGAAGAAGAAGAAATAACAAAAGCCTCAGCCACCCACCGGGAACCAGTATAGGTCCTGAACCAAAATATTGGACGTGCGTTCAGCTCACAAAAAAAAACGAGTTAAATAATGTAGCTCAGTGCACAACAATTCACAAACAGGCAGAGTAATAAAGGACAACTATCGTCCAAAAATCTGTTGAGGGAAGGCAACGAGGCGGACTTGAAAGCGAGGCAGAATAGCAGGAAACAGATTTCAAGAGGTACGTTGGAATCGCATTTAAGGCACAGGAAGAGGGGCACAACATCGACAATGATGCACTTGGCCAAAAAGGGCGTATGCGTTTTCTCCTGAATATATTCAGGAGAAAACGCATACGCCCTTTTTGGCCAAGCAAGCATGCTGGCAATGCAAATCTGCACTACAAAGTATCACTTCCCACTTGTCAAAAGGTACATCCACAAAATGGGTAAAAACCAAAAAGGCAAGACAGGCCCTGGAGAACAGGGAGCCTTGTTATGCTGATGGCCGGGATGTAAATTGCCAACTGCCTCTCTGGAAGAGTGCATTGAGTTCCCTAAAACAAGTAAACAACAGAGCTACAGAGCCAAGGGTACTTTCAGTCTGGGGAATATACCTTGGGAAAGCAGAAAATCAATAAGACAGAGCCACCCCAAAATTTAGGGCTGCACTGATTACAAGAACCTCAACTTGGGTACAGCTTAAATATACCAGGAAATATAAATATGGTTAAAATATTTTGGTAGTTACATATGATGGAATATCCCTCAGCCATGGAAACAATGTCATAAGACCAGTAGCAGCAAAATGAGTGGATTCAGGTACGATGATTCTAACTGAAATAAGTCACACAGATAAAGAAACTTATCATAAGATATCACTTATGAAGGTCCTCTAAACATGGCTACACATGAACAGAGTTAGGAAAGCGAACAGAGACTCACATTTAGAAAACACTCTTATGCCTGCTTAAGGGGGAATATGAGGTGGGGTGCTGCAGAAAACCAGCGATTGATATAACCACACGTACCATTTCAAAAACCAACTATGGAATATACAAGACCTACACCTTCCTCAGTGAAAGGAACTCAAAACACGATATTTCCCACAGAGGAATATATCTGACTAGTAAGAATATTAAAACCTATGTATTGATATGTTGCCGTAATGGAATCAAGTGTGTCTAGACTGGCATAATCATTGCAGTGAGAATCAGCTCAAACGCACTATAAAAAGGAATTTCAAAAACAAAAAACAAAAAACATGGAAATTCTTTACAATTCCTTTAGGGGCTCTAATGACACCTGGAATGACCCTAACTACAATGACAGCTGGATATGGCATAAGGCTGGACACTTGCGACTGAGAGGATTGGTGAGATTGGTTGAGCAAATGCAAACCCTTTAAACCAATAATGTGTGGCACCCATTCCATTTGTCCCAACTCTCCAGGTTGAAGTCAATATTACTACAGCTATAACATGTACGGGAAACCTAGAGAATGGACACACAGTGAATACGAAAGGTCTCTAAAACTCAACAAATAGTCCCTCTCCTGATCCTCTGGTTTGACTTTTCAACTGCTTTACTATCAATCTCCCAACCTGGAGAGACTGCACCTTTAACCTCCTGTTTCGCACAGGTTGCCAATTTACCAGAGGATGACTGGGAAGAGGGAGAACCAATGAGAGAGTAGCTGTTAGGCATTTGGACGGGCATATGTCACTCTTATTTCCTGGGAGGAAGAAGAACTGACCAAAGTCTCAACCACCCACCGGGAACCAGTATAGGTCCTGAACCAAAATATTGGTCTTGCGTACAGCTCAGAAAAAAAACAGTTATAAAACAGAGCTCAGGGGCACAGCAATTCACAAAGTGGCAGAGTAATAAAGGCCAACTATCGTCCAAATATCTGTTGAGGGAAGGCAACGAGGCGGACTTGAATGCGAGGCAGAATAACAGGAAACAGATTTCATGATGTACGTTGGAATCGTCTGTAAAGCACAGGAAGAGGAGCACAACTTCGACAATGATGCACTTGGCCAAAAAGGGCATATGCATTTTCTCCTGAATATATGCAGGAGAAAACGCATACGCCCTTTTTGGCCAAGCAAGCAAGCGGGCAATGCAAATCTGCACTAAAAAGAAGTACCACTTCCCACCATTCCAAAGGGACATCCACAAAATGGGTAAAAACCAGAAAGGCAAGACATGCCTTGGAGAACAGGGAGCCTTGTTATGCTGATGGGCGGGATGTAAGTTGTCAACTGCCTCTCTGAAGGAGTGCATTGTGTTCCCTAAAACAAGTAAACAACAGAGCTACATAGCCAAGAGCACTTCCAGTCTAGGGAATATACCTTGGGCAAACCGAAAATCAATAAGACAGAGCCAGTCCATAATTTAGGGCAGCACTTCTTACAAAAACCTCAACTTGTCTACACCTTAAATATCCCAGGAAACATAAAAATGGTTCAAAAAATTGTGGTACTTACGTACGATGGAATATCCCCCAGCCATGAAATCAATGTCATAAGACCAGTAGCAGCAAAATGAGTGGATTCAGGTACGATGATTCTAAGTGAAATAAGTCACACAGAGAAAGAAACTTATCATAAGATATCACTTATGAAGTTCCTGTAAACATGGCTACACATGAAGTGACTTAGGAAAGAGAAAAGAGTTTGACATTTAGAAAACATTCTTATGCCTGCTTAAGGGGGAAGGAGAGGTGGGGTGATGCATTAAACCAGATTTTGATATTAGTTCAGGTACCATTCCAAAAAACAAATATGGAATAGACAAGAACTACACCTTCCTCAGTGAAAGGGACCCAACTCCCCATATTCCATGCAGAGGGATATAACTTACTAGTCAGAATCTTAAAACCTATGTATTGATATGTCCCCATAATGGAATCAAGTGTGTCTAGACTGGCATAAACATGGCAGTGAGAATCAGCTCAAACACACTATAAAATGGAATTTCAAAAAGAAAACAAAAAAACAGGGAAATTCTTTTCAAATCCTTAACGGTCTCTGATGAAACCTGGAATGACCCTATCTACAACGAGTGCTGGATGTGGCATAGGGCTGGACACATGGGACTGAGAGGATTGGTGAGATTGGGTGAGCAAATGCAGACCCTTTAAATCAATAATGCATGGCACCCATTCCATGGGTCCCAACTCTCCAGGGTGAAGGGAATATTACTACAGCTATAACATGTACGCTGAACCTAGAGAATGGACACACTGTGAATACGAAAGGTCTCTAAAACTCAACAAATAGTCCCTCTCCTGGTGCTCCAGTTTGACTTTCCAAATGCTTTACTATCAATCCCCCAACTTGGAGACACAGCCCCTTTAACCTCCTGTTTCACACAGGTTGCCAATTTGGCAGAGGATGAAATGGAAGAGGGAGAAACAATGAGAGAGTAGCTGTTAGGCATTTGGACGGGCACATGTCACTCTTGTTTCCCGGGAGGAAGAAGAATTAACCAAAGCCTCAGCCACCCACCGGGAACAAGTATAGGTCCTGAACCAAAATATAGGACTGGCGTTCAGCTCACAAAAAAACGAGTTAAAAAATGGAGTTATAGGGCAGAGCAATTCACTAACTGGCAGAGTAATAAAGGACAACTATCATCCAAAAATCTGTTAAGGGAAGATAATGAGGTGAACTTAAAAGTGAGGCAGAATAGCAGGAAACAGATTCCAAGAGGTACGTTGGAATCGCATTTAAAGCACAGGAAGAGAGGCACAATTTCGACTATGATGTACTTGGCCAAAAAGGGTGTATGCGTTTTCTCCTGAGTATATTCAGGAGAAAACGCATACGCCCTTTTTGGCCAAGCAAGCAAGCGGACAATATAAGTATGCACTACAAAGAAGTATCACTTCCCACCGGTCCAAAGGGACATCCACAAAAAGGGTAAAATCCAGAATTTTAAGACAGGCCCTTGAGAACAGGGAGCCTTTTTATGCTGTTGGGTGGGATGTAAATTGCCAACTGCCTCTCTGGAGGAGTGCATTGTGTTCCCTAAAACAAGTAAACAACAGAGCTACAGAGCCAAGGACACTTCCAGTCTAGGGAATATACCTTGGGAAACCTGAAAATCAATAAGACAGAGCCACCCCAAAATTTAGGGATGCACTTCTTACAAAAACCTCAATTTGGGTTCACCTTAAATATTCCAGGAAATATAAAAATGGTTCAAAAATTTTTGGTAATTACATACGATGGAATATCCATCAGCCAAGAAATCAATGTCTTAAGACCAGTAGCAGCAAAATGACTGGATTAAGGTACGATGATTCTACGTGTAATAAGTCACACAGAAAAAGAACCGTATCATAAGATATCACTTATGAAGATCCTGTAAACATGGCTACACATGAACTGAGTTAGGAAAGAGAACAGAGTCTCACATTTAGAAAACACTCTTAGGCCTGCTGAAGGGGGCAGGAGAGGTGGGGTGATGCATAAATCAAGAGTTTGATATAAGCACAGGTACCGTTCCAAAAACCAACTATGGAATAGACAAGACATACACCTTCCTCAGTGAAAGGGACTCAAACCCCATATTTCCCGCAGAGGAATATATTTGACTAGTAAGAATCTTAAAACCTAAGTATTGATATGTCTCTGTAAGGGAATCAAGTGTTTCTAGACTGGCATAATCATGGCAGCGAGAATCAGCTCAAACGCACTATAAAAAGGAATACCAAAAACAAAACAAAAAAACAGGGAAATTCTTTACAATTCCTTCAGGGTCTCTGATGAAACCTGGAATGACACTATCTACAATGACAGCTGGATGTGACATAAGGCTGGACACATGGGACTGAGAGGATTGGTGCGATTTGGTGAGCAAATGCAGACCCTTTAAAGCAATAGTGCATGACACCCATTCCATGGGTCCCGTGTCTCCAGGTTGAAGGGAATTTTACTACAGCTATAACATGTACGGGAAACCTAGAGAATGGGCACACTGTGAATACGAAAGGTCTCTAAAACTCAACGAATTCTCACCCTCCTGGTGCTCCGATTTGACTTTCCAATTGCTTTACTATCAATCTCCCAACTTGGAGAGACAACCGCTTTAACCTCCTGGTTCGCACAGGTTGCCAATTTGACAGTGGAAGAAAGGGAAGAGGGAGAACCAATGAAAGAGTAGCTGTTAGGCATTTGGACGGGCACATGTCACTCTTATTTCCCAGGAGGAAGAAGAATTAACCAAAGTCTCAGCCACCCACGGGAACCAGTATAGTTCCTGAACCAAAATATTGGACATGCGTTCAGCTAACAAAAAAAGAGTTAAATAATGGAGCTCAGGGGCACAGCAATACACAAACAGGCAAAGTAATAAAGGACAACTATCATGCAAAAATCTGTTGAGGGAAGGCAACGAGGCGGACTTGAATGTGAGGCAGAATAGCAGGAAACAGATTTCAATAGGTACGTTGGAATTGACTTTAAAGCACAGGAAGAGGGGCACAACTTCGACAATGATGCACTTGGCCAAAAAGGGCGTATGGGTTTTCTCCTGAATATATTCAGGAGAAAATGCATATGCCCTTTTTGGCCCAGCAAGCAAGCAGACAATGCAAATGTGCACTACTAAGAAGTATCACTTCCCACCGGTCAAAAGTGACATCCACAAAATATATAAAATTCAGAAAGGCAAGACAGGCCCTGGAAACAGGGAGCCTTGTTATGCTGTTGGGCAGGATGTAAATTGCCAACTGCCTCTCTGGAGGAGTGCATTGTGTTCCCTAAAACAAGTAAACAACAGAGCTACAGAGCCAAGGGCACTTCCAGTCTAGGGAATATACCATGGGAAAACTGAAAATCAATAAGACAGAGCCACCCCCAAATTTAGGAATGCACTGCTTACAAGAAAATCAAATTGGGTACACCTTAAGTATCCCAGGAAAGATAAAAATGGTTCAAAAAATTGTGTTATTTACGTATGATGGAATATCCCTCAGCCATGAAATCAATGTCATAAGACCAGTAGCAGCAAAATGACTGGATTCAGGTACGATGATTGTAAGTGAAATAAGTCACAGAGAAAAAGAAGCTTATCATAAGATATCACTTATGAAGATCTTGTAAACATGGCAACACATGAACTGAGTTAGGAAAGAGAACACAGTCTCACATTTAGAAAACACTCTTATGCCTGCTTAATGGGGAAAGAGAGGTGGGGTGATGCATAAAACCAGAGTTTGATATAAGCACAGGTACCATTCCAAAAACCAACTATGGAATAGACAAGACCTACCTATACCTTCCTCAGTGAAAGGGACTCCAAACCCCATATTTCCCGCAGAGGAATATATCTGACTAGTAAGAATCTTAAAACCTATGTATTGATATGTCTCCGTAAGGGTATCATGTGTGTCTAGACTGGCATAAACATGGCAGCGAGAATCAGCTCAAACCCACTATAAAAAGGAATTTCAAAAACAAAACAAAAAAACAGGGACATCCTTTACAATTCCTTCAGGGACTCTGATGAAACCTGGAATGACCCTGTCTACAATGACAGCTAGATGTGGCATAAAGCTGGACACTTGGGACTGAGAGGATTGGTGAGATTGGGTGAGCAAAGGCAGAACCTTTAAAGCAATAATGCATGGCATCCATTCCATGGGTCTCAACTCTCCAGGTTGAAGGGAATATTACTACAGCTATAACATGTATGGGAAACCTAGAGAATGGACACACTGTGAATACAAAAGGTTTCTAAAACTCAACGAATAGTCCCACTCCTGGTGCTCTGGTTTGACTTTCCAACTGCTTCACTATCAATCTCCCAACATGGAGAGACAGCCCCTTTAACCCCCTGTTTCTCACAGGTTGCCAATTTGGCAGAGGATGAAAGGGAACAGGGAGAACCAATGAGAGAGTAGCTGGTAGGCATTTGGAAGGGCATATGTCACTCTAATTTCCCGGCAGGAAGAAGAATTAACAAAAGTTGCAACCACCCACCGGGAACCAGTATAGGTCCTGAACCAAAATTTTGCGCATGCGTTCAGCTCACAAAAAATCGAGTTGAAAAATGGAGTTCAAGGGCACAGCAATTCACAAACTGGCAAAGTAATAAAGGACAACTATCATCCAAAAATCTGTTGAGGGAAGGCAACAAAGCGGACTTGAATGCGAGGCAGAATAGCAGGAAACATATTGCAAGAGGTACATTGGAGTCACCTGTAAAGCACAGGAAGAGGGGCACAACTTCGACAATGATGCACTTGGCCAAAAAGGGCGTATCTGTTTTCCCCTGAATATATGCAGGAGAAAATGCATACGCACTTCTTGGCCAAGCAAGCAACCGGGCAATGCAAATCTGCACTACAAAGAAGTGTCACTTCCCACAGGTCAAAAGGGACATCCACAAAATATGTAAAAACCAGAAAGGCAAGACAGGCCCTGGAGAACAGGGAGCCTTGTTATGCTGATGGGCGGGATGTAAATTGCCAACTGCCTCACTGGAGGAGTGCATTGTGTTCCCTAAAACAAGTAAACAACAGAGCTACAGAGCCAAGGGCACTTCCACTCTAGGGAATATACCTTGGGAAAACTGAAAATCAATAAGACAGAGCCACCCCCAAATTTAGGGCTGCACTGCTTACAAGAACCTCAACTTGGGTACACCTTAAATATCCCAGGAAATATAAAAATGGTTCAAAAAATTGTGGTACTTACGTACGATGGAATATCCCTCAGCCATGAAATCAATGTCATAAGACCAGTAGCAGCAAAATGATTGTATTCAGGTACGATGATTCTAAGTGAAATATGTCACACAGAAAAAGAAAATAATCATAAGATATCACTTATGAAGGTCCTGTAAAAATGGCTACACATGAACTGAGTTAGGAAAGAGAACAGACTCTCACATTTAGAAAACACACTTATGCTTGCTTAAGGGGGAAGTAGAGGTGGGGTGATGCATAAAACCAGAGTTTGATATAAGCACAGGTACCGTTCCAAAAACCAACTATGGAATAGACAAGACCTACCTATACCTTCCTAAGTGAAAGGGACTCAAAACCCCATATTTTCCACAGAGGAATATATCTGACTAGTAAGAATCTTAAAACCTATGTATTGATATGTCTCCGTAAGGGAATCAAGTGTGACTAGACTGGCATAAACATGGCAGCGAGAATCAGCTCAAACCCACTATAAAAAGGAATTTCAAAAACAAAACAAAAAAACAGGGACATTCTTTACAATTCCTTCAGGGTCTCTGATGAAACGTGGAATGACCCTGTCTACAATGGCAGCTGGATGTGGCATAAGGCTGGACATTTGGGACTGAGAGGATTGGTGAGATTGGGTGAGCAAATGCAGACCCTTTAAAGCAATAATCCATGGCACCCATTCCATGGGACCCAACTCTCCAGGTTGAAGGGAATATTACTACAGCTATAACATGTACGGGAAACCTAGGGAATGGAAACACTGTGAATACAAAAGGTTTCTAAAACTCAACGAATAGTCCCTCTCCTGGTGCTCCAGTTTGTCTTTCCAACTGCTTTACTATCAATCTCCCAACTTGGGGAGACAGCCCCTTTAACCTCCTGGTACTCACAGGTTGCCGATTTGGCAGAGGATGAAAGGGAAGAGGGAGAACCAATGAGAAAGTAGCTGTTAGGCATTTGGAAGGGCATATGTCACTCTAATTTCCCGGCAGGAAGAAGTATTAACCAAAGATGCAACCACCCACCGGGAACCAGTATAGGTCATGAACCAAAATTTTGCACATGCGTTCAGCTCACAAAAAACTAGTTGAAAAATGAAGCTTAAGGGCACAGCAATTCACAAACTGGCAAAGTAATAAAGGACAACTATCATCCTAAAATCTGTTGAGGGAAGGCAACGAAGCGGAATTGAAAGCGAGGCAGAATAGCAGGAAACAGATTTCAAGAGGTACGTTGGAATCACCTGTAAACCACAGGAAGAGGGGCACAACTTCGACAATGATGCACTTGGCCAAAAAGGGCTTATGCATTTTCTCCTGAATATATGCAGGGGAAAACGCATACGACCTGTTTGGCCAAGCAAGCAAGAGGGCAATGCCAATCTGCACTACAAATAAATATCACTTCCCACCGGGCAAAAGAGACATCCACAAAATGCGTAAAAACCAGAAATGCAAGACAGGCCCTGGAGAACACGGAGCCTTGTTATGCTGATGGGGGGGGATGTAAATTGCCAACTGCCTCTCTGGAGGAGTGCATTGTGTTCCCTAAAACAAGTAAACAACAGAGCTACAGAGCCAAGGGCACTTCCACCCTAGGGAATATCCCTTGGGAAAACTGAAAATCAATAAGACAGAGCCACCCCCAAATTTAGGGCTGCACTGCTTACAAGAACCTCAACTTGGGTACAACTAAAATATCCCAGGAAATATAAAAATGGTTCAAAAAATTTTGGTACTTACATACGATGGAATATCCCTCAGCCATGAAATCAATCTCATAAGACCAGTAGCAGCAAAATGACTGGATTCAGGTATGATGATTCTAAGTGAAATTAGTCACACAGAAAAAGAAGCTTATCATAAGATATCACTTATGAAGATCCTGTAAACATGGCTACACTTGAAGTGAGTTGGGAAAGAGAACAGAGTCTCTCATTTAGAAAACACTCTTATGCCTGCTTAATGGGGAAGGAGAGGTGAGGTGATGCATAAAACCAGAGTTTGATATAAGCACATGTACTGTTCCAAAAACCAACTATGGAATAGACAAGACCTACACCTTCCTCATTGAAAGGGACTCAAAACCCCATATTCTGCAGAGGAATATATCTGACTTGTAAGAATCTTAAAACCTATGTATTGATATGTCTCCATAAGGGAATCAAGAGTGTCTAGACTGGCATAAACATGGCAGCGAGAATCAGCTCAAACCCACTATAAAAAGGAATTTGAAAAACAAAAAAAAGGGAAATTCTTTACAATTCCTTCAGGGTCTCTGATGAAACCTGGAATGACACTATCTACAATGACAGCTGGATGTGACATAAGGCTGGACACATGGGACTGAGAGGATTGGTGAGATTTGGTGAGCAAATGCAGACCCTTTAAAGCAATAGTGCATGACACCCATTCCATGGGTCCCGTGTCTCCAGGTTGAAGGGAATTTTACTACAGCTATAACATGTACGGGAAACCTAGAGAATGGGCACACTGTGAATACGAAAGGTCTCTAAAACTCAACGAATTCTCACCCTCCTGGTGCTCCGATTTGACTTTCCAATTGCTTTACTATCAATCTCCCAACTTGGAGAGACAACCGCTTTAACCTCCTGGTTCGCACAGGTTGCCAATTTGACAGTGGAAGAAAGGGAAGAGGGAGAACCAATGAAAGAGTAGCTGTTAGGCATTTGGACGGGCACATGTCACTCTTATTTCCCAGGAGGAAGAAGAATTAACCAAAGTCTCAGCCACCCACGGGAACCAGTATAGTTCCTGAACCAAAATATTGGACATGCGTTCAGCTAACAAAAAAAGAGTTAAATAATGGAGCTCAGGGGCACAGCAATACACAAACAGGCAAAGTAATAAAGGACAACTATCATGCAAAAATCTGTTGAGGGAAGGCAACGAGGCGGACTTGAATGTGAGGCAGAATAGCAGGAAACAGATTTCAATAGGTACGTTGGAATTGACTTTAAAGCACAGGAAGAGGGGCACAACTTCGACAATGATGCACTTGGCCAAAAAGGGCGTATGGGTTTTCTCCTGAATATATTCAGGAGAAAATGCATATGCCCTTTTTGGCCCAGCAAGCAAGCAGACAATGCAAATGTGCACTACTAAGAAGTATCACTTCCCACCGGTCAAAAGTGACATCCACAAAATATATAAAATTCAGAAAGGCAAGACAGGCCCTGGAAACAGGGAGCCTTGTTATGCTGTTGGGCAGGATGTAAATTGCCAACTGCCTCTCTGGAGGAGTGCATTGTGTTCCCTAAAACAAGTAAACAACAGAGCTACAGAGCCAAGGGCACTTCCAGTCTAGGGAATATACCATGGGAAAACTGAAAATCAATAAGACAGAGCCACCCCCAAATTTAGGAATGCACTGCTTACAAGAAAATCAAATTGGGTACACCTTAAGTATCCCAGGAAAGATAAAAATGGTTCAAAAAATTGTGTTATTTACGTATGATGGAATATCCCTCAGCCATGAAATCAATGTCATAAGACCAGTAGCAGCAAAATGACTGGATTCAGGTACGATGATTGTAAGTGAAATAAGTCACAGAGAAAAAGAAGCTTATCATAAGATATCACTTATGAAGATCTTGTAAACATGGCAACACATGAACTGAGTTAGGAAAGAGAACACAGTCTCACATTTAGAAAACACTCTTATGCCTGCTTAATGGGGAAAGAGAGGTGGGGTGATGCATAAAACCAGAGTTTGATATAAGCACAGGTACCATTCCAAAAACCAACTATGGAATAGACAAGACCTACCTATACCTTCCTCAGTGAAAGGGACTCCAAACCCCATATTTCCCGCAGAGGAATATATCTGACTAGTAAGAATCTTAAAACCTATGTATTGATATGTCTCCGTAAGGGAAACAAGTGTGTCTAGACTGGCATAAACATGGCAGCGAGAATCAGCTCAAACCCACTATAAAAAGGAATTTCAAAAACAAAACAAAAAAACAGGGACATTCTTTACAATTCCTTCAGGGTCTCTGATGAAACCTGGAATGACCCTGTCTACAATGACAGCCTGATGTGGCATAAGGTTGGACACTTGGGACTGAGAGGATTGGTGAGACTGGGTGAGCAAATGCAGACCCTTTAAAGCAATAATGCATGGAACCCACTCCATGAGTCCCAACTCTACAGGTTGAAGGGAATATTACTACAGCTATAACATGTACGGGAAACCTAGAGAATGGACACACTGTGAATACTAAAGTTTTCTAAAACTCAATGAATAGTTCCTCTCCTGGTGCTCCTGTTTGACTTTCCAACTGCTTTACTATCAATCTCCCAACTTGGAGAGACAGCCCTTTTAACCTCCTGGTACTCACAGGTTGCCAATTTGGCAGAGAATGAAAGGGAAGAGGGAGAACCAATGAGAGAGTAGCTGTTAGGCATTTGGACGGGCATATGTCACTCTAATTTCCCGGCAGGAAGAAGAATGAACCAAAGTGGCAACCACCGCCCGGAAACGAGTATATGTCCTGAACCAAAATTTTGCACATGCGTTCAGCTCACAAAAAAACGAGTTGAAAAATGGAGTTCAAGGGCACAGCAATTCACAAACTGGCAAAGTAATAAAGGACAACTATCATCCAAAAATCTGTTGAGGGAAGGCAACGAAGCGGACTTGAATGCGAGGCAGAACAGCAGGAAACAGATTGGAAGAGGTACATTGGAATCACCTGTAAAGCACAGGAAGAGGGGCACAACTTCGGCAATGATGAACTTGGCCAAAAAGAGCGTATGCATTTTCTCCTGTATATATGCAGTAGAAAACGCATACGCCCTTTTTGGCCAAGCAAGCAAGCGGGCAATGCAAATCTGCACTACAAAGAAGTATCATGTCCCACCCGTCAAAAGGGACATCCACAAAATGTGTAAAAACCAGAAAGGCAAGACAGGCCCTGGAGAAGAGGGAGCCTTTTTATGCTGATGGGTGGGATGTAAATTGCCAACTGCCTCACTGGAGGAGTGCATTGTGTTCCCTAAAACAAGTAAACAACAGAGCTACAGAGCCAAGGGCACTTCCACTCTAGGGAATATACCTTGGGAAAACTGAAAATCAATAAGACAGAGCCACCCCCAAATTTAGGGCTGCACTGCTTACAAGAACCTCAACTTGGGTACACCTTAAATATCCCAGGAAATATAAAAATGGTTCAAAAAATTGTGGTACTTACGTATGATGGAATATCCCTCAGCCATGAAATCAATGTCATAAGACCAGTAGCAGCAAAATGATTGGATTCAGGTACGATGATTCTAAGTGAAATAAGTCACACAGAAAATGAAGCTTATCATAAGATATCACTTATGAAGATCCTATAAACATGGCTACACATGATCTGAGGTAGGAAAGAGAACAGAGTCTCACATTTAGAAAACACTCTTATGCCTGCTTAAGGGGGAAGGAGAGGTGGGGAGATGCATAAAACCAGAGTTTGATATAAGCACAGGAACCGTTCCAAAAACCAACTATGGAATAGACAAGACCTACATATACCTTCCTCAGTGAAAGGGACTCAAAACCCCATATTTTCCTCAGAGGAATATATCTGACTAGTAAGAATCTTAAAACCTATGTATTGATATGTCTCCGTAAGGGAATCAAGTGAGTCAAGACTGGCATAAACATGGCAGTGATAATCAACTGAAACCCACTATAAATAGGAATTTCAAAAACAAATCAGTAAAACAGGGACATTCTTTAAAATTCCTTCAGGGACTCTGTTGAAACCTGGAATGACCCTGTCTACAATGACAGCTAGATGTGGCATAAGGTTGGACACTTGGGACTGAGAGGATTGGTGAGATGGGGTGAGCAAATGCAGAAACTTTAAAGCAATAATGCATGGCACCCATTCCTTGGGGCCCAACTCTCCAGGTTGAAGGGAATATTACTACAGCTATAACATGTATGGGAAACCTAGAGAATGGACACACTGTGAATACGAAAGGTTTCTAAAACTCAAAGAATAGTCCCTCTCCTGGTGCTGTGGTTTGACTTTCCAACTGCTTCACTATCAATCTCCCAACTTGGAGAGACAGACCCTTTAACCCCCTGTTTCTCACAGGTTGCCAATTTGGCAGAGGATGAAAGGGAAGAGGGAGAACCAATGAGAGAGTAGCTGTTAGGCATTTGGACGGGCATATATCACTCTAATTTCCCGGCAGGAAGAAGAATTAACAAAAGTTGCAACCACCCACCGGTAACCAGTATAGGTCCTGAACCAAAATATTGCACATGCGTTCAGCTCACAAAAAAACGAGTTGAAAAATGGAGTTCAAGGGCACAGCAATTCACAAACTGGCAAAGTAATAAAGGACAACTATCATCCAAAAATCTGTTGAGGGAAGGCAACGAAGTGGACTTGAATGCGAGGCAGAACAGCAGGAAACAGATTGGAAGAGTTACATTGGAATCACATGTAAAGCACAGGAAGAGGGGCACAACTTCGACAATGATGCAGTTGGCCAATAAGTGCGTATCAGTTTTTCCCAGAATCTATGCAGGAGAAAACGCATAGGCCCTTTTTGGCCAAGCAAGCAACCGGGCAATGCAAATCTGCACTACAAAGAAGTGTCACTTCCCACAGGTCAAAAGGGACATCCACAAAATATGTAAAAACCA
Organism: Mesoplodon mirus; assembly: GCF_964341445.2. NCBI lineage: Eukaryota > Metazoa > Chordata > Mammalia > Artiodactyla > Ziphiidae > Mesoplodon > Mesoplodon mirus. Next base: position 955,160 of record NW_028295644.1, on the reverse strand, counting down.
GAAAGGCAAGACAGGCCCTGGAGAACAGGGAGCCTTGTTATGTTGATGGGTGGGATGTAAATTGCAAACTGCCTCACTGGAGGAGTGCATTGTGTTCCCTAAAACAAGTAAACAACAGAGCTACAGAGCCAAGGGCACTTCCAGTCTAGGGAATATACCTAGGGAAAACTGAAAATCAATAAGACAGAGCCACCCCAAATTTAGGGCTGTACTGCTTACAAGAACCTCAACTTGGGTACACCTTAAATATCCCAGGAAAGATAAAAATTGTTCAAAAATTTGTGGTACTTACGTAAGACGGAATATCCCTCAGCCATGAAATCAATGTCATAAGACCAATAGCAGCAAAATGAGTGGATTTATGTACGATGATTCTAAGTGAAATAAGTCACACAGAAAAAGAAACTCATCATAAGATATCACTTTTGAAGATCCTGTAATCATGGCTACACTTGAACTGAGTTAGGAAAGAGAACAGAGTCTCACATTTAGAAAACACTCTTATGCCTGCTTAATGGGGAAGGAGAGGTGGGGTGATGCATAAAACCAGAGATTGATATAAGCACTGGTAGCGTTCCAAAACCAACTATGGAATAGACAAGACCTACCCCTTCCTCAGTGAAAGGGACTCAAAACACCATATTTCCCGCAGAGGAATATATCTGACTAGTAAGAATCTTAAAACCTATGTATTGATATGTCTCCGTATGGGAATCAAATGTGTCTAGACTGGCATAAACATGGTAGCGAGAATCAGCTCAAACCCACTATGAAAAAGAATTTGGAAAACAAAAAAACAGGGAAATTCTTTACAATTCCTTCAGGCTCTCTGATGAATCCTGGAATGACCATATCTCCAATGACAGCTGGATGTCGCAAAAGGCTGGACACATGGGACTGAGAGGATTGGTGAGATTGGGTGAGCAAATGCAGACCCTTTAAAGCAATAATGCATGGCACCCATTCCATGGGTCCCATGTCTCCCGGTTAAAGGGAATATTACTACAGCTATAACATGTACGGGAAACCTAGAGAATGGACACACTGTGAATACGAAAGGTCTCTAAAACTCAATGAGCAGTCCCTCTCCTGGTGCTCCTGTTTGACTTTCCAACTGCTTTACTATCAATCTTCCAGCTTGGAGAGACTGCAGCTTTAACCTCCTGGTTCGCACAGGTTGCCAATTTGACAGTGGATGAAAGGGAAGAGGGAGAACCAATGAAAGAGTAGCTGTTAGGCATTTGGATGGGCACATGTCACTCTTATTTCCCGGGAGGAAGAAGAATTAACCAAAGTCTCAGCCACCCACGGGAACCAGTATAGGTCTTGAACCAAAATTTTGGACTTGCGGTCTGCTCACAAAAAACGAATTTATAAATGGAGCTCAGGGGCACAGCAATTCAGAAACTGGCAGAGTAATAAAGGACAACTATCGCCCAAAAATCTGCTGAGGGAAGGCAACGAGGCGGACTTGAAAGCGAGGCAGTATAGCAGGAAACAGATTTCAAGAGGTATGTTGGAATCGCCTTTAAAGCACAGGAAGAGGGGCACAACTTCAACAATGATGCACTTGCCCAAAAAGGACGTATATGTTTTCTCCTGAATATATGCAGGAGAAAACGCATACGCACTTCTTGGCCAAGCAAGCAACCAGGCAATGCAAATCTGCACTACAAAGAAGTGTCACTTCCCACAGGTCAAAAGGGACATCCACAAAATATGTAAAAACCAGAAAGGCAAGACAGGCCCTGGAGAACAGGGAGCCTTGTTATGCTGATGGGCGGGATGTAAATTGCAAACTGCCTCACTGGAGGAGTGCATTGTGTTCCCTAAAACAAGTAAACAACAGAGCTACAGAGCCAAGGGCACTTGCAGTCTAGGGAATATACCTTGGGAAAACTGAAAATCAATAAGACAGAGCCACCCCAAATTTAGGGCTGTACTGCTTACAAGAACCTCAACTTGGGTACACCTTAAATATCCCAGGAAAGATAAAAATTGTTCAAAAATTTGTGGTACTTACGTAAGATGGAATATCCCTCAGCCATGAAATCAATGTCATAAGACCAATAGCAGCAAAATGAGTGGATTTATGTACGATGATTCTAAGTGAAATAAGTCACACAGAAAAAGAATCTCATCATAAGATATCACTTTTGAAGATCCTGTAATCATGGCTACACTTGAACTGAGTTAGGAAAGAGAACAGAGTCTCACATTTAGAAAACACTCTTATGCCTGCTTAATGGGGAAGGAGAGGTGGGGTGATGCATAAAACCAGAGATTGATATAAGCACTGGTAGCGTTCCAAAACCAACTATGGAATAGACAAGACCTACCCCTTCCTCAGTGAAAGGGACTCAAAACACCATATTTCCCGCAGAGGAATATATCTGACTAGTAAGAATCTTAAAACCTATGTATTGATATGTCTCCATATGGGAATCAAGTGTGTCTAGACTGGCATAAACATGGTAGCGAGAATCAGCTCAAACCCACTATGAAAAGGAATTTGAAAAACAAAAAAACAGGGAAATTCTTTACAATTCCTTCAGGCTCTCTGAGGAAACCTGGAATGACCATATCTCCAATGACAGCTGGATGTCGCAAAAGGCTGGACACATGGGACTGAGAGGATTGGTGAGATTGGGTGAGCAAATGCAGACCCTTTAAAGCAATAATGCATGGCACCCATTCCATGGGTCCCATGTCTCCCGGTTAAAGGGAATATTTCTACAGCTATAACATGTACGGGAAACCTAGAGAATGGACACACTGTGAATACGAAAGGTCTCTAAAACTCAATGAGCAGTCCCTCTCCTGGTGCTCCTGTTTGACTTTCCAACTGCTTTACTATCAATCTTCCAGCTTGGAGAGACTGCAGCTTTAACCTCCTGGTTCGCACAGGTTGCCAATTTGTCAGTGGATGAAAGGGAAGAGGGAGAACCAATGAAAGAGTAGCTGTTAGGCATTTGGATGGGCACATGTCACTCTTATTTCCCGGGAGGAAGAAGAATTAACCAAAGTCTCAGCCACCCACGGGAACCAGTATAGGTCCTGAACCAAAATTTTGGACTTGCGGTCTGCTCACAAAAAACGAATTTATAAATGGAGCTCAGGGGCACAGCAATTCAGAAACTGGCAGAGTAATAAAGGACAACTATCGCCCAAAAATCTGCTGAGGGAAGGCAACGAGGCGGACTTGAAAGCGAGGCAGTATAGCAGGAAACAGATTTCAAGAGGTATGTTGGAATCGCCTTTAAAGCACAGGAAGAGGGGCACAACTTCAACAATGATGCACTTGCCCAAAAAGGGCGTATATGTTTTCTCCTGAATATATGCAGGAGAACACGCATACACCCTTTTTGGCCAAGCAAGCAAGCGGGCAATGCAAATCTGCACAACAAAGTAGTATCACTTCCCACTGGTCGAAAGGGATATCTGCAAAATGTGTAAAAACCAGAAAGACAAGACAGGCCCTGGAGACCAGGGAGCCTTGTTATGCTGATTTCGGGATGTAAATTGCCAACTGCCTCTCTGGAGGAGTGCATTGTGTTCCCTAAAACAAGTAAACAACAGAGCTACAGAGTCAAGGGCACTTCCAGTCTAGGAAATATACCTTGGGAAAACTGAAAATCAATAAGACAGAGACACCACAAAATTTAGGGCTTCACTGCTTACAAGAACCACAACTTGGGTATACCTTAAATATCCCAGGAAAGACAAAAATGGTTCAAGAAATTGTGGTACTTATGTACGATGGTATATCCCTCAGCCATGAAATCAATTTCATAAGGCCAGTAGCAGCAAAATAAGTGGATTCAGGTACGATGATTGTAAGTGAAACAAGTCACTCAGAAAAAGAAACTTATCATAAGATATCACTTATGAAGGTCCTGTAAACATGGCCTCACATGAACTGATTTAGGAAAGATACCAGAGTAACGAATCTTATCATAAGATATCACTCATAGCGGGAATGTACACATGGCTACATATGAACTGATTTACAAACACAACGGAGTCACAAATTTAGAAAACAAGCTTCTGCCTGCTTAATGGGAAAGGTGAGGTGGGGTGATGCATAAAATCACAGTTTTAAATTAGCACAGATACCGTTACATAAACCAAGTATGTAATAGACAACACCTAATCCCGCCACAATGAACTGGACTCAACATCCCCTATTCATTGCAAGGAATATGTCTGACTCTCAGTATTTTAAAACATATGTATTCTCATGTCTCCATAAAGGAATCATGTGTGTGTATAACGACATGAACAGAGCACTGAAATTCAGTTAAACCCACTTATAAAAATAAATTTCAAAAGCAAAATGCAAAAACAGCGAAACAGTGAGAAAGTATTAAAAATTTCGTTCAGGGCCTGTGATGCAACCTGGATTGACCACCTTTACACCCACAGCTGGATGAGACATAAGACTGGACACTTGGGGCTGACAAGATTGCTGAGGTTGTGTGAGCAAAAGAACACCACTTAGAGCAATACTGTGTGCTACCCATTCTAGTGGTCCCAAATCTCCAGGTTTAAGGGAATCTTCCTACAGTTAAAACATGCATGGGAAACCCAGTGGATGGTACACTGTGTAATTGGGAAAGTTTTCTAAAAGGTACCTCATTTTTCCTTTTGTCGTGCTCGGCTTCGCCATTCCATCTGCATTACTCAAAATCTCCCCACTTGGAGTGTCAGCGCCTTTACCCTCCTGATATGCACAGTTTGCAAATTGTGCAGAGGATGAACAGGAAGAGGGGGAATAAATGAGAGATTAGATGTAGGTGTTTGGATGGGCACATGTCACTCTAGTTTCCCACCAGGAAGAAGAATTAACCAAAGGCTCAGCCTGAAGCCCTGGAACCAGACTAGTGCCTAAAGCCATCCTGCGGTATTGCAGCCAGCTCACAAAGAGGCGAGTTGAAAAATGGAAATCAGGGGCACAGCAATTCACAAACTTGCAGAGTTATAGAGGACAACTATCAACCAGAAATATATTGAGGAAAGGCAGTGAAGAGGATTTGAATGCAAGGCAGAATTGAAGGAAACAGATTTCAAGAGGTAGATTGGAGTCGTCTTTAAAGCACATGAAAAGCGACAGAATTTCGACAATGTTGCCCTTGGCTGAAAAGGGACTATGTGTATTTTCTTGAATATATTCGGGAAAAAATGCATATGCCCTTTTTGGCCAAGCAAGCCATCAGGCATTGCAAATCCACACTACATAGAAGTGTCCCTTACCTCCAGTCAAAAGGGCCATCCACAAATTTTGTAAAAACCACAAATGCAGGACAGGCCATGGAGAAAAGGGAGCCTGGTTACGCCGATGGACAGGATGTAAATTGCCAACAGCCTCTCTGGAGAACTGTATGTTGTTTTCTAAAACAGAGCTACAGAACATAGCACACTTCCACTCATGGGCGTGTATTTTGGGAAAACTAAAAATCCACAACACACAGCCAGCCCAAACTTTAGGGCTGCTCTGTTTACAAGAACCTCGACTTCAGTACACTTTAAATATCCCAGGAAAGGAAAAAAAAATAGATATAGATGTTGTGGTACTTATATACAATGGAATGTCACTAAGACATAAAATCAATGTCATAAGGCCAATAGGAGCTTAATGAGTGGCTTTAGGTATGATGATGCTAAGTGAAATGAGCCACAAAGTAAAAGAAACTTATTGTAATATATCACTTATAGCGGGAATGTAAACATGGCTACACATGAACTGAATTTCAAAAGAGAACAGAGTTACACATTTAGAAAACACACTTATGCCTCCTTAAGCGGAAAGGTGACGTGGGGTGATGTGTAAAAGCAGAGTTTGAAATTAGCACAGATCCCATTCCATATACCAAATATGTAATAGACAAGACCTACTCCTTTCTCAATGAACTGGACACAAAACACCCTATTCACTGAAGAGGAATATATCTGACTGGTAATAACCTTGAAACCTATGTATTTATATGTCTCCATAATGGAATCAAGTGTATGTAGATTGGCATAAACACAGATCAATGGAACAGGACAGAAAGCCCAGAGATAAACCTACATACCTATGGCTATCTCATCTATGACAAAGGAGCTAAGGATATACAATGGAGAAAAGACAGTCTCTTCAGTAATTGGTGCTGGTAAAACTGGACCCCTACACATAAAAGAATGAAATTAGAACACTCCATAACACCATACACAAAAATAAACTCTAAATTGTTTAGAGATCTAAATATAAGACCAAACACTATAAAACACTTAGAGGAAACCATAGGCAGAACACTCTATGACATAAATCACAGCAAGATCCTTTTTGACCCACCACTTAGAGAAATGGAAATAAAAACAGAAATCAACAAATGGGACCTAATGAAACTTAAAAGCTTTTACACAGTACAGGAAAACATAAACAAGATTCAAAAACAACCCTCAGAATGGGAGAAAATATTTTCAAATGAAGCAATTGACAAAGGATTAATCTCCTAACTTTACAAGTACCGCATGTAGCTCAATATCACAAAAACAAACAACCCAATCCAAAAACGGGCAGAAGACCTAAATAGACATTTCTCCAAAGAAGATATACAGATTACCAAGAAACACATGAAAGGATGCTGAACATCACTAATCATTAGAGAAATGCAAATCAAAACTACCGTGATGTATCTCCTCACAGCAGTCAGAGTGGCAATCATCAAAAAAATCTACAAAACAATAAACGCTGGAGAGGCCTTTATTGGAGAAAAGGGAACACACTTGCACTGTGGGTGGGAATGTAAATTGATATGGGCACTAGGGAGAACAGTACGGAGGTTCCTTTAAATAAATAACAATAGAAGTTTCATAGGACACAACAATCCAACTACTGGACATTTGCCTTGTGAAAACCATAATTCAAAAAAGTTATGTACAAAAATGTTCATTGCAGCTCTATTTGCAATAGCCAGGACATGGAAGCAACCTAAGTGTCCGTTAACAGATGAATGGATAAAGAAGATCTGGCACATATATACAATGGAATATTACTCAGCCATACATAGGAATGAAATTGGGTCATTTGTAGAGACCTTGATGGATCTAGAGACTGTCATACAGAGTGAAGTAAGTCAGAAAGAGAAAAACAAATATTGTATATTAATGCATATATGTGGAACCTAGAAAAATGGTACAGATGAACCGGTTTGCAGGGCAGAGATAGAGACACAGATGTAGAGAACAAACATATGGACACCAAGGGGGGAACACCATGTGAGGGTGGTGGTGGGATGAATTGGGAGACTAGGATTCACATGTGCACACTTATATGTATAAAATAGATATCCAATAAGAACCTGCTGTATAAAAGAAATAAATAAATTTTAAAAAATTTAAAATAAATAAATAACATTTAATCAAATAAAACAGAAAAAAAGTTTTTCCCTTCACATAGATGTCTTTATATTAATGCATTATTTCCAGGTTTATATCTCCAAATTAAAAAAAGGAGGAATAAATAAAATCTACCTTGAACCAAAAAGAAAAAAAGAAAAAACAAAAAACAAAAAACAGAACCCATCAGTTATACAGAGGAAAATCATATCAGGGCACTTGCTCCAGTGGTAAAAAATTCTTAAGTTGGTCAGAGGTGGGAAATCGTCTCCCATGCACTCAGCAGTGCTCCCCCCGACAAGGAGCATCCTCATTGCAAAGCTGGGGGACTGTGTCGAGGCGTCTGTGAGTAAATGTGAGCTGAGCCCCAGTCCTGCTGCAGCTGAACTCTTCCCACCCTTTCCAGGTAAAACACCTGAATATGTACAAGCACTTGCAAGCCTAGAGGAAGGGCTGTGGAGCCACACCAGCGACAGCACGCAGGCCGACTTGGTGCCTGCAGGCCAGTCAGGATGGTCCTGGCCCCAGATGCTCTTCTGGAATCTTTCCATTTCCCTGCCTGAGATACCCCTCCTGCCATGGCCCCCACTGCTTTTTTACTTCCTCACCTCTGACTGGGGAGAAATTCCAGCGGCAGGTATGGATGACACATCCTCTTCTTTAGCAGGTGGCAGCCTGGCAACTCCTGCAGAAAGAACAGCAGATCCCCACTCACACTGGGCCACCCACAAAGCCACGGCCTCTCCCTCCGTACCACCACCCCAGCCCCGACACTGCTGACGGGGCAGAGAATATGGTGTCAGGCACAGCTACAGGGGCTCTTGCTGACTGGAGAGGTGTTTATATTGACCTCAACACAGGCACACCTGGGGAGGGCTGGCAGGCAGTGTCAGGCTGCCCAAATCAGCCAATCCTCACCCCTCAGGGGCTCACAGTTGCAGAAAATGAAACTTGTTAAACGGGCCAGGCCCAAGGAAGAGGTGTGGATCTTGAGAGTCAGGCTAGACAAGGGGCTGCAGCTGCGGCTTGTTTTCTTATCATTTTATCTGGTCCATGAGTGGAAAACAATTTCAAGAAGACCGTATCCTAATGAGAGGAACCCAGGAGTCAGGGAGAGGAGTGATGGTGGGTGGAGACAGAGGCCTGGTTCCCTGGCTGCAGTGGAAGTGTCTGGAAGACCAGGCAGAGAGAGGCTGCACAGAGTGATAGCCAGGGTCACAGACCTGTCAGAGCTGCTGTTTGTTAGTTCAAGTCCTGCTCTGAGGTGTTCTGTGTCAGCTGTGAGCGACAGGTGAGCTGGGGGTTCTCTGCAAGGTGGGCTATGTGCACAGTTCCTGTGTGTCCAGCCCTGCTGGGGTACCTGCCCAGGGGAGTTCCGTATCCTGGGAAGGGCCTGACTATGAGAGCCCAATGGGCTGCTGGGTAGCTGCACAGGTGAGCTCCATACCCTGGGAAGGACTTGACCACGAGAGCCCCGTGGGCTGTGGGGTGCGGGATGCAGCCCAGGTGAGCTCCATATCCTGGGATTGGCCTGACCACGAGAGCCCCATGGGCTGCTGGAGACCTGGTAAAGGATATCAGGACAGTCAGTGAAGCCACCGAGGATATACATCCAGTAGCTCCTATTTCCTACACCCTGCTGGAAATTCTACCATCCACCAGGCCATGGCATTCTGTATTAGACTTCAATGATGCCTTCTTCTGTATTCCATTCATCTCAGAGTCACAAGAATTTTTGGCTTGTGAGTGGCAGGACACAACATGCAACACAAGCAATAATGCTGGGCAGTCCTGCACCAATGGTTCAAAAATCCCAACACCATCATTGGGGAAATGTCCTCTAAAGACCTAAAAGTTCTACCTCTGTAAAAGGGAACCCTCCTTCAATATGCAGATGACATTCTGATCGCCAGGCCTACTAAAGACGCCTCTGAACTACCTAGCCAAGAAAGGATAGAAGGTGTCCAAGAAAAAGGCTCAAATATCCCAGGCTCAGGTGACATGCCTGGGCTTCATTCTCACAGATATTCAGAGAAACGCATCCCAGGATAGGGAAGAAGCCATTTGCAGCCTTACCTCTTCTAAAACTAGAAGACAGCTTAGGGGTTCCTGGGGAGGCCAAGGTTTTCTGCATCTGGATCCCTAACTACAGTCTAATAGCTGGGCCTCTACATGAAACACTGACACGAAAAGATGATGATCCTTTTGTATAGAATCCAGAAGCAGCCTTTCAAGAATGGAAAGAGCAGTCAATTCAGACCCTTGCCCAGGAACTCGCTAATTTAGCTAAACCCTTTGACCTTTACATACCCGGTCAAAGGTTAATTGCCCTTGGAGACTTAGTGCAAAAACTGGGACCACTTGAAATGGAGCAACACAAGAATGCCCTTCAGGTATGATAAACTATGGTCACCAAGGGCTTTGCCCACCGACTCATCAGGCCAGGATACTGGGCTATCTAAAAAGCTAGAAATCAGCAGCCCACAAGACCAGCCCCCTCCTAAGGGAAAAGGACCCCATGTCGTGATCCTAACCACCCATCATGCCCTGAAGTTGCAGGGGTCGCTCTGTGGACACACTGACCTCGAGTGAGGAGGCCCTCCAACTCCAACCTCCAGAGAGACAAATGGGGACAACGGGCCCCCAAGATGACTCGTGTGACCATCACTTGACCTGGAGTTTCTCTCAGAAAACAACAAGACTGTGCCCCGAAAGAGCAGACTACTGCTTGCAGGACTTACTGCACCCAGAGGGGAGCTAATAAGCTTGGCGGGGGAAAAGTATATCACGCTTTCACCATAGAAAACCCTACAGACACCGCGGTGATGGTGGCCAATATGACCGGCTGGACTGCTGGCTACTTCTAAAGGCCGTTGACTCAGTGGACGTCATGGTCCTGGATCACCACTGACCCTGGACTGTCTGGGAGTTGCGCGGACACGGTTCTGACACATGGTGCTGTTTGTACATTAATTCAGGGACCTAATTAAAGAAAGCACAGACTACTGGTCAGAGCATCTAGGCTGGCAAAAACCGTCAGCCTAAGGTCACCGAACAAATGTGGGGTGGGGTGAAACCTGCCACCTCAGCATCTCTGCACATCTCTCTCCTGGACACTTAAAGGTCATTAGAATCTATAACACTTCCAATGCTGGTGCTCAGGCGTACGAGAAGTGAGGTAGGAGGCCTTGCGACAATCAACCTCACCTGGAGGCTGGTGGGGAGACGTTTTGCCCCTCCCCCGAAGTATCAGGGCTCCCACCACAGCATGAAGCAGTTACAAAAGAGGGGTCTGCACCCTCAACACCCGAAGAATGAGGAACAGAACAAAAATCAGAGGAGGTGTTCGTCTCTGGCAACGTTCATTAAAAATTCCTGGGAGATAAAAAGATATTCTGGGCAATAAAATAAAGTCTAACATGTTTTTCCTTTGTGCTTTGTCTAATTTCACGTGCTCCTAGGGTTCCGCATGCAGAGGTCCCACACCCGGCACTTCAGACCCGATTTCGTAGTGCAGAATGGCTAGGTCCATACCTCAGCTAGCGGGGTCCCATGCAGACTCCACGGAATAGAGCCTGAGCTTCAGCCAACCCGGCCGTCGAGACCTCCATCCCCTCCCTCCCAGTGACGCTCCTGGGATCCCTAAACAGCATCCCAGCCCACAGCCCGTGGGGGAGTGCATGCTCTCACCTCTCCATTCGGTTTTTAAAATAATGTTTCCTTTGCTTCTGAACCAAACTCAGTCTTGATCTGTTGGCTCCAATGACACTGGGCACGGGGACTCCTGTTGTGGTCCACTCTGGAGGATCAGTAACAGAAATTGAGAACATTGTAACTTCAATGAACAGATGTGTGAGCCAAACTGTAGTTAACCTAGAGCAGTGTATAATGCTCGGGTAAAATAAGATGTTTCTAAGACTTACCTTTGATATTTCCATCACTTTACTATAAGCAAGTTCAGTGAAGACGTCTGTCTTATTTGTCAGGTCAACATTAGAGAAATGAAGTGATTTATTTCCATGGATGTACATCGAATACTCATGGCTGAAGCTTCAATCTTGTTTTGAATGCTTTTCCATTGAAAATGATACCTCTCTTTCAGCTCCCCCATTTCTGAGAAGTATAAAATCTTATAATTTATTATTACCAAAGGGGAAAGGTAGGAGAAGGGATAAATTAACAGTGTGGGATTAACACATACACACTGCTATGTATAAAATAGATCATCAACAAGGAACTACTGTATAGCACAGGGAACTACACTGAATATTTTGCAATAACCTATAAGGGGAAATAATCTGAAAAAGAATAGATATTTTTATTGACATCGTCTATCAAAGACAGATAAAATGTAACCTAAGCAAGGCCGATGGTGAACGCTTCTGACCCTGAAGATTTCAATCATCTAAAGTTTGGGCTCTGCCTATTTCCCAAGGCCCTTAATGGACATACGTGTAGCCGTAGCTTAAAAATTCCCCAGTTTGGGGTACGGGGAGGCACTGATTTGGAAAAATCCCTGGTGTTCTCCTTCCATGCACTGGACCCTTCCTACAGCTCAAACATGCCTGTCACACCTAGAGGATGGTACACCATTTGTTCGGAAAGAGTTTGGAAAAGGCACCTCATCTCCTCATTGTCTGGTGCTCGGGTTCACCCCTCCAGCATCTTTCCTAACAATCTCCTCACTTGGGGATATCAGCACCATCAACATCCTGTTGCACACAGTTTGGAATTTGTCCAGAGGATGAAGCGGAAGGATGAGAAAAATATAGAGACAAGTCTTAGTTGTTCGGACAGGAACATGCCACTCTAATTTCCAATCTGGAAGACAAATTCATCAAAGGCTAGAATTGCCCACGGAAACAGAATAGGGCTAGAGGAAATCCCGCTGTTTTGTGTCCAGTTTCCAAAAACACAAGTTGAAAAATGGAACTCAGGGGCACTAAAATTCATGAATCTGCAGAGTTGAAAATATCTATCGTCGAAAAATGTCTTGAGGTAAGTCACAGAAAAGGAGTTGTAAGCAAGGGAGAGTGGCAGGAAACAGATTTGAAGAGGTAGAAAGGACTCCCCATTAAAACACAAGAAAAGGGGCTGAACATCGCTAATGATGCAGTTGGCCCAAAAGGGCGTATGCAATTTTTTCCGAATATATTCAAGTAAAGGCCATACACACTTTTTATCCAACCAAACAGGTAGGCACTGGAAATCAATACTACAAAATGTATCACTTCACATCAGTCAGAAGGGCCATCCACATAAAGTGTAAACACCAGAAATGCAGGACAGGGCGAGGAGAAAAGGGAGCCCTGTGAGGCTGATAGTGGAATTGTAATTTGCCAACGGCCACTATGGAGAAGTGTATTGTGTTTGCTAAAACATCTAAAAGATGAGCTACAGAGCATAGGGCACTTGCACTCATGGACGTATCTGCACTGTGATGAAAAGGTCATGGAGCATTGTGGTGACAAATTTCACAGAGCATTGTGATGATGAGGGCATTGACCTTTGTGATGACACAGGTCATGAAGCCTTGTGATGACGGGACACACGGAGCATTGTGATGACTGGGGTCATGTAGCATTGTGATGACAGGGGCATGGAGCTTTGGTCTGACAAGTTTCATGGATAATTGTGTTGACAGTGGGCATGGCACATTGTGATGACAAGGGCATGGAGCATTGTGATGACAAGGTCATGGAGTATGGTGAAGACAGGTGTCAGGGAGCATTGTAATGGCATATTTCATGTACCATTGTGATGACAATGGCATGGAGCATTGTGATTCCAAGTGTCATGGAGGATTCTGATGACAAAGGTAATGGAGAATTGTTATGACAAAGGCTTGGAGCATTGTGATGACAAAGGCTTGGAGCATTGTGATGACAAGGGTCATGGAGCATTGTGATGACAAGGGCATGGAGCATTGTGATGACAACGGCCATTGAGAATTTTGATGAAAATATCGTGAAGCATTGTGATGACAAAGGCATGCGGCTTGCTATGACAGGGGTCAGGGGGCATTGCGATGACAAGTGCATGGAGAATTGTGATGACAAGAGCATGTAACATTGTGATGAGAACTGTCATGGAGCATTGTGATGACAAGGACGTGGAGAATTGTGATGACCAGGGCATGGAGCATTGTGATGGCAAGACCGTGGAGCACTGTGATGAGAAGACCATGGATAATTCTGGTGACGAGCATCATGGAGCACTGTAATGACAAGGGGCATGGAGCATTGTGATGATACGTCTCATGGAGCATTGTGATGACAGGGGTCATGGATCATTGTGATGACAAGGGTCATGGAGTATGGTGATGACAAGCTTGTTGAGTATTGTGATGACAAAGCATTTAACACTGTGATGGAAAGTGTCATGGAACATAGTGTTGCCAAGAACGTGGAGAATTGTGATGACAGGGAGCGTGGAGCATTGTGACGACCAGGGCATGGAGCATTGTGATGGCAAGACCATGGAGCATTGTGTTGAGAAGACCATGGATAATTTTGAGGATGAGCGTCATGGAGCGCTATAATGACAAGGGGTGTGGATAATTGTGATGACAGTGGCCATGGAACATGGTGATGACAAGAGTCATGGAGCATTTTGATGACAAGCGTGTGGAGCATTGTGATGAGAAGACCACGGATAATTGTGAATGGCGAGCGTCATGGAGCACTGTAATGACACGTGGTATGGAGCATTGTGATGACAGTGCTCATGGAGCATTGTGATGACAAGTGTCATGGAGCATTCAGATGACAAGCTTGTGGAGTATTGTGATGACAATGGCATGGAGCATTGTGATGAAAAGGGCATGGAGCATTGTGATGACAGGCATCATGGAGCGTTGTGATGGCAAGGGTTATGGAACATTGTGATCACATGGGTTTGGAGCATTGTGAACACAGAGGTCATGGATCATTGTGATTTCAAGGAGCATGGAGCAGTGTGATGACAGGGGTCATGGAGCATTGTGATGTCAGGGGACATGGAACATTTTGATGAAAAGGGTCATGGAGCATTTTGGTGACAGGGGTTATGGAACATTGTGATGTCAGGGGTCATCGAACATTGTGATGATAAGTGCATGTAGCATTGTGATGACAAGGTTTATGGAGCATTGTGATGACAAGATTGTGGAGCACTGTGATGACAAGCGCATGGCAAATTGTGATGACATGTGTCAAGGAGCATTGTGCTGTCAAGCGAATGGAGCATTGTAATGACAATGGTCATGGAGCATTGTGCTGAGAAAGGCATAGAGTATTGTGATGACAACGGTCAAAGAGCATTGCGATGAAAAGTTCATGGAGCATTGTCGTTAAAAAGGTCACAGAGACTGTTGATGATGAGGGCATGGACCATTGTGATGACAAAGGTCATGAAGCATTGTGATGACTGGAGTCACGGAACATTGTTTTGACAGGGGTCATGGAGCTTTGTGATATCAAGGGCATGGAGCATTGTGAAGACCAGGTCATACAGTATTGTGAAGACAGGTGTCAGGGAGCATTGTGATGACATATGTAATGGTCCATTGTGATGACAATGGCATGGAGCATTGTGATGCAAGTGTCATGGAGGATTCTGATGACAAAGGTAATGGAACAGTGTGAGGACAATGGCTTGGAGCATTGTGATGACAAGGGTCAGGGAGCATTGTGCTGACAAGTGCATGGAGAATTGTGATGACAAGGGTCATGGAGCATTTTGATGACAAGCTTGTGGAGTATTTTGATGACAATGGCATGGATCATTGTGATGAAAACTGCATGGGGCATTGTGAGGAAAAAGGCATGGAGCCTTTTCGTGACAGGGTTCATGGAGCATTCTGAAGACAAGTGTCAGGGAGCATTGTGATGACAAGTGTATTGAGAATTGTGATGACAAAGGTCATGGAGCATTGTGATGAAAAGGGCATGGAGTATTGTGATGACAGGCATCATGGAGCTTCGTGATGACAAGTGTTATGGAACTTGGTGATCACAAGTGTTTGGAGCATTGTGATGACACAGGTCATGGATCATGTTGATTTCAAGAAGCATGGAGCATTGTGATGGCAAGGGCAAGAAACAATGTGATACCAAGTTTCATGGAGGATTGTGATGACCATGGTAAAGGAGTATTTTTATGACAAGCTCATAGAACATTGTAATGACAAGTTCATGTAGCATTTTGCTGACAAAGGCATGGAGCATTGTGATGACATGCGTCACAGAGCATTGTGAATACAGGGGTCATGGAGCATTGGGATGAAAAGGGCATGGATCATTGTGATGACAAGTGTCATGGAAGATTGGGCTGAAAATGTTTATGGAGGATTGTGATGACAGGGGTCATGGAGCATTGTGATGACAAGAGTCCCGGCTCACTGTGTTGTCAGGGGTAATGGAGTGTTGTGATGACAGTGGTCATGGAGCATTGTGATGATATTGGTCATGGAGCATTGTGATGAGAGTGTCATGGAGAATTGGGCTGAAAATGTTCATGGAGTACTCTGATGACAGGGGTCATGGAACATTGTGATGACAAGCAAATGGAGCATGGTGATGACAAGGTCCTGGAGCATTGTGATGAGAAGACCATGGAGACATGTGATGAAAACTCTCATGGAGTATTCTGATGAAAAGGGGCATGGAGCATTGTGATTACAGTGGTCTTGGAGCATTGTTATGACAAGGGCATGGAGCATTGTGAAGAGAAGGACATGGAGCATTCTGATGAATGCGTCATGGAGCACTGTGATGACAAGTGCATGGAACATTGTGATTACAGGTGTCTTGGAGCACTGTGATGAAATGGGCATGGATCATTGTGATGAAGAAGGCATGGAGCCTTGTCATGACAGTGTTCAAGGAGCATACTGACGACAAGTGTCAGGGAGCATTGTGATGACCAGTGTACTGAGCATTGTGATGACAAAGGTTATGGAGCATAGTGATGAGAAGACCATGGATAACTGTGATTATGAGCATCATGGGGTGTTGTGATGATAAGTGTTATGGAATATTGTGATCACAACGGTTTGGAGCATTGTGATGACAGAGGTCATGGAGCATTTTGATTTCATTGTGATGACAATAGCCTGAAGCATTATGATGATGGGCATGGTGCATTGTGATGATAGGATTCATGGAGCTTTGAGATGAAAAGGGGCATCGAGCATTTTGATAACAAGGGTCTTGGAGCATTGTGATGACAAGGGCATGGAGCATTGTGATGAGAAGTCCATGGAACATTCTGATGACATGCATCATGGGGCTTTCTGATGACAAGGGCATGGAGCATTGTGATTACAGGGTTCTTGGAACATTGTGATGACAAGTGTCATGGAGCCTTGTGAATGACAAGGCCGTGGAACATTGTGATGGCAGGGGTCATGAAACATTGTTATGACAGGTGTAATGGAGCATTGTGATGAGAAGGGCAGGAAGCATTGTTGTGAAATATTTCATGGATTATTGTGATGAGAGTGCGCATGGAGCATTGTGATGACAAGAGCACGGAACGCTGTGATACATTGGTCATGGAGGATTGTAATGACAAGGGCATGGAGCATTGTGATGAGAAGGGCATCGAGCACAGTGATGACAAGTGTCATGGAGCTTTGTGATGACAAGGGCATGGAGCAATGTGATGAGAGTGTTCATGGAGCATTGTGATGACAATGACATGGAGCATTGTGATGTCAAGGGTCATGGAGCTTTGTGATGACAAATGTCATGGAGCATTTTGATGACAAGGGTGTGGTGCATTGTGATGAGAAGGGCAGGGAGCAGTTTGAGGACAGGGTTATTCAGCAATTTGATGAAAATTGTAATGGAACAATTTGATGACATGGGTTATAGAACATTGTGATGTTAGGGGTCATGGAGCTTTGGGATGAAAAGGGTCATGGAGCATTTTGATGACAGGGGTTGTGGAACATTGTGATGCCAGGGGTCATGGAACATTGTGATGATAAGGGGAGGTAGCTTTGTGATGACAGGGGTCATGGAACATTGTGATTACAGGGGTGAGGGAGTAATGTGATGACTAGTGATGGAACTTTATGATATCTCATGTGAGAGAGCATTTTGATGAGAAGTGCATGGATCATTGGGATTATAAGGTTTATGGAGCATATCGATGACAAGGTTGTGGACCGTTGTGATGAAAAGCACGTGGCACATTGTGATGACAAGGGTCATAGAGCATTGTTCTGACAAAGGCATGGAGCACTGTGATGAAAATTTCATGGAACATTTTGGTAAAAAATATCAGAGAGACTTTTGATGACTCGGTAATGGACCATTTTGATGACAAAGGTCATGCAGCATTGTGATGAATGGAGTCACGGAGCATTGTGATGACGGGTCATGGGGCAGTGTGATGACAAGGGCATGGAGCATTGTGATGAGAAGACCATGGAGCCTTGTGATGACAAGTCTCATGGAGCATACTGATGAAAAAGGGCATGAAGCATTGTGATTACAGGGGTCTTAGAGCATTGTGAAGAAGTGTGCATTTAGCATTGTGATGAGAAAGACATGGAATATTCTGATGACATACGACATGGAGCTTTGTGATGACAAGGGCATGGAGAATTGTGATTACAGGGGTCTAGAAGCATTGTGATGACAAGGGTCATGGAGCCTTGTGATGACAAGGCCGTGGAAAATTGTGATGGCAGGCGTCATGGAGCATTGTTATGACAGAGGTAATGGAGCATTGTGATGAGAAGAGCACTGAATATTGGTCTGAAATATTTCATGGATTATTGTGATGAGAGTGGGCATGAAGCATTGTCATGACATGGCCACGGAACACTGTTACATGGGTCATGGAGGAATGTAAAAGCAACGGCATGGATCATTGTGATGAGAAGGGCATCGAGCATTGTGATGACAAGTGTCATGGAGCTTTCTGATGACAAGGGCATTGAGCAATGTGATGAGAGGGTTCATGGAGCATTGTGATGACAATGACATGGAGCATAGTGATGTCAAGGATCATGGAGCTTTGTGAAGACAAAGGTCATGGAGCCTTTTGATGACAAGGGCGTGGTGCATTGTGATGAGAAAGGCAGGGAGCATTTTGATGACAGTGTCATGCAGCAATTTGAGGAATAGTGTAATGGAATATTTTGATGAGAGGGGTTATAGAATATTGTGATGTCATTGGTCATGGAGCTTTGGGTTGAAAAGGGTCATGGAGCATTTTGATGACAGGGGTGGTGGAACATTGTGATGTCAGGTGTCATGGAACATTGTGATGATAAGTGGATGTAGCATTGAGATGACAGGGGTCATGGAACATTGTGATTACAGGGATGAGGGAGTATGGTGATGACTAGGGATGGAACATTGTGATATCTCTGGTGAGAGAGCATTTTGTTGAGAAGTGCATGGATCACTGTGATTACAAGGTTTATGGAGCATAGCAATGACAAGTTTGTGAACCTTTGTAAAGAAAAGTGTGTAGCACAATGTGATGACAAGGGTCATGGAGCATTGTTCGGACAAAGGCAAGGAACATTGTGATGATAAGTGTCATGGAGCATTGTGATGAAAATTTCATGGAGCATTGTGGTTACAATGTTCACAGAGCCTTGTGATGACTGGGGCATGGAGCATTGTGATGACAAACGTTATGAAGCATTGTGATGACTGGAGTCACGGAACATTGTGATGACAGGGGTCATGGAGCATTGTGATGACAAGGACATTGAGCATTGTGATGACAGGTGCATGGAGCATTGGACTGAAAAGTTTCATAGATTATTGTGATGACAGTGGGCATGGTGCATTGTGATGACAAGGGCATGCAGCATTGTGATGTGAAGGTCATGGATTATTGTGAAGACAGGTGTCAAGGAGCATTGTGATGACCTATGTCTTGGTCGACTGCGATGACAAGGACATGCAGCATTGTGATGAGAATGTCATGGAGTATTGTGTAGACAGGTGTCAGCGAGCATTGGGATGATATATGTCATGGTCCATTGCGATGACAATGGCATGGAGCATTTTGATGCCAAATGTAATGGAGGATTGTGATGACAAATATAAAGGAGCATTGTGATGGCTAGGGCTTGGAGCATTATGATGACAAGGGCCATTGAGCATTTTCATGACAAGGTCGTGAAGCATTGTGATGACAATGTCCTGGAGCATTGTGATGAGAAAACCATGGAGCCTTGTGATGACAAGTCTCATGGAGCATACTGATGAAAAGGGGCATGGAGCATTGTGAATACAGGGGTCTTGGAACTTTGTGATGACAAGGGCATGGAGCATTTTGAGGAGAAGGACAAGGAGCATGCTGATGACATGCGTCATTGAGCTTTGTGATGACAAGGGCATGGAGCATTGTGATTAGAGGGGTCTTGGAGCACTGTGAAGAAAAGGGCATGGATCATTGTGATGAAAGGGGCATGGAGCCTCGTCATGACAGGGTTCAAGGAGCATACAGACAACAAGTGTCAGGGAGCATTTTGATGACAATGTTGTTGTGCATTGTGATTAGAAGGGCAAGGAGCATTGTGATCACAGTGTCATGGAGCAATTTGATGAAAAGTGTCATGGAACATTTTGATGACAGTGTTTATGGAACATTGTGATGTCAGGGGTCATGGAGCATTTTGATGAAAAGGGTCATGGAGCATTTTGATGACAGGGGTTATGTAACATTGTGATGTCAGGGGTCATCGAACATTGTGATGATTAGTGCATGTAGCACTGTGATGACAGGAGTCATGGAACATTGTGATGACAGGGGTGATGGAGTATTGTGACGAATAGTGATGTATCATTGTGATATCAGTGGTGAGAGAGCATATTGATGAGAAGTGCATGGAGCATTGTGATGACAATGTTTATGGAGCATTGTGATGACAAGATTGTGGAGCACTGTGATGACAAGTGCATGGAGCATTATGATGACAAGGGTCATGGAGCATTGTGGTGAGAAAGGCATAGAGCATTGGGATGACAAGGGTCAAAGAGCATTGTGATGAAAAGTTCATGGAGCATTGTGGTTAAAAAGGTCACAGAGACTGTTGATGACGAGAGCATGGACCATTGTGATGACAAAGGTCATGAAGCATTGTGATGACTGGAGTCACGGAGCATTGTGATGACAGGGGTCATGGAGCATTGTGCTGACAAGTGCATGGAGCATTGTGATGACAAGCGTCATGGAGCATTCTGATGACAAGCTTGTGGAGTATTTTGATGACAATGGCATGGAACATTGTGATGAAAACGGCATGGGGCATTGTGATGAAAAAGGCATGGAGCCTTTTCGTGACAGGCTTCAAGGAGCATTCTGGCGACAAGTGTCAGGGAGCATTGTGATGACAAGTGTATTGAGAATTGTGATGACAAAGGTCATGGAGCATTGTGATGAAAAAGGCATGGAGTATTGTGATGATAGGCATCATGGAGCGTTGTGTTGACAAGTGTTATGGAACATTGTGATCAAAATGGTTTGGAGCATTGTGATGACAGAGGTCATGGATCATTTTGATTTCAAGGAGCATGGAGCATTGTGATGACAAGGACATGAAGCAATGTGATCCCAAAGTTCATGGAGGATTGTGATGACAATTGTAATGGAGAATTGTGATGACAAGCGCATAGAGCATTGTAATGACAAGGTCATGTAGCATTTTGCTGACATAGGCATGGAGGATTGTGATGACAGGTGTCATGGGGCACTGTGATGACAGGCGTCACGGAGCATTGTGAATACAGGGGTCATGGAGCATTGGGATGACAAGGGCATGGATCATTGTGATGACAAGGGTCATGGAGCATTGGGCTGAAAATGTTCATGGAGTATTGTGATGACAGGGGCATGGAGCATTGTGATTACAGGTGTCTTGGAGCATTGTGATGACAAGTGTCATGGAGCATTGTGATGACAAGGCCGTGGAACATTGTGATTGCAGGGGTCATGGAGCACTGTTATGACAGGGGTAATGGAGCATTGTGATGAGAAGGGCATGGAGCATTGTGATTACAAGGTTTATGGAGCATTGCCATGACAAATTTGTGGACCGTTGTGATGAAAAGCACGTGGTACATTGTGATGAGAAGCGTCATGGAAAATTTTTCTGACAAAGGCATGGAGCATTGTGATGACAAGGGTCACGGAGCATTGTGATGAAAAGTTCATGGAGCATTGTGGTTACAAAGGTCACAGAGTCTTGTGATGACGCGAGCATGGACCATTGTGATGACAAATGTTATGAAGCATTGTGATTACTGGAGTCAAGGAGCATTGTGATGACAGGGTTCATGGAGCGTTGTGATGACATGGGCATGGTGCATTGTGATGACAGGGGTCATGGAGCATTGTGATTACATGGGTCTTGGAGCATTGTGATGACAAGAGTCCCGGATCATTGTGTTGTCAGGTGTCATGGAGTGTTGTGATGACAGCGGTCATTCAGCATTGTGATGATATTGGTCATGGAGCATTGTGATGAGAAGGTCATGGACAATTGGGCTGAAAATATTCATTGATTATTGTGATGACAGGGGTCATGGAGCATTGTGATGACATGGGAATGGAGCATGGTGACGAAAAAGTCCTGGAGCTTTTTGATTAGAGGACCATGTAAACTTGTGATGACAATTCTTATGGTGCATTCTGATGAAAAGGGGCATGGAGCATTGTGATTACAGTGGTCTTGGAGCATTGTAATGACAAGGGCATGGAGCATTGTGAGGAGAATACCATGGAACATTCTAATGACATGCGTCATGGAGCTTTGTGATGACAAGGGAATTGAGCATTGTGATTACAGGGGTCTTGGAGCATTGTGATGACAAGGGTCATGGAGCCTTGTGATGACAAGGCCGTGGAACATTGTGATGGCAGGGGACATTGAGCATTGTTATGACAGAGGTTATGGAACTTTGTGATGAGAAGGGGATTGAGCATTGGTCTGAAATGTTTCATGGATTATTGTGATGAGTGTGGGCAAGGAGCATTGTGATGATAAGGGCACGGTACACTGTGATACATGAGTCATGGAGGATTGTAATGACAAGTGCATGGGCAATGTGATGAGAGGGTTCATGGAGCATTGTGATGACAATGACATGGAGCAATGTGATGCCAAGGGTCATGGAGATTTGTGATGACAATGACATGGATCAATGTGATGCCAAGGGTCATGGAGCTTTGTGATGACAATGACATGGAGCATTGTGATGCCAAGGGTCATGGATCTTTGTGATGACAAAGGCCATGGAGCATTTTGATGACAAGGGTGTGGTGCATTGTGATGAGAAGGGCAGGGAGCATTTTGATGACAGGGTCATGCAGCAATTTGATGAAAAGTGTAATGGAACACTTAGATGACAGGTTTTATAGAACATTGTGATGCCAGGGGTCATGGAGCTTTGGGATGAAAAGGGTCATGGAGCACTTTGATGACAGGGGTTATGGAATATTGTGATGTCAGGGGTCATGGAATATTGTGCTGATAAGCGGATGTAGCATTGTGATGACAGGGGTCATGGAACATTGTGATAACAGGGGTGAGAGAGGATTGTGATGACTAGTGTTGGAACATTGTGATATCTCTGGTGAGAGAGCATTTTGATGAGAAGTGCATGGAGCATTGTGATTACAAGGTTTATGGAGCATAGCGATGACAAGGTTGTGGATCATTGTGATGAAAAGCACATGGCACATTGTGATGACAAGGGTCATGGAGCATTGTTCTGACAAAGGCATGGAGCATTGTGATGACAAGGGTCACGGAGCATTGTGATGAAAAGTTCATGGAGCATTGTGGTTACAAAGGTCACAGAGCCTTGTGATGACACGGGCATGGACCGCTGTGATGACAAACATTATGAAGCATTGTGATGACTGGAGTCATGGAGAATTGTGATGACAGGGGTCATGGAGCATTGTGATGACAAGAGCATGGAGCATTGTGATGACAGGGGCATGGAGAATTGGTCTGAAATGTTTCATAGATTATTGTGCTGACAGTGGGCATGGTGCATTGTGATGACAGGGGCATGGAGCATTGTGATGACCAGGTCATGCACTATTGTGAAGACAGGTTTCAGGGAGCACTGTGATGATATATGTAATGGCCCATTGTGATTACAATGGAATGGAACATTGTGATGTCAAGTGTCATGGAGGATTCTGATGACAAATTTAATGGAGCCTTGTGATGACAAGGGCTTGGAGCATTGTGAATACAGGGGTCATGGAGCATTGTGATGACTAGGGAATGGAGCATTGTGACGACAAGAGTCCTGGATCATTGTGTTGTCAGGTGTCATGGAGTGCTGTGATTACAGTGGTCATGGAGCATTGTGATGATATTGGCCATGGAGCATTGTGATGAGTAGTTCGTGGAGCATTGGGCTAAAAATGTTCATGGATTATTGTGATGACTGGTGTCATGGAGCATTGTGATGACAAGGGAATGCAGCATGGTGATGACAAAGAAATGGAACATTGTGATGACAAGGGTCACGGAGCATTGTGATGAAAAGTTCATGGAGGATTGTGGTTACAAATGTCACAGAGCCTTGTGATGACGTGGGCATGGACCGTTGTAATGACAAACGTTATGAAGCATTATGATGACTGGAGTCACGGACCACTGTGATTACAGGGATAATGGAGCATTGTGATGACTAGGGCATGGAGCATTGTGATGACAGGGGCATGGAGCATTGGTCTGATATGTTTCATAGATTATTGTGATGACAGTGGACATGGTGCATTGTGATGACAAGGGCATGGGGCATTGTGATGAGAAGGTCATGGAGTATTGTGAAGAAAGGTGTCAGGGAACATTGTGATGACATATGTCATGGTCCACTGCGATGACAATGGCATGGAGCATTGTGATGCCAAATGTAATGGAGGATTGTGATGACAAATATAATGGAGCATTGTGATGAATAGGGCTTGGAGCATTATGATGACAAGGGCCATTGAGAATTTTCATGACAATGTCGTGAAGCATTGTGATGACAAGGTCCTGGAGCATTGTGATGAGAAAACAATGGAGCCTTGTGAGTACAAGTCTCATGGAGCATACTGATGAAAAGGGGCATGGAACATTCTTATTACAGGGATTTTGAAACACTGTGATAACAATTGCATGGAGCATTGTGATGACAAGGGCATGGAGCTTTGGTCTAATACGTTTCATGGTTTAATGTGATGACAGTTGGAATGGCGCATTTTAATGACAAGGGCATGGAGCATTGTGATGAACATGTCATGCAGTATTGTGAAGAGAGGTATTAGGGAGCATTGTGATGACATATGAAATGTCCCATTGTGATGACAACTGCATGGAGCATTGTGATGGCAAGTGCCATGGAGGATTCTGATGACAAAAGTAATGGAGCATTGTGATGATATTGGTCATGGAGCATTGTGATGAGAATGTCATGGAGCATTGGGCTGAAAATAATCATGGAGTATTGTGATAACAGGGGTCATGGAGCATTGTGATGACAAGGGAATGGAGCATGGTGATGACATGTTCCTGGAGCACTGTGATGAGATGACAATGGAGACTTGTGATGACAAGACTCATGAAGCATTCTGATGAAAAGGGGCATGGAGCATTGTGATTATAGGGGTCTTGGAGCATTGTGATGACAAGGGCATGTAGCATTGTGAGGAGAAGGCCATGGAACATTCTGAATACTTGCGTCATGGAGCTTTGTGATTACAAGGGCATGGAGCTCTGTGATTACATGGGTCTGGGAGCATTGTGATGACAAGGGTCATGGAACCTTGTGATGAGAAGGCCGTGGAACATTGTGATGGCAGGGGTCATGGAGCATTGTTATGACAGAGGTAATGGAGCATTGTGATGAGAAGGGCATTGAGCATTGGTCTGAAATATTTCATGGATTATTGCTCTGAGAGTGGGCATGGAGCATTGTGATGACAAGGGCACGGTACACTGTGATACATGAGTCATGGAGGATTTTAATGACAAGGGCATGGAGCATTGTGATGACACGGGCATCAAGCATTGTGGTGACAAGTGGCATGGAGCTTTGTGATGACAAGAGCATGGAGCAATATGATGAGAGGGTTTATGGAGCATTGTGATGACAATGACATGGAGTATTGTGATGCCAAGGGTCATGGAGCTTTGTGATGACCAAAGTCATGGAGCATTTTGATGACAAGGGTGAAGTGCATTGTGATGAGAAGGGCAGGGAGCATTTTGATGACCGGGTCATGCAGCAATTTGATGAAATTTGTAATGGAACATTATGATGACTGGGGTTATAGAACACTGTGATGCCAGGCGTCATGGAGCTTTGAGGTGAAAATGGTCATGGAGCATTTTGATGACAGGGTTTATGGAACATTGTGATGTCAGGGGTCATGGAACATTGTTCTGAGAAGCGAATGTAGCATTGTGATGACAGGGGTCATGGAACATTGTGATAACAGGGGTGAGGGAGGATTGTGATGACTAGTGACGGAACATTGTGATATCTCATGTGAGAGAGCATTTGGATGAGAAGTGCATGGAGCGTTGTGATTACAATGTTTATGGAGCATAGCGATGACAAGGTTGTGGATCATTGTGATGAAAAGCGCATGGTGCATTGTGATGACAAGGGTCATGGAGCATTGTTCTGACAAAGGCATGGAGCATTGTGATGACAAGTGTCCGGAGCATTGTGATGAAAAGTTCATGGAGCATTGTGGTTACAAAGGTCACAGAGCCTTGTGATGACGCGGGAATGGAACATTGTGATGACACACCTTATGAAGCATTGTGATGACTGGAGTCACGGAGCATTGTGATGACAGAGGTCATGGAGCATTGAGATGACAAGGGCATGGAGCATTGTGAGAAAACCATGGAGCCTTGTGATGACAAGTCTCATGGAGCATACTGATGAAAATGGGCATGGAGCATTCTGATTACATGGGTCTTGGAACATTGTGATAACAAGAGCATGGAGCATTGTGATGACAAGGGCATGGAGCATTGGTCTAATAAGTTTCATGGATTATTGTGATGGCAGTTGGAATGGCGCATTGTGATGACAAGGGCATGGAGCTTTGTGATGACCAGGTCAGGCAGTATTGTGAAGAGAGGTGTCAGGGAGCATTGTGATGACATATGTAATGTCCCATTGTGATGACAATGGCATGGAGCATTGTGATGCCAAGTGTGATGGAGGATTCTGATGACAAAGGTAATGGAGCATTGTGATGACAATGGCTTGCAGCATTGTGATGACAAGGGTCAGGGAGCATTGTGCTGACAAGTGCATGGAGAATTGTGATGACAAGGGTCATGGAGCATTCTTATGACAAGCATGTGGAGTATTTTGATGACAATGGCATTGATCATTGTGATGAAAATGGCAAGGGACTTTGTGATGAAACATGCATGGAGCCTTTTCGTGACAGGGTTCAAGCAGCATTCTGATGACAAGTGTCAGGGAGCATTGTGATGACATGTATATTGATAATTGTGATGACAAATATCATGGAGCATTGTGATGAAAAGGGCATGGAGTATTGTGATGACAGGCATCATGGATCATTTTGATGACAAGTGTTATGGAACACTGTGATCACAACTGTTTGGAGTATTGTGATAACAGAGGTCATGGATCATTTTGACTTCAAGGAGCATGGAGCATTGTGATGAAAAGGGCATGAAGCAATGTGATTCCAAGTTTCATGGAGGATTGTGATGACAATGGTAATGGAGTATTGTGATGACAAGCGCATAGAGCTTTGTAATGACAAGGTCATGTAGCATTTTGCTGACAAAGGCATGGAGCATTGTGATGACAGGTGTCATGGAGCACTGTGATGAAAAGCGTCACGGAGCATTGTGAATACAGGGGTCATGGAGCATTGGGATGACAAGGTCATGGATCATTGTGATGACAAGGGTCATGGAGCATTGGGCTGAAAATGTTCATGGATTATTGTGATGACAGGGGTCATGGATCACTCTGATTACAGGGGACTTGGAGCATTGTGATGAGAAGAGTCCCGGATCACTGTGTTGTCAGCTGTCATGGAGTGTTGTGATGACAGTGGCCATGGAGCATTGTGATGATATTGGTCATGGAGCATTGTGATGAGAAGGTCATGGATCATTTGGCTGAAAATATTCATAGAGTATTGTGATGACAGGGGTCATGGAGCATTGTGATGACAAGGGAATGGAGCATGGTGATAACAAGGTCCTGGAGCATTGTGTTGAGAAGACCATGGAGACATGTGATGACAAGTCTCATGGAGCATTCTGATGAAAAGGGGGAGGGAGCATTGAGATTACAGGGGTCTTGGAGCATTGTGATGACAAGTGCATGGAGCATGGTGATGACAATGTCCTGGAGCATTGTGATGAGATGACCATGGAGACTTGTGATGACAAGTCTCATGGAGCATTCTGATGAAAAGGTGCATGGATCACTGTGACTGCAGGGGTCTTGGAGCATTGTGATGACAAGGGCATGGAGCATTGTGACGAGAAGGCCATGGAACATTCTGATGACATGTGTCATGGAGCTTTGTGATGACAAGGGCATGGAGCTTTGTGATTACAGGGGTCTTGGGGCATTGTGATGACAAGGGTCATTGAGCCTTGTGAAGGCAAGGCCATGGAACATTGTGATGGCAGGGGTCATGGAGCATTGTTATGACAGAGGTAATGGAGCATTGTTATGAGAAGGGCATTGAGCATTGGTCTGAAATGTTTCATGGATTACTGTGATGAGATTGGATATGGAGCATTGTGATGAGAAGGGAATGGAACACTGTGATACTTGGGGCATGGACGATTGTAATGTCAAGGGCATGGAGCATTGTGATGAGAAGGGCATCGAGCATTGTGATGACAAGTGTCATAGAGCTTTGTGATGACAAGGGCATGGAGCAATGTGATGAGAGGGTTCACGGAGCATCGTGATGACAATGACATGGAGCATTGTGATGCCAACGGTCATGGAGTTTGTGATGACATAGGTCATGGAGCATTTTGATGACAAGTGTGTGGTGCATTGTGATGAGAATTGCAGGGAGCATTTTGATGACAGGGTCATGCAGCAATTTGATGAAAAGTGTAATGGAATATTTTGATGACAGGGGTTATAGAACATTGTGATGCCAGGCTTCATGGAGCTTTGGGATGAAAAGGGTCATGGAGCACTTTGATGACAGGGGTTATGGAACATTGTGATGTCAGGGGTCATGGAACATTGTGCTGTTAAGGGGATATAGCATTGTGATGATAGGGGTCATGGAACATTGTGATAACAGGGGTGAGGGAGGATTGTGATGACTAGTCAATGAACATTGAGATATCTCATGAGAGAGAGCATATGGATGAGAAGTGCATGGAGCTTTGTGATTACAAGGTTTATGGAGCATAGCGATGACAAGGTTGTGGATCATTGTGATGAAAAGTGCATGGCACATTGTGATGAAAAGGGTCATGGAGCATTGTTCTGAAAAACGCATGGAGCATTGTGATGACAATGGTCACGGAGAATTGTGATGAAATGTTCATGGAGCATTGTGGTTTTAAAGGTCACAGAGCCTTGTGATGATTCGGGCATGGACCGTTGTGTAGACAAACCTTATGAAGCATTGTGATGACTGGAGTCACGGAGCATTGTAAATACAGGTGTCATGGAGCACTGGGATGACAATGGCATGGTTCAATGTGATGAGAAGGGTCATGGAGCATTGGGCTGAAAATGTTCATGGAGTATTGTGATGACATGGGACATGGAGCATTGTGATGACTAGGGAATGGAGCATTGTGATGACAAGTGTCCCGGATCATTGGGTTGTCAGGAGTCATGGAGTGTTTTGATGACAGTGGTCATGGAGCTTTGTGATATTGGCCATGGAGCCTTGTGATGAGTAGGTCGTGAAGCATTGGGCTGAAAATGTTCATGGATTATTGTGATGACAGGGGTCATGGAACATTGTGATGACAAGGGAATGGAGCATGGTTATGACAAGGTCCTGGAGCATTGTGATGAGAAGACCATGGAGACTTGTGATGACAAGTATCATGGAGCATTCTGATGAAAAGGGGCATGGAACATTTTGAATACAGCGGTCTTGGAGCATTGTGATGACTAGGGCATGGAGCATTGTGATGAGAAGGCCATGGAGCATTCTGATGACATGCGTCATGGATTTTTCTGATGACAAGGGCATGGAGCATTGTGATTACAGGGGTCTTGGAACATTGTGGTGACAAGGGCATGGAGCATTGAGATTATATGTTTCTTGGAGCATTGTGATGAAAAGGCCATGGATTATTGTGATGAAAAAGGCATGGAGCCTTGTCATGACAGGATTCAAGGAGCATACAGACAACAAGTGTCAGGGAGCATTTTGATGACAAGTGTATTGAGCATTGTGAGGACAAAGATCTTGGAGCATTGTGGTGAGAAGACCATTGATAATTGTGATGACGAGCGTCATGGGGCATTGTGATGACAAGTGTTATGGAATATTGTGATCACAAGGGTTTGGAGCATTGTTATGACAGAGGTCATGGAGCATTTTGATTTCATTATGATGACAATAGCATGAAGCATTATGATGATGGGCATGGTGCATTGTGATGACAGGGTTCATGGATCATTGAGATGAAAAGGGGCATAGAGCATTGTGATTACAGGGGTCTTGGAGCATTGTTATGAGAAGTGTCATGGAGGTTTGTGATGACAAAGCCATGGAACATCGTGATGGCAGGGGTCATGGAGAATTGTTATGTCAGGTGTAATGGAGCATTCTGATGGCAAGGGCGTGGAGCATTGTCATGAGAAGGCCATGGAGCATTCTGATGACATGTGTCATGGAGCTTTGTGAAGACAAGGGCATGGAGCAATGTGATGAGAGTGTTCATGGAGCATTGTGATGACAATGACATGGAGCATTGTGATGCCAAAGGTCATGGATCTTTGTGATGAAAGAAGTCAAGAAGCATTTTGATAGCAAGGGCGTTGTGCATTGTGATGAGAAGGGCAGGGAGCATTGTGATGACAGGGTCATGGAGCAATTTGATGAAGTGTCATGGAACATTTTGATGACAGGTGTTATGAAACACTGTGATGTCAGGGATCATCGAACATTGTGATGATAAGAGCATGTAGCATTGTGATGACAGGAGTCATGGAATATTGTGATGAGAGGGGTGAGGGAGTATTGTAATGACTAGTGATGGAACATTGTGATATCAGTGGTGAGAGAGCATTTTGATGAGAAGTGCATGGAGCATTGTGATGACAAATTTAAAGGAGCATTGTGATGACAAGATTGTGGAGCACTGTGATGACAAGCGTATGGTGCATTGTGATGACAGGTGTCATGGAGCATTGTGCTGACAAGCACATGGAGCATTGTGATGACAAGGGTCAAAGAGCATTGTGAAGAAAAGTTCATGGACCATTGTGGTTAAAAAGGTCACAGAGACTGTTGATGACGAGGGTATGGACCATTGTGATGACAAAGGTCATGAAGCATTGTGATGACTGGAGTCACGGAGCATTGTGATGACAGGGGTCATGGAGCATTGTGATAACAAGGGCATGGAGCATTGTGATGACAAGGGCATGGAACATTGGTCTAATAAGTTGCATGGATTATTGCGATGACAGTTGGAATGGCACATTGTGAGGACAAGGGCACGGAGCATTGTGATGACCATGTCATACAGTACTGTGAAGACAGGTGTCAGGGAGCATTGTGATGACATATGTAATGGCCCTTTGTGATGACAATGGCATGGAGCATTGTGATGCCAAGTGTTATGGAGGATTCTGATGACAAAGGTAATGGAGCATTGTGATGACAATGGCTTGGAGCATTGTGAGGACAAGGGTCAGGGAGCATTGTGCTGACAAGTGCATGGAGAATTGTGATGACAAGCGTCATGGAGCATTCTGAAGAAAAGCTTGTGGAGTATTTTGATGACAATGACATGGAGCATTGTGATGAAAACGGCATGGGGCCTTGTGATGAAAAAGGCATGGAGCCTTGTCATGACAGGGTTCAAGGAGCATTCTGATGACCAGTGTCAGGGTGCATTGTGATGACAAGTGTATTGAGCATTGTGATGAAAAAGGTCATGGAGCATTGTGATGAAAAGAGCATGGAGTATTGTGATGACAGGCATCATGGAGCGTTGTGAAGACAAGTGTTATGGAACATTGTGATCACAAGGGTTTGGAGCATTGTGATGAGAGAGGTAATGGATCATTTTGATTTCAAGGAGCATGGAGCATTGTGATGAAAAGTGCATGAAGCAATCTGATCCCAAGGTTCATGGAGGTTTGTGATGACAATGGTAATGGAGTATAGAGATGACAAGCGCATAGAGCATTATAATGACAAGGTCATGTAGCATTTTGCTGACAAAGGCATGGAGCATTGTAATGACATGTGTCATGGAGCACTGTGATGACAACCGTCACGGAACATTGTGAATACAGGTGTCATGGAGCATTGGGATGACAAGGGCATGGATCACTGTTATGACAAGGGTCATGGATCATTGGGATGACAAGTGTCATGGAGCACTTGGCTGAAAATATTCATGGAGTATTGTGATGACACGGGTCATGGAGCATTGTGATGACTAGGGAATGGAGTATTGTGATGACAAGAGTCCCGGATCATTGTGTTGTCAAGGGTCATGGAGTGTTGTGATGACAGTGGTCATGGAGCATTTTGAAGACCACGGAATGGAGCATGGGAATTACAAGTTCCTGGAGCATTGTGATGAGAAGGCCATGAAGACTTGTGATGACAAGTCTCATGGAACATTCTGATGAAAAGGGGCATGGAGCATTGTGATTACAGGGGTCTTGGAGCATTGTGATGACTAGGGCATGGATCATTGTGATGAGAAGGCCATGGAGCATTCTGATGACATGCGTCATTGAGCTTTGTGATGACAATGGCATGGAGCATTGAGATTACATTGGTCTTGGAGCATTGTGATGAAAAGGACATGGAGCATTGTGATGAGTAGATCGTGGAGCACTGGGCTGAAAATGTTCATGGATTATTGTGATGACAGTGGTCATTGAGCATTGTGAAAACAAGGGAATGGAGCATGGTAATGAGAAGTTCCTGGAGCATTGTGATAAGAAGACCATGGAGACTTGTGATGACAAGTCTCATTGAGATTTCTGATGAAAATGGAGATGGAACATTGTGATTACTGGGGTCTTGGAGCATTGTGATGACTAGGGCATGGAGCATTGTGATGAGAAGGCCATGGAGCATTCTGATGACATACGTCATGGAGTTTTTTGATGACAAGGGCAAGGAGCATTGTGATTACAGGGGTCTTGTAACATTGTGATGACAAGGGCTTGGAGCATTGAGATTGCATGTGTCTGGGAGCATTGTGATGAAAAGGACATGGATCATTGTGATGAAAAAGGCATGGAGCCTTGTTATGACAGGATTCAAGGAGCATACAGACAACAAGTGTCAGGGAGAATTTTGATGACAAGTGTATTGAGCATTGTGATGGCAAAAGTCATGGAGCATTGTGATGAGAAGACCATTGATAATTGTGATGACGAGCGTCATGGGTCATTGTGATGACAAGTGTTATGGAATATTGTGATCACAAGGGTTTGGAGCATTGTTATGACAGAGGTCATGGAGCATTTTGATTTCATTGTGATGACAATAGCATGAAGCATTATGATGATGGGCATGGTGCATTGTGATGACAGGGTTCATGGATCATTGAGATGAAAAAGGGCATAGAGCATTGTGATTAAATGGTTCTAGGAGCATTGTGATGAGAAGGGTCATGGAACTTTGTGATGACAAGGCCATGGAACATCGTGATGGCAGGGGTCATGGAGCATTGTTATGTCTGTGGTAAAGGAGCATTGTGATGGCAAGGGCATGGAGCATTGTGATGAGAACGCCATGGAGCATTCTGATGACATGTGTCATAGAGCTTTGTGAAGACAAGGGCATGGAGCAATGTGATGAGAGCGTTCATGGAGCATTGTGATGACAATGACATGGAGCATTGTGATTACAAGGGCATGGAGCATTGTGATGACAAGTGCATGGAACATTGGTCTAATCAGTTGCATGGATTATTGCAATGACAGTTGGAATTGCGCATCGTGATGACAAGGGCATGGAGCATTGTGATGTCGAGGTCATGCAGTATTGTGAACAGAGGTGTCAGGGAGCATTGTGATGACATATGTAATGGCCCATTGTGATGACAATGGCATGGAGCACTGTGATACCAAGTGTCATGGAGGATTCTGATGACAAAAGTAATGGAGCATTGTGAAGACAATGGCTTGGAACACTGTGATGACAAGTGTCAGGGAGCATTGTGCTGACAAGTGCATGGAGAATTGTGAGGACAAGGGTCATGGAGCATTCTGATGACAAGCTTATGGAGTGTTTTGATGACAATGGCATGGAGCATTGTGATGAAAACGGCATGGGTCATTGTGATGAAAAAGGCATTGATCCTTTTCGTGACAGGGTTCAAGGAGCATTCTGATGACAAGTGTCAGGGAGCATTGTGATGACAAGTGTATTGAGAATTGTGATGACAAAGGTCATGGAGCATTGTGATGAAAAGGGCATGGAGTATTGTGATGACAGGCATCATGGAGCGTTGTGATAACAAGTGTTATGGAACATTGTGATCACAAGGGTTTGGAGCATTGTGATGAGAGAGGTCATGGTTCATTTTGATTTCAAGGAGCATGGAGCATTGTGATGAAATGGGCATGAAGCAATGTGATCCCAAGGTTCATGGAGGATTGTGATGACAATGGAAATGGAGGATTGTGATGACAAGCGAATAGAGCATTGTAATGATAAGGTCATGTAGCATTTTGCTGACAAAGGCATGGAGCATTGTGATGACAGGTGTCATGGAGCACTGTGATGACAAGTGATACGGAGCATTGTGAATACAGGGGTCATGGAGCATTGTGATGAGAAGGGCATGGATCATTGTGATGACAAGGGTCATGGAGCACTGGGCTGAAAATGTTCATGGAATGTTGTGATGACAGGGGTCATGGAGCATTGTGATGACTAGGGAATGGAGCATTGTGATGACCAGAGTCCCGGATCACTGTGTCGTCAGGTGTCATGGAGTGTTGTGATGACTGTGGTCATGGAGCATTGTGATGATATTGGCCATGGAGCATTGTGATGAGTAAGTCGTGGAGCACTGGGCTGAAAATATTCATGGATTATTGTGATGACAGGGGTCATGGAGCATTGTGATGACAAGGGAATGGAGCATGGTGATGACAATGTCCTGGAGCATTGTGATGAGAAGACCATGGAGACTTGTTTTGACAAGTCTCATGGAGCATTCTGATGAAAAGGGACATGGAACATTGTGATTACAGAGGTCATGGAGCATTGTGATGACTAGGGCAAGGAACATTGGGATGAAAAGGCCATGGAACATTATGATGACATGCATTATGGAGTTTTGTGATGACAAGGGCATGGAGCATTGTGATTACAGGGATCTTGGAGCATTGTGATGAAAATGGCTTGGTCATTGTTATGAAAATTGCATAGAGCCTTGTCATGACAGGGTTCAAGGAGCATACTGACGACAAGTGTCTGGGAGCATTGTGATGAAAAGTGTATTGAGCATTGTGATGACAAAGATCATGGAGCATATTGATGAGAAGACCATGGATAATTGTGATGATGAGCGTCATGGGGTGTTTTGATGATAAGGGTTATGTAACACTGTGATCACAAGGGTTTGGAGCATTATGATGACAGAGCTCATGGAGAATATTGATTTCATTGTGATGACAATAGCCTGAAGCATTATGATGATGGGCATGGTGCATTGCGATGACAGCGTTCATGGAGCATTGAAATGAAAAGGGGCATGGAGCATTGTGTTTACAAGGGTCGTGGAGCATTGTGATGACTAGGGCATGGAGCATTGTGATGAGAAAGCCATGAAACATTCTGATGACATGCGTCATGGAGCTTTGTGATGACAAGGGCATGGATCACTGTGATTTCAGGGGTCTTGAGCATTGTGATGACAAGTGTCATGGAAACTTGTGATGACTAGGCCGTGGAACATTGTGATGGCAAGAGTCATGGTGCATTTTTATGACAGGGGTAATGGAGCATTTTGATGAGAAGGACATGGAACATTGGTCTGAAATGTTTCATGAATTATTGTGATGATAGTTGGCATGGGGCATTGTGATGACAAGGGCACAGATCACTGTGATTCATGGGTTATGCAGGATTGTAATGACAAGGGCATGGAGCATTGTGATGAGAATGGCATCGAGCATTGTGATGACAAGTGTCATGGAGCTTTGTGATGACAAGGGCATGGAGCAATGTGATGAGAGTGTTCATGGATCATTGTGATGACAATGACATGGAGCATTGTGATCCCAAGGGTCATGGAGCTTTGTGATGACAAGTCATGGAGCACTTTGATGACAAGAGCATGGTGCATTGTGATGACAAGGGCAGGGAGCATTTTTAGGACCGGTTCATGCAGCAATTTGATGAAAAATGTAATGGAACATTTTGATGGCAGGGGTTATAGAACATTGTGATGTCAGGGGTCTTGGAGCTTTGGGATGAAAAGGGTCATGGAGCATTTGGTTGTCAGGGGTCCTGGAACACTGTGATTGTAAGGGGATGTAGCAGTGTGATGACAGAGTCATGGAACATTGTGATTACAGGGGTGAGGGAGTATTGTGATGACTAGTGATGGAACATTGTGATATCTCTGGTGAGAGAGCATTTTGATGAGAAGTGCATGGAGCATTGTGATTACAAGGTTTATGGAGCATTGCAATGACAAGGTTGTGGACCTTTGCGATGAAATATGCGTGGCACATTGTGATGACTATGGTCATGGAGCACTGTTCTGACAATGACATGGAGCATTGTAATGACAAAGGTCACAGAGAATTGTGATGAAAAGTTTATGGAGGATTGAGGTTACAAAGGTCACAAAGCCTTGTGGTGACGCGGCATGGACCATTGTGATGACAAACGTTATGAAGCATTGAGATGACTGGAGTCACGGAGCATTGTGATGACATGTGTCATGGAGCATTGTGCTTACAAGCGCATGGAGCATTGTGATGACAAATGTCATGGAGCATTGTGCTGAGAAAGGCATAGAGCATTGTGAGGACAACGGTCAAAGAGCATTGTGATGAAAAGTTCATGGAGCATTGTGGTTAAAACGGTCACAGAGACTGCTGATGACGAGGGCATGGACCATTGTGATGACAATAGTCATGAAGCATTGTGATGACTGGAGTCAAGGAGCATTGTGATGACAGGGGTTATGGAGCACTGTGATAACAAGGGCATGGAGCATTGTGATGACAAGGGCATGGAACATTGGTCTAATAAGTTTCATGGATTATTGCAATGACAGTTGGAATGGCGCATTGTGATGACAAGGGCATGGAGCATTGTGATGACCAGGTCATGCAGTATTGTGAAGACAGGTGTCAGAGAGTATTGTGATGACATATGTAATGGCCCATTGGGATGACAAGGGCATGGATCATTGTGATGACAAGGGTCATGGAGCACTGGGCTGAAAATGTTCATGGAGTGTTGTGAGGATAGGGGTCATGGAGCAATGTGATGACTAGGGAATGGAGCACTGTGATGACAAGAGTCCCAGAGCATTGTGTTGTCAGGTGTCATGGATTGTTGTGATGACAGTGGTCATGGAACATTGTGATGATCCTGACCATGGAGCATTGTGATGAGTAGGTCGTGGAGCATTGGGCTCAAAATGTTCATGGTGTATTGTGATGACAGGGGTCATGGAGCATTGTGATGACAAGGGAATGGAGCATGGTGGTGACATGTTCCTGGAGCATTGTGATGAGAAACCATGGAGCCTTGTGATGACAAGTCTCATGGAGCAATCTGATGAAAAGGGACATGGAACATTGTGATTACAGGGGTCTTGGAGCATTGTGATGACTAGGGCATGCAGCATTGTGATGAGAAGGCCATGGAGCATTCTGATGACATACGTCATGGAGTTTTTTGATGACTATGGCATGGAGCATTGTGATTACAGGGGTCTTGGAACATTGTGATGACAAGGGCATGGAGCACTGTGATGAAAATGGCATTCAGCCTCGTCATGACAGGGTTCAAGGAGCATACAGACAACATGTGTCATGGAGCATTTTGATGACATGTGCATTGAGCATTGTGATGACAAAAGTCATGGAGCACTGTGATGAGAAGACCATTGATAATTGTGATGACGAGTGTCATGGGGCACTGTGATGACAAGTGTTATGGAATATTTTGATCACAAGGGTTTGGAGCATTGTTATGACAGAGGTCATGGAGCATTTTGATTTCATTGTGATGACAATAGCATGAAGCATTATGATGATGGGCATGGTCCATTTTGATGACAGGGTTCATGGATCACTGAGATGAAAAGTGGCATAGAGCATTGTGATAAAAGTGTTCTTGGAGCACTGTGATGAGAAGGGTCATGGAACTTTGTGATGACAAGGCCATGGAACAGAGTGATGGCAGGGGTCATCGAGCATTGTTATCACTGGTATAATGGAGCATTTTGATGGCAAGGTCATGGACCTCTGTGATGAGAAGGCCATGGAGCATTCTGATGACATGTGCCATGGAGGTTTGTGAAGACAAGGGCATGGAGCAATGTGATGAGAGCGTTGATGCAGCATTGTGATGACAATGAAATGGAGCATTGTGATGCCAAGGGTCATGGATCTTTGTTATGACAAATATCATGGAGCATTCTGATGGCAAGGGCGTTGTGCATTGTGATGAGAAGTGCAGGGAGCATTCTGATGACAGGGTCATGGAGCAATTTGATGAAAAGTGTCATGGAACATTTTGATGACAGGTGTTATGGAACATTGTGATGTCAGGGGTCATCGAAAATTGTGATGATAAGTGCATGTAGCATTGTGATGACAGGAGTCTTGGAATATTGTGATGACAGGGGTGAGTTTGTATTGTGACAAATACTGATGTAGCATTGTGATATCAGTGGTGAGAGAGCATTTTGTTGAAAAGTGTATGGAGCAATGTGATGACAAATTTTAAGGAGCATTGTGATGACAAGATTGTGGAGCACTGTGATGACAAGTGCATGGTCCATTTTGATGACATGTGTCATGGAGCATTGTGCTGACAGGCGCATGGAGCATTGTGATGACAAGGGACAAAGAGCATTGTGATGGAATGTTCATGGAGCACTGTGGTTAAAATGGTCACAGAGACTGTTGATGACGAGGTCATGGACCACTGTGACGACAAAGGTCATGAAGCATTGTGATGACTGGAGTCACGGAGCATTGTCATGACAGGAGTCATGGAGCATTGTGATAACAAGGGCATGGAGCGTTGTGAGGACAGGGGCATGGAATATTTGTCTAATAAGTATCATGAATTATTGCGATGACATTTGGAATGGCGCATTGTGATGACAAGGGCATGGAGAATTGTGATTACCAGGTTATGCAGTACTGAGAAGAGAGGTGTCAGGGATCATTGTGATGACATATGTAATGGCCCGTTGTGATGACAATGGCATGGAACATTGTGATGCCAAGTGTCATGGAGGATTCTGATGACAAAGGTAATGGAGCATTTGATGACAAGGGCTTGGAGCATTGTGATGACAAGGTTCTGGGAGCATTGTGCTGACAAGTGCATGGAGAATTGTGATGACAAGGGTCATGGAGCATTCTGATGACAAGCTTGTGGAGTATTTTGATGACAATGGCATGGAGCATTGTGATGAAAACGGCATGGGACTTTGTGTTGAAAAAGGCTTGGAGCCTTTTCGTGACAGGGTTCAAGGAGCATTCTGATGACAAGAGTCAGGGAGCATTGTGATGACAAGTGTATTGAGAATTGTGATGACAAAGGTCATGGAGCATTGGGATGAAAAGTGCATGGAGTATTGTGATGACAGGCATCATGGAGCGTTGTGATGACAAGTGTTATGGAACAAAGTTATCACAAAGGTTTGGAGCATTGTGATGACAGAGGTCAGGGATCATTTTGATTTCAAGGAGCATGGAGCATTGTGATGACAAGGGCATGAAGCAATGTGATCCCAAGGTTCATGGAGGACTGTGATGACAATGGAAATGGAGTATTGTAATGACAAGCGCATAGAGCATTGTAATGATACGGTCATGTAGCATTTTGCTGACAAAGGCATGGAGCATTGTGATGACATGTGTCATGGAGCACTGTGATGAGAAGCGTCACGGAGCATTGTGAATACATTGGTCATGGAGCATTGGGATGACAAGGGCATGGATCATTGTGATGACAAGGGTGATGGAGCACTGGGCTGAAAATGTTCATGGAATGTTGTGATGACAGGGGTCATGGAGCATTGTGATGACTAGGGAATGGAGCATTGTGATGACATGAGTCCCGGATCATTGTGTTGTCAGGTGTCATGGAGTGTTTTGATGACAGTGGTCATGGAGTATTGTGGTGATATGGTCTATGGAGCATTGTGATGAGAATTTCGTGGAGCATTGGGCTGAAAATGTTCATGGATTATTGTGATGACAGTGGTATTGGAGCATTGTGATGACAAGGGAATGGAGCACTGTGATGACAAGGTCCTGGAGCACTGTGATGTGAAGACCATGGAACCTTGTGATGACAAGTCTCATGGAGCATTCTGATGAAAAGTCGCAGGGATCATTTTGATTACAGGGGTCTTGGAGCATTGTGATGACAAGGGCATGGAACATTATGATGAGAAGGCCATGGAGCATTCTGATGACATTCGTCATGGAGCTTTGTGATGACAAGTGCAAGGAGCATTGTGATCACAGGTGTCTTGGAACATTTTGATGAAAAGGGCATGGATCATTGTGATGAAAAAGGCATGGAGCCTTGTCATGAAAGAGTGCACGGTGCATACTGAGGTCATTAATCAGAGAGCATTGTGTGGACAAGGGTATTGAGCATTGTGTTGACAAAAGTCATGGTGCATTGTGATGAGAAGCCCATGGATAAATGTGGTGACCAGTGTCATGGGGCATTGTGATGACAAGTGTTATGGGACATTGTGATCACAAGGGTTTGCAGCATTGTTATGACAGATGTCATGGAGGTTTTTGATTTCATTGTGATGACAATATCATGAAGCATTATGATGATGGGCATGGTGCATTTTGATGACAGCGTTCATGGAGCATTGTGATGAAAAGTGGCATGGAGCATTGGTCTGACAAGTTTCTTGGATTATTGTGATAAGAATGGGCATGGCACATTGTGATGACAAGGTCATTGAGCACTGTGATGACAAGGTCATGGATTATTGTGAAGAAAGTTGTCAGGGAGCATTGTGATGAAATATGTCATGTTCCAGTTTGATGACAATATCATGGAGCATTGTGATGCCAATTGTTATGGAGGATTGTTGTGACAAAGTAAAGGAGCATTGTGATGACAAGGGCATGGAGCATTGTGATATCAAGGGCCATTGAGAATTTTAATGTCCTGGTCATGAAACATTTTGATGAAAAGCGCATGGAGCTTCCTATGACAGGGGTCATGGAGCATTGCGATGACAAGTGCATGGAGTATTGTGATGACAAGAGCATATAACATTGTGATGTGAAGTGCCATGGAGCATTATAATGACAAGGACGTGTATAATTGTGAGGACAAGGGACATTGAGCTTAGAGATGACAAGGCATGGAGCATGGTGATGGCAAAACCGTGGAGCATTGTGATGAGAAGACCTTGGGTAATTGTGATGTCGAGCATCATGGAGCACTCTAATGACAAGTGGCATGAAGCATTGTGATGACAGGTGTCAGGGAGCAATGTGATGACAGGGGTCATGGAGCAATGTGATGACAAAGGCATGGAGCATTGTGATGACAAGGGCATGGAGCATTGCAATGTCAAGAGAATGGAGAATTGTGATGACAAGAGCATGTAACATTTTGATGAGAAATGTCATGTAGCACTGTGATGACAAGTACGTGGAGAATTTTTTTTTTTTTTTTTCTGTACGTGGGCCTCTCACTGCTGTGGCCTCTCCCATTGCGGAGCACAGGCTCCGGACACACAGGCTCCGCAGCCATGGCTCGCGGGTCCAGCCACACCGCGGCATGTGGGATCCTCCGGGATCGGGGCACGAACCCGTGTCCCCTGCATCGGCAGGCGGACTCTCAACCACTGCGCCACCAGGGAAGCCCATACGTGGAGAATTTTGATGACAAGGGACATGGAGCATTTTGATAACCAGGGCATGGATCATTGTGATGACAGGGGTCATGAAGCATTATTATGACAAGGGCCATGGTGCATTCTGACATAAGATATCACTTATGAAGGGAATGTAAACATGGCTACATATGAACTGATTTAGGGAAGAGAACAGAGTCTCAGATTTAGAAAACATTCTAACGCTTGCTTAAGGGGAAAGACAGGTGGGGAGATGCACAAAACAAAAGATTGATATTAGCACAGGTACGGTTCCATAATCCAAAACCAAAAAACACAAGCCCTACTCCTTCCTCAGTGAACGGAACTCAACATCCCTATTCCCCACAGAGAAATATATCTGACTAGTAAGAATTTTAAAACCTATGTATTGATATGTCTCCGTAAGGTAACTAAGTGTGTCTAGAATGACATAAACATGGCAGGGAGAATCAGCTCAAACCCAATATAAAAATGAATTTCAAAACAAAACATAAAAACAGAACAATTCTTACACAACACCTTCAGGGTCGCTGATGAAACCAGGAATGACCCGATCTACAACGACAGCTGGATGTGGCATAAGGCTGGACACTTGGGACTGAGAGGATTGGTGAGATTGGGTGAGCAAACGTAGACCCTTTAAAGCAATAATGTGTGGCACCCATTCCATGGGTCCCAACAGGCCAGGGTTAAGGGCATATTACTACAGGTATAATATGTACGGGAACCCTCGAGAATGGACACAGTGTGAATACGAAAGGTTTCTAAAACTCAACGAATAGTCCCACTCCTGGTGCTCCCATTTGACTTTCCAACTGCTTTACTATCAATCTCCCAACTTGGAGAGACAGCCCCTTTTACCTCCTGGTTCGCACAGGTTGCCAATTTGGCAGAGGATGAAAGGGAAGAGGGAGAACCAGTGAGAGAGTAGCTGTTAGACATTTGTACGGGCACATGTCATCTTACTTCGCGGGAAGAAGAAGAAATAACCAAAGCCTCAGCCACCCACCGGCAACCAGTATAGGTCCTGAACCAAAATATTGGACTTGCGTTCAGCTCACAAAAAAACGAGTTAAATAATGTAGCTCAGTGCACAACAATACACAAACAGGCAGAGTAATAAAGGACAACTATCGTCCAAAAATCTGTTGAGGGAAGGCAAAGAGGCGGACTTGAAAGCGAGGCAGAATAGCAGGAAACAGACTTCAAGAGGTACGTTGGAATCGCTTTTAAGGCAAAGGAAGAGGGGCACAACATCGACAATGATGCACTTGGCCAAAAAGGGCGTATGCAATTTCTCCTGAATATACTCAGGAGAAAACGCATACGCCCTTTTTGGCCAAGCAAGCATGCTGGCAATGCAAATCTGCACTACAAAGTATCAATTCCCACTTGTCAAAAGGTACATCCAAAAAATGGGTAAAAACCAGAAAGGCAAGACAGGCCCTGGAGAACAGGGAGCCTTGTTATGCTGATGGGCGGGATGTAAATTGCCAACTGCCTCTCTGGAGGAGTGCATTGTGTTCCCTAAAACAAGTAAACAACAGAGCTACAGAGCGAAGGGCACTTCCAGTCTGTGGAATATACCTTGGGAAAGCAGAAAATCAATAAGACAGAGCCACCCAAAAATTTAGGGCTGCACTGCTTACAAGAACCTCAAATTGCGTACAGCTTAAATATCCCAGGAAATATAAATATGGTTTAAAATACTTTGGTACTTACGTACGATGGAATATCCCTCAGCCATGAAATCAATGTCATAAGACCAGTAGCAGCAAAATGAGTGGATTCAGGTATGATGATTCTAACTGAAATAAGTCACACAGATAAAGAAACTTATCATAAGATATCACTTATGAAGGTCCTCTAAACATGGCTACAAATGAACAGAGTTAGGAAAGCGAACAGAGTCTCACATTTAGAAAACACTCTGATGACTGCTTAAGGGGGAAGATGAGGTGGGGTGCTACAGAAAAACAGCGTTTGATATAACCACACGTACCATTTCAAAAACCAACTATGGAATACACAAGACCTACACCTTCCTCAGTGAAAGGAACTCAAAACACGATATTTCCCACTGAGGAATATATATGAAGAGTAAGAATATTAAAACCTATGTATTGATATTTTTTCGTAATGGAATCAAGTGTGTCTAGACTGGCATAATCATTGCAGTGAGAATCAGCTCAAACCCACTATAAAAAGGAATTTCAAAAAAAAACAAAAAACATGGAAATTCTTTACAATTACTTTAGGGTTTCTAATGAAATCTGGAATGAGCCTATCTACAATGACACCTGGATGTGGCATAAGGCTGGACACTTGGGACTGAGAGGATTGGTGAGATTGGTTGAGCAAATGCACACCCTTTAAAGCAATAATGTGTGGCACCCATTCCATTTGTCCCAACTCTCCAGGTTGAAGTCAATATTACTACAGCTATAACATGTACGGGAAACCTAGAGAATGGACACACTGTAAATACGAAAGGCTTCCAAAACTCAAGTAATAGTCCCTCTCCTGGTGCTCCGGTTTTACTTCCCAAATGCT
The DNA here is from genome assembly GCF_964341445.2 of Mesoplodon mirus. Taxonomy (NCBI): domain Eukaryota; kingdom Metazoa; phylum Chordata; class Mammalia; order Artiodactyla; family Ziphiidae; genus Mesoplodon; species Mesoplodon mirus. Next base: position 910,924 of record NW_028295644.1, on the reverse strand, counting down.
TTACTATCAATCTCCCAACTTGGAGAGACAGCCCCTTTAACCTCCTGGTTCGCACAGGTTGCCAATTTGGCAGAGGATGAAAGGGAAGAGGGAGAACCAATGAGAGAGTAGCTGTTAGGCATTTGGACGGGCATATGTCACTCTAATGTCCCGGCCGGAAGAAGAATTAACCAAAGTTGCAACCACCCTCAGGGAACCAGTATAGGTCCTGAACCAAAATTTTGCACATGTGTTCAGCTCACAGAAAACGAGTTGAAAAATGGAGCTCCAGGGCACAGCAATTCACAAACTGGCAAAGTAATAAAGGACAACTATCATCCAAAAATCTGTTGAGGGAAGGCAACGAGGCAGTCTTGAAAGCGAAGCAGAATAGCAGGAAACAGATTTCAAGAGGTACGTTGGAATCAGATGTAAAGCACAGGAAGAGGGGCACATCTTTGACAATGATGCACTTGGCCAAAAAGGGCGTATGCATTTTCTCCTTAATATATGCAGGAGAAAATGCATATGCCCTTTTTGGCCAAGCAAGCAAGCGGGCAATGCAAATCTGCACTACAAAGAAGTATCACTTCCCACCGGTCAAAAGAGATATCCACAAAATGTGTAAAATCCAGAAAGGCAAGACAGGCCCTGGAGAACAGGGAGCCTTGTAATGCTGATGGGCGGGATGTAAACTGCCAACTGCCTCACTGGAGGAGTGCATTGAGTTCCCTAAAAGAAGTAATCAACAGAGCTACAGAGCCAAGGGCACTTCCAGTATAGGGAATATACCTTGGGAAAACTGAAAATCAATAAGACAGAGCCACCCTCCAATTTAGGGCTGTACTGCTTACAAGAACCTCAACTTCGGTACACCTTAAATATCCCAGGAAATATAAAAATGGTTCAAAACATAGTAGTACTTACGTTCGATGGAATATCCCTCAGCCGTGAAAACAAGGTCATAAGACCAGTAGCAGCAAAATGACTGGATTCAGGTACGATGATTCTAAGTGAAATAAGTCACACAGAAAAAGAAGCTTATCATAAGATATCACTTATGAAGATCCTGTAAACAAGGTTACACATGAACTGAGTTAGGAAAGGGAACAGAGTCTCACATTTAGAAAACACTCTTATGCCTGCTTAAGGGGGAAGGAGAGGTGGGTGATGCATAAAAACAGAGTTTGATATGAGCACAGGAACCGTTCCAAAAACCATCTATGGAATAGACAAGACCTACCTATTCCTTCCTCAGTGAAAGGGACTCAAAACCCCATATTTCCCGCCGAGGAATATATCTGACTAGTAAGAATCTTAAAACCTATGTATTGATATGTCTCCATAAGGGAATTAAGTGTGTCTAGACTGGCATAAACAAGGCAGCGAGAATCAGCTCAAACCCATTATAAAAAGGAATTTCAAAAACAAAACAATAAAACAGGGAAATTCTTTACAATTCCTTCAGGGTCTCTGATGAAACCTGGAATGACCCTGTCTACAATGACAGCTGGATGTGGCATAAGGCTGGACACATGGGACTGAGAGGATTGGTGAGATTCATTGAGCAAATACAAACACTTTAAAGCAATAATGCATGGCACCCATTCCATGGGTCCCAACTCTCCAAGTTAAAGGGAATATTACTACAGATATAACATGTACGGGAAACCTAGAGAATGGAGACACGGTGAATATGAAAGGTTTCTAAAACTCAACGAATAGTCCCTCTCCTGGTGCTCCAGTTTGACTTTCCACCTGCTTTACTATCAATCTCCCAACTTGGAGAGACAGCCCCTTTAACATCCTGGTTCTCACAGGTTGCCAATTTGGCAGAGGATGAAAGGGAAGAGGGAGAACCAATGAGAGAGTAGCTGTTAGGCATTTGGACGGGCATATGTCACTCTAATTTCCCGGGCAGGAAGAAGAATTAACCAAACTTGCAACCACCCACCGGGAACCAGTACAGGTCCTGAACCAAAATTTTGGCCATGCGTTCAGCTCACAAAAAACGAGTTGAAAAATGGAGCTCAAGGGCACAGCAATTCACAAACTGGCAAAGAAATAAAGGACAACTATCATCCAAAAATCTGTTGAGGGAAGGCAACGAGGCAGACTTGAAAGCGAGGCAGAATAGCAGGAAACAGATTTCAAGGCGTACGTTGGAATCACCTGTAAAGCACAGGCAGAGGGTCACAACTTCGACAATGATGCACTTGGCCAAATGTGGCGTATGCATTTTCTTGTGAACATATGCAGCAGAAAACACATACGCCCTTTTTGGCCAAGCAAGCAAGTGGGCAATGCAAATCTGCACTACAAAGAAGTATCACTTCCCACAGGTCAAAAGGGACCTCCACAAAATGGGTAAATACCAGAAAGGCAAGACAGGCCCTGGAGAACAGGGAGCCTTGTTATGCTGATGGGCGGGATGTAAATTGCCAACTGCCTCTCTGGAGGTGTGCATTGTGTTCCCTAAACAAGTAAACAACAGAGCTACAGAGCCAAGGGCACATCCAGTCTAGGGAATATACCTTGGGAAAACTGAAAATCAATAAGACAGAGCCACCCTCAAATTTAGGGCTGTACTGCTTACAGGAACCTCAACTTGGGTACACCTTAAATATCCCAGGAAATATAAAAATGGTTCAAAAAATTGTGGTACTTACGTACGATGGAATATCCCTCAGCCATGAAATGAATGTCATAAGACCAGTAGCAGCAAAATGAGTGGATTAAGGTACGATGATTCTAATTGAAATAAGTCACACAGAAAAAGAAGCTTATCATAAGATATCACTTATGAAGATCCTGTAAACATGGCGACACATGAACTGAGTTAGGATAGAGAACAGTGTCTCACATTTAGAAAACACTCTTATGCCTGCTTAAGGGGGAAGGAGAGGTGGGGTGATGAATAAAACCAGAGTTTGATATAAGCACAGGTACCGTTCCAAAAAACAACTATGGAATAGACAAGACCTACACCTTCCTCAGTGAAAGGGACTCAAAACCCCCTATTTCCCGCAGAGGAATATATCTGACTAGTAAGAATCTTAAAACCTATGTATAGATATGTCTCCGTAAGGGAATCAAGTGTGTCTAGACTGGCATAAACATGGCAGCGAGAATCAGCTAAAACCCACTATAAAAAGGAATTTCAAAAACAAAACAAAAAAACAGGGAAATTCTTTACAATTCCTTCAGGGTCTCTGATGAAACCTGGAATGTCCCTGTCTACAATGACAGCTGGATGTGGCATAAGGCTGGACACTTGGGACTGAGAGGATTGGTGAGATTCATTGAGCAAATACAGACACTTTAAAGCAATAATGCATGGCACCCATTCCATGGGTCCCAACTCTCCAGGTTAAAGGGAACATTACTACAGATATAACATGTACGGGAAACCTAGAGAATGGAGACAGTGTGAATATGAAAGGTTTCTAAAACTCAACGAATAGTCCCTCTCCTGGTGCTCCAGTTTGACTTTCCACCTGCTTTACTATCAATCTCCCAACTTGGAGAGACAGCACCTTTAACCTCCTGGTGCGCACAGGTTGCCAATTTGGCAAAGGATGAAAGTGAAGAGGGAGAACCAATGAGAGAGTAGCTGTTAGGCATTTGGACGGGCATATGTCACTCTAATTTCCCGGGCAGGAAGAAGAATTAACCAAAGTTGCAACCACCCACCGGGAACCAGTATAGGTCCTGAACCAAAATTTTGGACATGCGTTCAGCTCACAAAAAACGAGTTGAAAAATGGAGCTCAAGGGCACAGCAATTCACAAACTGGCAAAGAAATAAAGGACAACTATTATCCAAAAATCTGTTGAAGGAAGGCAACGAGGCGGACTTGAAAGCGATGCAGAATAGCAGGAAACAGATTTCAAGAGGTACGTTGGAATCACCTGTATAGCACAGGAAGAAGGGCACAACTTCGACAATGATGCACTTGGCCAAAAAGGGTATATGAGTTTTGTCCTTAATATATTCAGGAGAAAATGCATACGCCCATTTTGGCCAAGCAAACAAGTGGGCAATGCAAATCTGCACTACAAAGAAGTATCACTTCCCACCGGTCAAAAGGGACATCCACAAAATGTGTAAATACCAGAAAGGCAAGACAGGCCCTGGAGAACAGGGAGCCTTGTTATGCTGATGGGCGGGATGTAAATTGCCAACTGCCTCTCTGGAGGAGTGCATTGTGTTCCCTAAACAAGTAAACAACAGAGCTACAGAGCCAAGGGCACATCCAGTCTAGGGAATATACCTTGGGAAAACTGAAAATCAATAAGTCAGAGCCACCCCAAAATTTAGGCCTGCACTGCTTACTAGAACCTCAACTTGGATACACATTGAATATCCCAGGAAATATAAAATTTTTTTCAAAAACTGTGGTACTTACGTACGATGGAATATCTCTCAGCCATGAAATCAATGTAATAAGACCAGTAGCAGCAAAATGAGTGGATTCAGGTACGATGATTCTAAGTGAAATAAGTCACACAGAAAAAGAAACTTATCATAAGATACCACTTATGAAGATCCTGTAAACATGGCTACACATGAACTGAGTTAGGAAACAGAACAGAGTCTCACATTTAGAAAACACACTTATGCCTTATTAAGGGGGAATGAGAGGTGGGGTGATGCATAAAACCAGAGTTTGATATAAGCACATGTAACGTTCCAAAAACCAACTATGGAATAGACAAGACCTACACCTTCCCCAGTGAAAGGAACTCAAAACCCCATATTTCCCGCAGAGGAATATATCTGACTAGTAAGAATCTTAAACCTATGTTTGATATGTCTCCGTAAGGAAATCAAATGTCTAGACTGGCATAAACATGGCAGTGAGAATCAGCTCAAACCCACTATAAAAAGGAATTTCAAAAAGAAAATAAAAAAAACAGGGAATTTCTTTACAATTCCTTCAGGGTCTCTGATGAAATCGGGAATGACCCTATCTACAACGAGAGCTGGATGTGGCATAAGGCTGGACACTTGGGTGTGAGACGATAGGTGAGATTGTGTAAGGAAATGCAGACCCTTTAAAGCAATAATGTGTGGCACCCATTCCATGGGTCCCAACTCTCCAGGTTGAAGGGAATATTACTACAGCTCTAACATGTACGGGAAACCTAGAGAATGGACACACTGTGAATATGAAAGGTTTTTAAACCTCAACTAATAGTCCCTCTCCTGGTGTTCTGGTTTTAGTTTCCAACTGCTTTACTATCCATCTCCCAACTTGGAGAGACAGCCCCTTTAACCTGCTGTTTCACACAGGTTGCCAATTTGGCAGAGGATGAAAGGGAAGAGGGAGAACCAATGAGAGAGTAGTTGTTAGACATTTGGAGGGGCATATGTCACTCTGATTTCCTGGCAGGAAGAAGAATTAACCAAAGTCTCAGCCACCCACCAGGAACCAGAATAGTTCCTGAACCAAAATTTTGGACTTGCATTCAGCTCACAAAAATCGAGTTGAAAAATGGACCTCAGGGGCACAGCAATTCACAAACTGGCAGAGTAATAAAGGACAACTAGCATCCAAAAATCTGGTTAGGGAACACAACGAGGTGGCCATCAATGCGAGGCAGAATAGCAAAAAACAGATTTCAAGAGGTGCGTTGGAATCATCTTTAAACACAGGAAGAGGGGCACAACTTCTACAATAATGCACTTGGCCAAAAAGGGCATATGTGTTTTCTCCTGAATATATTCAGGAGAAAACGCATATGCCCTTTTTGGCCAAGCAAGCAAGCAGGCAATGCAGATCTGCACTACTAAGAAGTATCACTTCCCACCTGTGAAAAGGGACATCCACAAAATATTTAAAAATCAGAAAGGCAAGACAGGTCCTGGAGAACACGGAGCCTTGTTATGCTGATGGGCGGGATGTAAATTGCCAACTGCCTCTCTAAAGGAGTGCATTGTGTTCCCTAAAACAATAAACAACAGAGCTACAGAGCCAAGGGCACTTCCAGTCTAGGGAATATACCTTGGGAAAATTGAAATTCAATAAGACAGAGACACCCCAATATTTAGGGCTGCACTGCTTACAAGAAGCTCAACTTGGGTACACCTTAAATATCCCATGAAATATAAAAATGATTCAAAAAATTGTGGTACTTACGTACGATGGAATATCCCTCAGCCATGGAATCAATGTCTTAAGACCAGTAGGAGCAAAATGAGTGGATTCAGGTACGATGATTCTAAGTGAAATAAGTCACACAAAAAAAGAAACTTATCATAAGATATCACTTATGAAGAACCTGTAAACATGGCTACACATGAACTGAGTTAGGAAAGAGAAGAGTCTCACATTTAGAAAACACTTATGCCTGCTCAAGGGGGAAGGAGAGGTGGGTTGATGCATACAACCAGAGTTTGATATTAGTACAGGTACCAATCCAAAACCCTAATAGGGAATAGACAAGACCTACACCTTCCTCAGTGAAAGGGACTCAACACCCCATATTCCCCGCAGAGGAATATATCTGATTAGTAAAATCTTAAAACCTATGTATTGAAATGTGTCCTTAAGGGATTCAAGTGTGTCTCGACTGGCATAAACATGGCTGTGAGAATCAGCTCAAACCCACTATAAAAAGGAATTTCAAAAACAAAACAAAACAGGGAAATTGTTTACAATTCCTTCAGGGCCTCTGATGAAACCTGAAATGACCATATCTACAATGAGAGCTGGATGTGTCTTATGGCTGGATACTTGTGACTGAGAGGATTGGTGAGGTTGGGTGAGCAAATGAAGACCCTTTAAAGCAATAATGCGTTGCACATATTGCATTGGTCCCAACTCTCCTGGTTGAAGGGATTATTACTAGAGCTATAACATTTACAGGAATCCTAGGGAATGGACACACTGTGGATACAAATGGTATCTAAAACTCAACGAATAGTCCCTCTCCTGGTGCTCCGGTTTGACCTTTTAACTGCTTTACTATCAATATCCCTACTTGGAGAGACATCCCCTTTAACTTCCTGGTTCGCACAGGTTACCAATTTGGCAGAGGATGAAAGGGAAGAGGGAGAACCAATTAGAGAGTAGTTGTTAGGCATTTGGACGGGCACATGTCACTCTAATTTCCCATCAGGAAGAAGAATTTACCAAAGTCTCAGCCTGCCTGTAGGAACGAGTATAAGTCCTGAACCAAAATTGTGGATTTGCGGTCAGATCACAAAAAAGCGAGCTGAAAAATGGAGCTCAGGGGCACAGCAATTCACAAATTGGCAGAGTAATAAAGGACAACTCTCCTCCAAAAATCTATTGAGGGAAGGCAATGAGGCGGATTTGAAAATGAGGCAGAATAACAGGATACAGATTTCATGAAGTACATTGGAATCGACTTTGAAGCACAGGAAGAGGGGCACAACTTCGACAGTGATGCACTTGGCCAAAAAGGGCGTATGTGTTTTATCCTGAATATATTCAGGAAAGAAAGCATATGCACTTTTTGGCCAAGCAAGCAAGCGGGCAATGCAAATCTTCACTAAAAGAACGATCACTTCCCACAGGTCAAAAGGGATATCCGAAAAATGTGTAGAAACCAGAAAGTCAAGATAGGCCCTGGAGATACGTGAACATTGTTAGTCTAAAGGGCAGGATATAAATTACCAACTACCTCTCTGGAGGAGTGCATTGTGTTCCCTATATCAAATAAACAACAGAGCTAAAAATCCAAGGGCAGTTCCCGTGTACGGAATATACCTTTGGAAAACTGAAAATCGATAAGACACATCCATGCCCAAATTTAGGGCTGCACTGCTTACAAGAAACTCAACTTGGGTACACCTTAAATATCCCAGGAAAGACAAAATGATTCAAGAAATTGTGGTACTTACGTACGATGGAATATCCCTCAGCCATGACCTTAATGTCATAAGGCCAGTAGCACTAAAATGAGTGGTCTCAGGTACGATGATTCTAAGTGAAATAAGTCACACAGAAAAAGAAACTTATCATAAGATATCACTTATGAAGGTCCTGAAAACATGGCTACACATGAACTGATTTAGGAAAGATAACAGAGTAACGAGTCTTATCATAAGATATCACTCATAGTGGGAGTGTACACATGACTACACATGAATTGAATTAGAAACACAACAGAGTCACACATTTAGAAAAGAATCTTCTTCCTGCTTAATGGGAAAGGCGAGGTGAAGTGATGCATAAAACCACAGTTTTAAATTAGCACACATACCGTTACATAAACCAAGTATTTAATAGACCGCACCTACTCCCGGCATAATGAACTGGACTCAAAAACCCTTATTCATTTCTGAGGAATATATATGACTCTAAGAATTTTAAAGCATATATATTCTCATCTCTCCATAAAGGAATCATGTGTGTGTATAACGGCATGAACACAGCAGTGAAATTCAGTTAAACCCACTTATAAAAATAAATTTCAAAAGCAAAATGCAAAAACAGAGAGAAAGTCTTAAAAATTACGTTCAGGGCCTGTGATGCAAGCTAGATTGACCACCTTTACACCCACAGCTGGATGAGACATAAGACTGGACACTTGGGGCGGACAAGATTGCTGAGGTTGTGTGAACAAAAGAACACCACTTAGAGCAATACTGTGTGCTACCCATTCTAGTGGTCCCAACTCTCCAGGTGTAAGGGAATCCTCCTACAGTTAAATCATGCATGGGAAACACAGTGGATGGTACACTGTGTAATTGGAAAAGTTTTCTAAAAGGTACCTCATTTTTCCTTTTGTCGTGCTCGGCTTCGCCATTCCATCTGCATTACTAAAAATCTCCCCACTTTGAATGTCAGCGTCTTTACCATCCTGTTATGCACAGTTTGCAAATTGTGCAGCGGATGAACAGGAAGAGGTGAAATAAATGAGAGATAAGCGGTAGGTGTTTGGAAGGGCACATGTCACTCTAGTTTCCCATCAGGAAGAAGAATTAACCAAAGGCTCAGCCTGAAGCCCCGGAACCAGACTAGGGCCTATAGCCATCCTGCGGTATTGCAGCCAGCTCACAAATAGGCAAGTTGAAAAATGGAAATCAGGGGCACAACAATTCACAAACTTGCAGAGTTATAAAGGACAACTATCATCCAGAAATATATTGAGGAAAGGCAGTGAAGAGGATTTGAATGCAAGGCAGAATTGAAGGAAATGGATTTCAAGAGGTAGATTGGAGTCGTCTCTAAAGCACATGAAAAGCGACAGAATTTCGACAATGTTGCCCTTGGCTGAAAAGGGACTATGTGTATTTTCTTGAATATATTCGGGAAAAAATGCATATGCGCTTCTTGGCCAAGCAAGCCATCAGGCATTGGAAATCCACACTACAGAGAAGTGTCCCTTACCTCCAGTCAAAAGGGCCATCCACAAATATTGTAAAAACCACAAATGCAGGACAGGCCATGGAGAAAAGGGAGCCTGGTTACGCCGATGGACAGGATGTAAATTGCCAACAGCCTCTCTGAGAACTGTATGTTGTTTTCTAAAACAGAGCTACAGAGCATAGCACACTTCCACTCATGGGCGTGTATTTTGGGAAAACTAAAAATCCACAACACACAGACAGCCCAATCTTTAGGGCTGCTCTGTTTACAAGAACCTCGACTTCGGTACACTTTAAATATCCCAGTAAAAGAAAAAAAATGGATATAGATGTTGTGGTACTTATATACAATGGAATGTCACTCAGACATAAAATCAATGTCATAAGGCCAATAGCAGCATAATGAGTGGCTTTAGGTACGATGATGCTAAGTGAAATGAGCCACAAAGGAAAAGAAACTTATTGTAATATATCACTTATAGAGGAAATGTAAACATGGCCACACATGAACTGAATTTCAAAAGAGAACAGAGTTACACATTTAGAAAACACACTTATGCCTCCTTAAGCGGAAAGGTGCCGTGGGGTGATGTGTAAAAGCAGAGTTTGAAATTAGCACAGATCACTTTCCATATACCAAGTATGTAATAGACAAGACCTACTCCTTTCTCAATGAACTGGACACAAAACACCCTATTCACTGAAGAGGAATATATCTGACTGGTAATAACCTTGAAACCTATGTATTTATATGTCTCCATAATGAAATCAAGTGTATGTAGATTGGCATAAACACAGATCAATGGAACAGGACAGAAAGCCCAGAGATAAACCTACATACCTATGGCTATCTCATCTATGACAAAGGAGCTAAGGATATACAATGGAGAAAAGACAGTCTCTTCAGTAATTGGTGCTGGGAAAACTGGACCCCTACACATAAAAGAATGAAATTAGAACACTCCATAACACCATACACAAAAATAAACTCTAAATTGATTAGAGATCTAAATATAAGACCAGACACTATAAAACACTTAGAGGAAACCATAGGCAGAACACTCTATGACATAAATCACAGCAAGATCCTTTTTGACCCACCACTTAGAGAAATGGAAATAAAAACAGAAATCAACAAATGGGACCTAATGAAACTTAAAAGCTTTTACACAGTACAGGAAAACATAAACAAGATGCAAAAACAACCCTCAGAATGGGAGAAAATATTTTCAAATGAAGCAATTGACAAAGGATTAATCTCCTAACTTTACAAGCACCTCATGTAGCTCAATATCACAAAAACAAACAACCCAATCCAAAAACGGGCAGAAGACCTAAATAGACATTTCTCCAAAGAAGATATACAGATTACCAAGAAACACATGAAAGGATGCTGAACATCACTAATCATTAGAGAAATGCAAATCAAAACTACCGTGATGTATCTCCTCACAGCAGTCAGAGTGGCAATCATCAAAAAAATCTACAAAACAATAAACGCTGGAGAGGCCTTTATTGGAGAAAAGGGAACACACTTGCACTGTGGGTGTGAATGTAAATTGATATGGGCACTAGAGAGAACAGTACGGAGGGTCCTTTAAATAACTAACAATAGAAGTACCATATGACACAACAATCCAACTATTGGGCATTTGCCTTGTGAAAACCATAATTCAAAAAGAGTTATGTAGAAAAATATTCATTGCAGGTCTATTTGCAATAGCCAGGACATGGAAGCAACCTAAGTGTCCATCGACAGATGAATGGATAAAGAAGATCTGGCACATATATACAATGGAATATTACTCAGCCATAAAAAGAAACAAAACTGAGTTATTTGTACTGAGGTGGATGGACTTTGAATCTGTCCTACACAGTTAAGTAAGTCAGAAAGGGAAAAACAAATACTGTATGTTAACAGAGATATACGGAATCTAATGAAGAAAAAAAAAGATTTTGAAGAACCTAGTGGCAGGACAGGATTAAGGACTCAGACATAGAGAAAGGACTTGAGGACACCGGAAGGGGGATGGGTAAGCTGGGACGAAATGAGAGAGTGGCATGGACATAAATACATTACCAAATATAACACCGATAGCTACTGGGAAGCAGCCACATAGAACAGGGAGATCAGCTCGGTGCTTTGTGACCACATAAAGGGGTGGGATATGGAGTGTGGGAGGGAGATGCAAGAGGGAGGGGATCTGGTGATATTTGTATATGTATAGCTGATTCACTTTGTTATACAGCAGAAACGAACACTCCATTGTAAAGCAATTATACTCCAATAAACGTGTAAAAGGAAAAAAATAAAAAGAAAGAAGGCCCAGGGATAAACCTACACACCTATGATCAACTAATCTATGACAAAGGAAGCAAGACTATACAATGGAGATAAGACAGTCTCTTCAATCATTGGTGCTGGGAAATATGGACAGCTACATGTAAAAGAATGAAATTAGAACACTCCCCAACACCATACATAAAAATATATTCAAAATGGATTAGAGACCTTAATGTAAGACCAGACAGTATAAAACTCTGAGAGGAAAACTTACGAAGGATACTCTGACGTAAATCACAGAAAGATCTTTTTTGATCCACCTCCTATAGTAATGAAGTAAAAAAGAAAACTATACAGATGGGACATAATGAAACTTAAAAGCTTTTGCAAAGCAAAGGAAACCACAAACAAGGTGAAAAGACAACCCTCAGAATGGCAGAGAATAATTGCAAACGAATCATTGGACAAATGATTAATCTCCAATATATATAAACAGCTCACGCAGCTCAATATTAATAAAACAAACAACCCAATACAAAAATGGAAGAAGATCTAAATAGATATTTCTTCCAAGAAGACATAGAGATGGCCAGTACGCACATGAAAATCTGCTCAACATCACTACCTATTAGAGAAATGGAAATTGAAACTACAATGAGGTATCACATCACATCATCAGAAAATCTACAAACAACAAATGCTGGAGAGGGTGTGGAGAAAAGGAACCTTCTTCCACTATTGTTGGGAATGTAAATCGATACAGTCTCTATGGAGAACAGTATGGAGGTTCCTTAAAAAACTAAAAATAGAATTACCATATAATCCAGCTATCCCACTACTGGGCATATACCCAGAGAAAACCATAAATCAAAAAGATACATTCACCACAATATTCATTGCAGCACTATTTACAATAGCCAGGTAATGAAAGCAACCTAAGTGACCAAAGACAGACGAATGGATAAAGACGTGGTACATATATACAATGGAATGTTACTCAGCCATACATAGGAATGAAATTGGGTCATTTGTAGAGACCTTGATGGATCTAGAGACTGTCATACGGAGTGAAGTAAGTCAGAAAGAGAAAAACAAATATTGTATATTAATGCATATATGTGGAACCTAGAAAAATGGTACAGATGAACCAGTTTGCAGGGCAGAGATAGAGACACAGATGTAGAGAACAAACATATGGACACCAAGGAGGGAACACCATGTGAGGGTGGTGGTGGGATGAATTGGGAGACTAGGATTCACATGTGCACACTTATAGGTATAAAATAGATATCAAATAAGAACCTGCTGTATAAAAGAAATAAATAAATTTTAAAAAAAATAAAAATAAATAAATAACATTTAATAAAATAAAACAGAAAAAAAGTTTTTCCCTTCACATAGATGTCTTTATATTAATGCATTATTTCCATGTTTATATCTCCAAAATTAAAAAAAAAGAGGAATAAATAAAATCTACCTTGAACCAAAAAGAAAAAAAGAAAAAAAAAAAAAAACAGAACCCACCAGTGATACAGAGGAAAATCGTATCAGGGCACTTGCTCCAGTGGTAAAAAATTCTTAATTTGGTCAGAGGTGGGAAATCGTCTCCCATGCAGTCAGCAGCGCTCCCCCCCACAAGGAGCATCCTCATTGCAAAGCTGGGGGACTGTGTTGAGGCGTCTGTGAGTAAATGTGACCTGAGCCCCAGTCCTGCTGCAGCTGAACTCTTCCCACCCTTTCCAGGTAAAACACCTGGATATGTACAAGTACTTGCAAGCTTAGAGGAAGGTCTGTGGAGCCACACCAGCGACAGCACGCAGGCCGACTTGGTGCCTGCAGGCCAGCCAGGATGGTCCTGGCCCCAGATGCCCTTCTGGAATCTTTCCATTTCCCTGCCTGAGATACCCCTCCTGCCATGGCACCCACTGCTTTTTTACTTCCTCACCTCTGCCTGGGGAGAAATTCTAGTGGCAGGTGTGGGTGACACATCCTCTTCTTTAGCAGGTGGCAGCCTAGCAACTCCTGCGAAAAGTCCAGCAGAGCCCCACTCACACTGGGCCACCCATAAAGCCACGGCCCCTCACTCCCTACCACCACCCCAGCCCCGACACTGCTGACGGGGCAGAGAATATGGCATCAGGCACAGCTACAGGGGCTCTTGCTGACTGGAGAGGTGTTTATATTGACCTCAACCCAGGCACACCTGGGGAGGGTTGGCAGGCAGTGTCAGGCTGCCCAAATCAGCCAATCCTCACCCCTCAGGGGCTCACAGTAGCAGAAAATGAACCTTGCTAAACGGGCCAGGCCCAAGGAACAGGTGTGGGCCCTAGAGAGTCAGGCTAGACAAGGGGCTGCAGCTGCGGCTTGTTTTCTTATCATTTTATCTGGTCCATGAGTGGAAAACAACTTCAAGAAGACCCTATCCTAATGAGAGGAACCCAGGAGTCAGGGAGAGGAGTGATGGTGGGTGGAGACAGAGGCCTGGTGCCCTGGCTGCAGTGGAAGTGTCTGGAAGACCAGGCAGAGAGAGGCTGCACAGAGTGATAGCCAGGGTCACAGACCTGTCAGAGCTGCTGTTTGTTAGTTCAAGTCCTGCTCGGAGGTGTTCTCTGTCAGCTGTGAGCGACAGGTGAGATGGGGGTTCTCTGCAAGGTGGGCTATGTGAACAGTTCCTGTGTGTCCAGCCCTGCTGCGGTACCTGCCCAGGGGAGTTCTGTATCCTGGGAAGGGCCTGACTAGGAGAGCCCCATGGGCTGCTGGGTAGCTGCACAGGTGAGCTCCATACCCTGGGAGGGACTTGAACACGAGAGCCCCGTGGGCTGTGGGGTGGGGCGTGCAGCCCAGGTGAGCTCCATATCCTGGGATTGGCCTGACCACGAGAGCCCCATGGGCTGCTGGAGACCTGGTAAAGGATATCAGGACAGTCAGTGAAGCCACCGAGGATATACATCCAGTAGCTCCTATTTCCTACACCCTGCTGCTCATTCTACCATCCACCAGGCCATGGCATTCTGTATTAGACTTCAATGATGCCTTCTTCTGTATTCCATTCAGCTCAGAGTCACAAGAATTTTTGGCTTGTGAGTGGCAGGACACAACATGCAACACAAGCAATAATGCTGGGCCGTCCTGCCCCAATGGTTCAAAAATCCCCACACCATCATTGGGGAAATGTCCTCTAAAGACCTAAAAGTTCTACCTCTGTAAAAGGAAACCCTCCTTCAATATGCAGATGACATTCTGATCGCCAGGCCTATTAAAGAGGCCTCTGAACTACCTAGCCAAGAAAGGATAGAAGGTGTCCAAGAAAAAGGCTCAAATATCCCAGGCTCAGGTGACATGCCTGGGCTTCATTCTCACAGATATTCGGGGAAACACACCACAGGATAGGGAAGAAGCCATTTGCAGCCTTACCTCTTCTAAAACTAGAAGACAGCTTAGGGGTTCCTGGGGAGTCCAAGGTTTTCTGCATCTGGATCCCTAACTACACTCTGATAGCTGGGCCTCTACCTGAAACACTGACACGAAAAAATGATGATCCTTTTGAATAGAGTCCAGAAGCAGCCTTTCAAGAATGGAAAGAGCAGTCAATTTAGACCCTTGCACAGGAACTCCCTAATTTAGCTAAACCCTTTGACCTTTACATACCCGGTCAAAGGTTAATTGCCTTTGGAGACTTAGTGCAAAAACTGGGACCACTTGAAATGGAGCAACACAAGAATGCCCTTCAGGTATGATAAACTATGGTCACCAAGGGCTTTGCCCACCGACTCATCAGGCCAGGATACTGGGGTATCTAAAAAGCTAGAAATCAGCAGCCCACAAGGCCAGCTCCCTCCTAAGGGAAAAGGAACCCACGTCGTGATCCTAACCACCCATCATGCCCTGAAGTTGAAGGTGTCGCTCTGTGGACACACTGACATCGAGTGAGGAGGCCCTCCAACTCCACCTCCAGAGAGACAAACCGGGGCAACGGGGCCCCAAGATGACTGGTGTGACCATCACTTGACCTGGAGTTTCTCTCAGAAAACAACAAGACTGTGCCCCGGAAGAGCAGACTACTGCTTGCAGGACTTACTTCACCCAGAGGGGAGCTAATAAGCTTGGCGGGGGAAACGTATATCACGCTTTCACCATAGAAAACCCTACAGACACCGCAGTGATGGTGGCCAATATGACCGGCTGGACTGCTGGCTACTTCTAAAGGCCGTTGACTCAGTGGACGTCATGGTCCTGGATCACCACTGACCCTGGACTGTCTGGGAGTTGCGCGGGCAGGGTTCTGACACATGGTGCTATTTGTACATTAATTCAGGGACCTAATTAAAGAAAGCACAGACTACTGGTCAGAGCATCTAGGCTGGCAAAAACCGTCAGCCTAAGGTCGCCAAACAAATGTGGGGTGGGGTGAAACCTGCCACCTCAGCATCTCTGCACATCTCTCTCCTGGACACTTAAAGGTCATTAGAATCTATAACACTTCCAATGCTGGTGCTCAGGCGTACGAGAAGTGAGGCAGGAGGCCTTGGGACAATCAACCTCACTTGGAGGCTGGTTGGGTGACGTTTTGCCCCACCCCCCAGGTATCAGGGCTGCCACCACAGCATGAAGCATTTACAAAAGAGGGGTCTGCACCCTCAAAACCCCAAGAATGAGGAACGGAACAAAAAGCAGAGGAGGTGTTCGTCTCTGGCAACGTTCATTAAAAATTCCTGTGAGATAAAAAGAGAACCTGGGCAATAAAATAAAGTCTAACCTGTTTTTCCTTTGTGCTTTGTCTAATTTCACGTGCTCCTAGGGTTCCGCATGCAGAGGTCCCACACCCGGCACTTCAGACCCGATTTCCTAGTGCAGAATGGCTGGGTCGACACCTCAGCTAGTGGGGTCCCATGCAGACTCCACGGCATAGAGCCTGAGCTGCAGCCAACCCAGCCCTCGAGAGCTCCATCCCCTCCCTCCCACTGACGCTGCTGGGATCCCTACACAGCAGCCCAGCCGACAGCCCGTGGGGGACTGCACGCTCTCACCTCTCCATTCTGTTTTCAAAATAATGTTACCTTTGCTTCTGAACCAAACTCAGTCTTGATCTGTTGGCTCCAATGACACTGGGCACGGGGACTCCTGTTGGGGTCCACTCTGGAGGATCAGTAACAGAAATTGAGATCATTGTAACTTCAATGAACAGATGTGTGAGCCAAACTGTAGTTAACATAAAGCAGTGTATAATGCTCGGGTAAAATAAGATGTTTCTAAGACTTACATTTGATAATTCCATCACTTTACTATAAGCAAGTTCAGTGAAGACGTCTGTCTTATTTGTCAGGTCAACATTAGAGAAATGAAGTGATTTATTTCCATGGATTTACATCAAATACTCTTGGCTGAAGCTTCAATCTTGTTTTGAATGCTTTTCCATTGAAAAGGATACCTCTCTTTCAGCTCCCCCATTTCTGAGAAGTATAAAATCTTATAATTTATTATTACCAAAGGGGAAAGGTAGGACAAGGGATAAATTAACAGTGTGGGATTAACACATACACACTGCTATGTATAAAATAGATCATCAACAAGGAACAACTGTATAGAACAGGGAACTACACTGAATATTTTGCAATAACCTATAAGGGGAAATAATCTGAAAAAAGAATAGATATTTTTATTGACATCATCTATCAATGACAGATAAAATGTAACCTAAGCAAGGCCGATGGTGAACGCTTCTGACCCTGAAGATTTCAATCATCTAAAGTTTGGGCTCTGCCTATTTCCCAAGGCCCTTAATGGACATATGTGTAGCTGTAGCTTAAAAATTCCCCAGTTTGGGGTATGGGGAGGCACTGATTTGGAAAAATCCCTGGTGTTCTCCTTCCATGCACGGGACCCTTCCTACAGCTAAAACATGCCTGTCACACCTAGAGGATGGTACACCGTTTGATCGGAAAGAGTTTGGAATAGGCACATCTTCTCCTCATCACCTGGTGCTCGGGTTCACCCCTCCAGCATCTTTCCTAACAATCTCCTCACTTGGGGATATCAGCACCGTCAACATCCTGTTGCACACAGTTTGGAATTTGTCCAGAGGATGAAGCGGAAGGATGAGAAATATTTAGAGAGAAGTCTTAGGTGTTCGGACAGGCACATGCCACTCTAATTTCCAATCTGGAAGACAAATTAATCAAAGGCTAGAATTGCCCACGGAAACAGAATAGGTCTAGAGGAAATCCCGCTGTTTTGTGTCCAGTTTCCAAAAACACAAGTTGAAAAATGGAACTCAGGGGCACTAAAATTCATGAAACTGCAGAGTTGAAAATATCTATCATCGAAAAATGTCTTAAGGTAAGTCACAGAAAAGGACTTGTAGGCAAGGGAGAGTGGCAGGAAACAGATTTGAAGAGGTAGAAAGGACTCCCCATTAAAGCACAAGAAAAGTGGCTCAGCATCGCCAATGATGCAGTTGGCACAAAAGGGCGTATGTATTTTTTCTGAATATATTCAAGTAAAGGCCATACACAGGTTTTATCCAACTAAACAGGTGGGCACTGGAAATCAATACTACAAAATGTATCACTTCACATCAGTCAGAAGGGACATCCACATAAAGTGTAAACACCAGAAATGCAGGACAGGGCGAGGAGAAAAGGGAGCCCTGTGAGGCTGGTAGTGGAAATGTAATTTGCCAACGGCCACTCTGGAGAAGTGTATTGTGTTTGCTAAAACATCTAAAAGATGAGCTACAGAGCATAGGGCACTTGCACTCATGGGCGTATACCTTGGGAAAAACAAAAATGGACAGTAAACAGGTACCACAACGTTTACCACCTCTCTTTTAAAAAGGGCCTCCACATGGATATAACCTAAATGTCCCTGGAAGGTTAAAATGGATAAAAGAGATGGTTACTTATGTAGAGTGGAATATTACTCATCCCGAAATCAATGAAATAAGGCCAGTTGGAACAACTCTGGAGGAGTTACATACGATCATTCTAAGTGACATATGTCAGAAAGAAAAAGACACATATCATAAGATGTCACTTAAAGGTGGAATCAAAAATGGCTACACATGAAATAAACTACAAAACAGAAACATAGTCAAATACGTAGAAAATAGACATAAGGCTGCTAAATGGGAAAGGTGGGGAATGGTGAGGTATTATCCAGGAGGTTGAAATTAGCAAATATACCATTCCAAGTACCAAATTGAATAACTGACAAGGCCTACACGGTACCTCAAAGAACTGCACTCAGCCCACTCAAGTCACTGGACAATAATACATATGACTCATAAGCATCTGAAAAATAATTTATTGTTGTCTCACAGTACATGAATCAAGTGGATGTACAGCAGCAAAAAACAGAGCTTTGAAAATCAGCTGTAACCAATATAAAAATAAATTTAAAAATATTTATAAAAACGGTAAGACAGACAAAAATTCTTACAACTTTTGTTGAAGGGCTACGATGTAACATGGATTGAACACATGTAGACCCACAGCAGGATGATATATAAGGCTGGAAGCTATGCAGGCTAAGAGATGTTAGAGAGGCTGGGTGAGGAAATGTAGACCTTTTAAAGTAATACTGCCTGGTACCCATTCCATGGGTCCCAAATCGGCAGTTTCAAGGGAATCTTCTGACAGCGAAAACATGCCTGCGAAACCGAGATGAATGTACACCATGTGCTCAGGAAAGGCGTCTAAAATGCACCTCATTTTTGATCTCCTGGTGCTGGGGTTCGCCATTCCAGCCACATTACTAAAAATCTCCTCACTTTGAGAATCAGCACCTTTAACCTCCTTTTTCACACAGTTTGCAATTTGTGCAGAGGATAAATGGGAAGGGGGAAACCAATGAGAGATTAGCTGTAGGATTTTTGACAGGCACATGTCACTCTAATTTCCCATTAGAAGAAGAATTAACCAAATGCTCAGCCTGCCTCCTCAGAACCAGAATAGGGCCAGAATCAATCCAATGGTTTGGCGGCCAGCTCACAAAAAAAGCGAGTTGCAAAATGGAGCTCAGGAGCAGACAATTCAAAGACCTGCAAAGATATAAATGATAACCAACGTCCAAAAATATATTCAGGTAAGGCAACGAAGAGGATCTGAATGAGAGGCAGAATTGCAGGAAACAGATTTCAAAAGGTAGATTGTACTCACATTTAAAGCATATGAAAAGCAGCAGAATTTCTAAAATGATGCAGTTGGGCAAAAGGGTGTATGCCTTTTTTTCGTGAATATCTTCAGGAAAAAGACACATACAGAGTTTTTGGCCAACCAACCAAGCGGGAAATGCAAATCCGCACAACAAAGAAGTCTCAATTTCCACTGCTCAGAAAGGCCATCCAAAAAATGTGTACAAACCAGAAATGCTGGAGAGGCCATGGAGAACAGGGAGCCTAGTCACGCTGATGTGTTGGGTATAAATATCCAAGAGCCACTCTGAAGAAGTGTATGTTGTTTCCTAAAACATTTAAATACAAAGTCCCCGAGCAAAGGGGACTTCAACTCATGGACATATAACTTGGGAAGACTAAATATCGACAAGACACAGGCACCCCAAAGTTTAGGGCTGCTCTGCATACAAGAACCTCAACTTCGGTACACCTAAAATATCCCAGGAAAAAGAGAAATGCATAAATAACTTGTGGTAATTTTGTACAACGGAATATCACTCAGACGTGGAATCAATGTCATAAGGCCAGTAGCAGCATAAAGAGTGGATTTAGGTATGATGATTCTAAGTGAAATTAGTCACACTGAAGAAGAATCTATTCATAAGATATCACTTACAGAGGGAATGTCAACATCACAACACATGTACTGAATTAAGAAAGAGAACAGAGTCTCACATTTAGAAAACACTCTTATGCCTGTTTAATGGGAAAGGAGAGGTGGGGTGATGCATAAAACCAGAGTTTGATATTAGCACAGGTACCATTCCATAAACCAAATAGAGAATAGACGAGACCTACCCCTTCCTCAGTGAACGGGACTCAAACCCCCTATTCCACACAGAGGAATATATCTGACTAGTGAGAATCTTAAAACCTATGTATTGATTTGTCTCCATAAGGGAATCAAGTGTGTCTAGACTGGCATAAACACGTCAGTGAAAATCAGCTCAACCGCACTATAAAAATGAATTTCAAAAACAAAAAAAAAAAACAGCGAAATTCTTACACAATTCCTTCAGGGGTTCTGATGAAACCGGGAATGACCATATCTGCAAAGACAGCTGGATGAGCCATAAGGCTGGACACTTGGGACTGAGAGGACTGGTGAGATTGGGAGAGAAAATGCAGACCCTTTAAAGTAGTAATGCATGCCACCATTCCATGGGTCCCAAATCTCCAGGTAGTAGGGAATATCACTACAGTTATAACATGTATGGGAAACCTAGAGAATGGACACCCTGTGATGGTGAAAGATTTCTAAAAGTCTCTTAATTTTTCCTCTCCTTGTGCTCCAGTTTGGCATTCCAACTGCTTTACTATCAATCTCCCAACTTAGGAGAGCCAGCCCCTATAACCTCCTGGTTCGCACAGTTTGCTAATTGTGCAGAGGATGAAAGGGAAGAGGGAGAACCAATCAGAGAGTAGATGTAGGCATTTGGACGGGCACATGTCACTGTAAATTCCCGTCAGGAAGAAGAATTAACCAAAGCCTCAGCCACCTGCAGGGAACAGTATATCCACCCCTGGAACAAGTATAGGTCCTGAAGCAAAATTGTGGATTTGCGGTCAGCTCCCAAAAATGGGATTTGAAAATTGGAGCTCACGGGCACAGCAATTCACAAACCTACAGTTATAAAGGACTACTGTCTTCCAAAAATCAGTTGAGGGAAGGCAACGAAGCTGACTTGAAAATGAGGCAGAATTGCACAAAACATATTTCAAGAGGTAAATAGGAATAGCCTTTAAAGCACAGGAAAAGCATCACAACTTCGACAATGATGCACTTGGCCAAAAAGGGCATATGCTTTTTCTCCTGAATATATTCATTTGAAAACGCATACGACCTTTTTGGACAATCAAGCAAGCGCACAATGCAAATCCACACTACAAAGAATTGTCCCTTCCCACGGGTCAAAAGGGACATCTGAAAATCTGTAAAAACCAGAAAGGCAAGAGGGAGATGACAAGGGCATGAAGCAATATGATCCAAAGTGTCATGAAGGATTGTGATGACAAGCGCATGGAGCATTGTGATGACAAGATTATGTAGCATATTGCTGACAAAGGCATGGAGCATTGTGATGACAAGTTTCATGGAGCACTCTGATGACAAGTGTCACGGAGCATTGTGATTACAGGGGTCATGGAGCATTGGGATGACAAGGGCATGGAGCATTTTGATGACAAGAGTCCCGGATCATTGTGTTGTCAGGTTTCATGGATCATTGTGATGACAGGAGTCATGGAGAATTGTGATGACAGGGGTCATGGAGCATTGTGATGAGAAGGTCAAGGAGCATTGGGCTGAAAACGTTCATGGAGTATTGTGATGACAGAGGCCATGGAGGCTTGTGATGATAAGGTACTGGAGCATTGTGATGAGAAGACCATGGAGACTTGTGATGACAAGTCTCATGGAATATTCTGATGAAAAGGGGCATGGAGCATTGTGAATACAGGGGTCTTGGGGCATAGTGATGACAATGGCATGGGGCATTGGGATGAGATGGCCATGGAGCGTTTGGATGACATGCATCATGGAGCTTTTGAAGACAAGGACATGGAACATTGTGATGAAAAAGGCATGGAGCCTTGTCATGACAGGGTTAAGGGTGCATACTGATGACAAGTGTCAGGGAGCATTGTGATGACAAGTGTATTGAGCATTGTGATGACAAAGGTCATGGAGCATTGTGATGAGAAGACCATGGATAACTGTGATGACGAGCGTCATGGGGCGTTGTGATGATAAGTGTTATGGAACATTTTGATCACAAGGATTTGGAGCATTGTGATGACAGAGGTCATGGAGCATTTTGATTTCACTGTAATGACAATAGCATGAAGCATTTTGATGATGGGCATGGTGTATTGTGATGACAGGGTTCATGGAACATTGAGATGAAAAGGGGCATGGAGCATTTTGATTACAGGGGTCTTGGAGCATTGTGATGACAAGGGCATGGAGCCTTGTGATGACAAGGCCATGGAACATCGTGATGGCAGGGGTCATGGAGCATTGTTATGACAGGGGTTATTTTGAATTGTGATGGCAAGGGCATGGAACATTGTGATGAGAAGGCCATGGAGCATTCTGATGACATGCGTCATGGAGCTTTGTGATGACAAGGTCATGGAGCAATGTGATGAGAGCGTTCATGGAGCATTGTGATGACAATGACATTGAGCATTGTGATGAAAAGTTCATGGAGCATTGTGGTGACACATTTCACAGAGCCTTGTGATGATGAGGACATTGACATTTGTGGTGACACAGGTCATGGAGCCTTGTGATGATGGGACACACGGAGCATTGAGATGACTGGGGTCATGTAGCATTGTGATGACAGAGCATGAAGCATTGGTCTGAGAAGTTTCATGGATAATTGTGTTGACAGTGGGCATGGCACATTGTGATGACAAGGGAATGGAGCATTGTGATGACAAGGTCATGGAGTATTGTGAAGACAGGTGTCAGGGAGCATTGTGATGGCATATTTCATGTTCCATTGTGATGACAATGACATGGAGCATTGTGATGCCAAGTGTTATGGAGGATTTTGATGACAAAGGTAATGGAGCACTGTGACGACAAGGGCTTGGAGAATTGAGATGACAAGGGTCATGGAGCATTGTGATGACAAGGGCATGGAGCATTGTGATGACAACGGCCTTTGAGAATTTTGATGAAAAATTCGTGAAGCATTGTGATGACAAAGGAATGGAGCTTGCTATGACAGGGGTCATGGGGCATTGCGATGACAAGTGCATGGGGAATTGTGATGACAAGAGCATGTAACATTGTGATGAGAACTGTCATGGAGCACTGTGATGACAAGGACGTGGAGAATTGTGATAACAAGGGACATGGAGCATTGTGATGACCAGGGCATGGAACATTGTTATGGCAAGACCGTGGAGCACTGTGATGAGAAGACCATGGATAATTCTGGTGACGAGCATCATGGAGCACTGTAATGAGAAAGGGCATGGAGCATTGTGATGATACGTCTCATGGAGCATTGTGATGACAGGGGTCATGGATCATTGTGATGACAAGGGTCATGGAGTATTCTGATGACAAGCTTGTGGAGTATTGTGATGACAAAGCATTTAACACTGTGATGGGAAGTGTCATGGAACACAGTGATGCCAAGAACGTGGAGAATTGTGATGACAGGGAACATAGAGCATTGTGATGACCAGGGCATGGAGCACTGTGAGGAGAAGTCCATGGAACATTCTAATGACATGCGTCATGGAGCTTTGTGATGAAAAGGGCATGGAGCATTGTGATTACATGGGTCTTGTAACATTGTGATGACAAGTGTCATGAAGCCTTGTGAATGACAAGGCCGTGGAACACTGTGATGGCAGGGGTCATGGAACATTGTTATGAAAGGTGTAATGGAGCATTGTGATGAGAAGGACAGGAAACATTGGTGTGAAATGTTTCATGGATTATTGTGATGAGAGTGGGCATGGAGCATTGTGATGACAAGAGCACGGAACACTGTGATACAATGATCATAGAGGATTTTGATGACAAAGGCATGGAGCATTGTGATGAGAAGGGCAAGAGCAATATGATGAGAGGGTTCATGGAGCATTGTGATGACAATGACATGGAGCATTGTGATGTCAAGGGTCATGGAGCTTTGTGATGACAAAAGTCACGGAGCATTTTGATGACAAGGGCGTGGTGCATTGTGATGAGAAGGGCAGGGATAATTTTGATGAGAGGGTCATGCAGCAATTTGATGAAAAGTGTAATGGAACATTTTGATGACAGGGGTTATAGAACATTGTGATGCCAGGGATCATGGAGCTTTGGGATGAAAAGGGTCATGGAGCATTTTGATGACAGGGGTTGTGGAACATTGTGATGTCAGGTGTCATGGAACATTGTGATGATAAGGGGGTGTAGCATTGTGATGACAGGGTCATGGAACATTGTGATTACAGGGGTGAGGGAGTATTGTGATGACTAGTGATGGAACATTGTGATATCTCTGGTGAGAGAGCATTTGGATGAGAAGTGCATGGAGCATTGTGATTACAATGTTTAAGGAGCATTGCAATGACAAGTTTGTTCACCGTTGTGATGAAATACGTGTGGCACATTGTGATGACAATGGTCATGGAGCATTGTTCTGACAAAGACTTGGAGCATTGTGATGACAAGTGTCACAGAGAATTGTGATGAAAATTTCATGGAGCATTGTGGTTACAAAGGTCACAGATACTTGTGATGATGCGGACATGGACCAGTGTGATGACAAACATTATGAAGCATTGTGATGACTGGAGTCACGGAGCATTGTGATGACACTGGTCATGGAGCATTGTGATGACATGTGTCATGGAATATTGTGCTGACATGTGCATGGACCATTGTGATGAAAAGTGTCATGGAGCATTGTGGTGAGAATGGCATAGAGCATTGTGATGACAAGGGTCAAAGAGCATTGTGATGAAAAGTTCATGGAGCATTGTGGTTAAAAAGGTCACAGAGACTGTTGATGACGAAGGCATGGACCATTGTGATGACAAAGGTCATGAAGCATTGTAATGACTGGAGTCACGGAGCATTGTGATGACAGGGTTCATGGAGAGTTGTGATAACAATGGCATGGAGAATTGTGATGACAAGGTATATGGAGCATTGCAATGACAATGTTGTCGACTGTTGGGACGAAAACCGCGTGGCACATTGTGATGACAAGGGTCATGGAACACTGTTCTGACAATGGCATGGAGCATTGTGATGACAGGGGCATGGAGCAATTGTCTGACAAGTTTCATAGATTATTGTGATGACAATGTTCATGGTGCATTGTGATGACAAGGGCATGGAGCATTGTGATGACAGGGGCATGGAGCAATTGTCTGACAAGTTTCATAGATTATTGTGATGACAATGTGCATGGTGCATTGTGATGACAAGGGCATGGAGCATTGTGAGGAGAAGTCCACGGAACATTCTGATGACATGCGTCATGGAGCTTTGTGATGACAAGCGCTTGGAGCATGGTGATTACAGGTGTCTTGGAGCATTGTGATGACAAGGGTCATGGAGCCTTGTGATGACAATGCCGTGGAACATTGTGATGGCAGGGGTCATGGAGCATTGTTATGACAAATGTAATGGAGCATTGTGATGACAAGGGCATTGAACATTGGGATGAGAATGTCATGGAGCGTTCTGATGACATGCATCATGGAGCTTTGTGATGACAAGGGCATGGAGCATTGTGATTACAGGGGTCTTGGAGCACTGTGAGGAAAAGGGCATGTAACATTGTGATGAAAAAGTCATGGAGCCTTGTCATGACAGGGTTCAAGGAGCATACTGATGACAAGTGTCAGGGACCATTGTGATGACAAGGGTATTGAGCTTTGTGATGACAAATGTCATGGAGCATTGTGATGAGAAGGACATGGATAATTGTGATGACAAGCGTCATGGGGCACTGTGATGACAAGTGTTAAGGAATATTGTGATCACAAGGGTTTGGAGCATTGTTATAACAGAGGTCATGGAGCATTTTGATTTCATTGTGATGACAATAGCATGAAGCATTATGATGATGGGCATGGTAAATTGTGATGACAGGGTTCATGGATCATTGAGATGAAAAGGGGCATGGAGCATTGTGATTACAGGGGTCTTGGAGCATTGTGATGACAAGGGTCATGGAGCCTTGTGATGACAAGCCCACGGAACATCGTGATGGCAGGGGTCATGGAGCATTGTTATGACAGTGGTAATGGAGCATTGTGATGGCAAGCGCATGGAGCATTGTGATGAGAAGGCCATGGAGCATTCTGATGACATGTGTCATGCAGCTTTGTGATGACAAGGCATGGAGCAATGTGATGAGAGTGTTCATGGAGCATTGTGATGACAATGACATGGAGCATTGTGATGCCAATGGTCATGGTTCTTTGTGATGACAAAGGTCATGGAGCATTTTGATGACAAGTGCGTTGTGCATTGTGATGAGAAAGGCAGGGAGCATTGTGATGACCTGGTCATGGAACATTTTGATGACAGGGGTTATGGAATATTGTGATGTCAGGGGTCATGGAGCATTTTGATGAAAAGGGTCATGGAATATTTTGATGAGAGGTGTTATGGAACATTGTGATGCCAGGGGTCATCGAACATTTTGATGATATGTGCATGTAGCACTGTGATTACAGGAGCCAGGGAACATTATGATGACAGGGGTGAGGGAGTATTGTGACGAATAGTGATGTAACATTGTGATATCAGTGGTGTGAGAGCATTTTGATGAGAAGTGCATGGAGCATTGTGATAACAAGTTGTATGGAGCATTGTGATGACAAGATTGTGGAGCACTGTGATGACAAGTGCATGGTTCATTGTGATGACATATGTCATGGAGGATTGCGCTGACAAGAGCATGGAGCATTGTGATGAAAATGGTCATGGAGCATTGTGCTGAGAAAGGCATAGAGCATTGTGATGACAAGGGTCAAAGAGCATTGTGATGAAAAGTTCATGTTGCATTGTGGTTAAAAAGGTCACAGACACTGTTGATGACGAGGGCTTGGACAATTGTGATGACAAAAGTCATGAAGCATTGTGATGACTGGAGTCATGGAGCATTGTGATGACAGGGGTCATGGAGCATTGTGATAACAATGGCATGGAGCATTGTGATGACAAGGGCATGGAACATTGGTCTAATAAGTTTCATGGATTATTGCGATGAGAGTTGGAATTGCGATTTGTGATGACAAGGGCATGGAGCTTTGTGATGACAAGGTCATGCATTATTGTGAAGAGAGGTGTCAGGGTGCATTGTGATGACATACGTAGTGGCCCATTGTGATAACAGTGACATGGAGCATTGTGATGCCAAGTGTCATGGAGGATTATGAAGACAAATGTAATGGAGCATTTTGATGACAATGGCTTGCAGCATTGTGATGACAAGGGTCAGGGAGCATTGTGATGAAAATTGTATTGGGAATTTTGATGACAAATGTCATGGAGCATTGTGATGAAAAGGGCATGGAGTATTGTGATGACAGGCATCATGGAGCGTTGTGATAACAAGGGTTATGGAACATTGTAATCACAAGGGTTTGGAGCATTGTGATGACAGAGGTCATGGATTATTTTGATTTCAAGGTGCATGGAGCTTTGGAATGACAAGGGCATGAAGCAATGTGATCCCAAGGTTCATGGAGGATTGCGATGACAATGGAAATGGAGTAATGTGATGACAAGCGCATAGAGCATTCTAATGACAAGGTCATGTAGCATTTTGCTGATAAAGGCATGGAGCATTGTGATGACACGTGTCATGGAGCACTGTGATGACAAGCGTCACGGAGCATTGTGAATACAGGGGTCATGGAGCATTAGGATGACAAGGGCCTGGTTCATTGTGATTACAAGGGAATAGAGCATGGTGATGACAAAGTCTTGGAGCATTGTGATGAGATGACCATGGAGACTTGTGATGACAAGACTAATGGAGCATTCTGATGAAAAGGGGCATGGAGCATTGTGAGGAGAAGGCCATGGAACATTCTGATAACATGTGTCATGGAACTTTGTGATGACAAGGGCATGGAGCAATGTGATTACATGGGTCTTGGAGCATTATGATGACAAGGGTCATGGAGCCTTGTGATGACTAGGCCTTGGAACATTGGGATGGCAGGGGTCATGGAGCATTGTTATGACAGAGGTAATGGAGCATTTTTATGAGAAGGGGATAGAGCATTGGTCTGAAATATTTCATGGATTATTGTGATGAGAGTGGGCATGGAGCATTCTGATGACAAGGGCACGGAATACTGTGATACGTGGGTCATGGAGGATTGTAATGACAAGGGCATGGAGCATTGTGATGAGAAGTGCATCAATCATTGTGATGACAAGTGTCATGGAGCTTTGTGATGACAAGGGCATGGAGCAATGTGATGAGAGGGTTCATGGAGCCTTGTGATGACAATGACATGGAGCACTGTGATGCCAAGGGTCATGGAGCTTTTTGATTTCAAATGTCATGGAACATTTTGATGACAAGGGTGTGGTGAATTGTGATGAGAAAGGCAGGGAGCATTTAGTGAAAGGGTCATGCAGCAATTTGATGAAAAGTGTAATGGAACATTTTGATGACAGGGGTTATAGAACATTGTGAAGCCAGGGGTCATGGAGCTTTGGGATGAAAAGGGTCATGGAGCATTTTGATGACAGGGGATATGGACATTATGATGTCAGGGGTCATGGAACATTGTGATGATAAGTGTATGTACCACGGTGATGACAGGGGTCATGGAACATTGTGATTACAGGGGTGAGGGAGTATTGTGATGACTAGTAATGGAACACTGTGATATCTCTGGTGAGAGAGAATTTGGATGAGAAGTGCATGGAGCATTGGGATTACAATGTTTATGGAGCATTGCAATGACAAGTTTGTGGACCGTTGTGATGAAATGTGCGTGGCACATTGTGAAGACAATGGTCATGTAGCATTGTTCTGACAAAGACATGGAGCATTGTGATGACAAGGGTCACAGAGAATTGTGATGAAAAGTTCATGGAGCATTGTGGTTACAAATGTCACAGAGCCTTGTGATGACGCGGGCATGGACCGTTGTGATGACAAACGTCATGAAGCATTGTGATGACTGGAGTCACGGAGCATTGTGATGACAAGTGCATGGAGCATTGTGATGACAGGGGCATGGAGCATTGGTCAGACAAGTTTCATAGATTATTGTGATGACATTGGACATGGTGTATTGTGATGACAAGGGCATGGAGCACTTTGATGAGAAGGCCATGGAACATTCTGATGACATGTGTCATGGAGCTTTGTGATGACAAGGGCATGGAGCATTGTGATTACAGGGGTCAGGGAGCATTGTGCTAACAAGTGCATGGAGAATTGTGATGACAAGGGTCATGGAGCATTCTGATGACAAGCTTGTGGAGTATTTTGATGACAATGGCATGGAGCATTGTGATGAAAATGGCATGGGGCATTGTGATGAAAAAGGCATGGATCCCTGTCATGACAGGGTTCAAGGAGCATACAGACAACAAGTGTCAGGGAGCATTTTGATAACAAGTGTATTGAGCATTGTGATGACAAAGGTCATGGATCATTTTGATGAGAAGGCCATTGATAATTGTGATGAGCAGTGTAATGGGGCATTGTGATGACAAGTGATATGGAATATTGTGATCACAAGGGATTGGAGGATTGTTATGACAGAGGTCATGGAGGATTTTGATTTCATTGTGATGATAACAGCATGAAGCATTATGATGATGGGCATGGTGCATTGTGATGACAGGGTTCATGGATCATTGAGATTAAAAGGGGCATAGAGCATTGTGATTACAGGGTTCTTGGATCTTTGTGATGAGAAGGGTCATGGAGCTTTGTGATGACAAGGCCATGGAATATCGTGATGGCAGTGGTCATGGAGCATTGTTATGACTGGGTTAATGGAGCATTGTGATGGCAAGGGCATGGATCATTGTGATGAGAATGCCATGGTGCATTCTGACGCCATGTGTCATGGAGTTTTGTGAAGACAAGGGCATGGAGCAATGTGATGAGAGCCTTAATGGAGCATTGTGATTACAATGACTTGGAGCATTATGATGCCAAGTGTCATGGATCTTTGTGATGACAAAGGTCATGGAACATTTTGATGGCAAGGACGTTGTGCATTATGATGAGAAGGGCAGGGAGCATTCTGATGAGAGGGTCATGGAGCAATTTGATGAAAAGTGTCATGGAACATTTTGATGACAGGTTTTATGGAACATTGTGATGTCAGGGGTCATCGAACATTGTGATGATAAGTGCATGTAGCATTGTGATGACAGGAGTCATGGAACATTGTGATGACAAGGGTGAGGGAGTATTGTGACAAATAGTGATGTAGCATTGTGATATCATTGGTGAGATAGCATTTTGATGAGAAGTGCATGGAGAATTGTGATGACAAATTTTAAGTAGCATTGTGTTGACAAAATTGTGGAGCACTGTGATGACAAGTGTATGGTGCATTGTGATGACATGTGTCATGGAGCATTGTGCTGACAAGCGCATGTAGCATTGTGATGACAAGGGTCAAAGAGCATTGTGATGAAAAGTTCATGGAGCATTGACGTTAAAACGGTCACAGACACTGTTGATGACGAGGGCTTGGACAATTGTGATGACAAAAGTCATGAAGCATTGTGATGACTGGAGTCACGGAGCATTGTGATGACAGGGGTCATGGAGCTTTGTGATAACAAGGGCATGGAGCATTGTGATGACAAGGGCATGGAACATTGGTCTAATACGTTTCATGGATTATTGCGATGACAGTTGGAATGGCGTATTGTGATGACAAGGGCATGGAGCATTGTGATGACCATGTCATGCAGTATTGTGAAGACAGGTGTCAGGGAGCATTGTGATGACATATGTAATGGCCCATTGTGATGACAATGGCATGGAGCATCTGATGCCAAGTGTCATGGAGGATTCTGATGACAAAAGTAATGGAGCATTTTGATGACAATGGCTTGGAGCACTGTAATGTCAAGGGTCAGGGAGCATTGTGCTGACAAGTGCATGGATAATTGTGATGACAAGGGTCATGGAGCATTCTGATGACAAGCTTGTGGAGTATTTTGATGACAATTACATGGAACATTGTGATGAAAACGGCATGGGGCATTGTGATGAAAATGTCATGGAGTATTTTCGTGACAGGGTTCAAGGAGCATTCTGACGACAAGTGTCAGGGAGCATTGTGATGACAAGTGTATTGAGAATTGTGATGACAAAGGTCAAGGAGCATTGAGATGAAAAGGGCATGGAGTATTGTGATGACAGGCATCATGGAGCATTGTGATGACAAGTGTTTTGGAACACTGTGATCACAAGTGTTTGGAGCACTGTGATGACAGTGGTCATGG
Organism: Mesoplodon mirus; assembly: GCF_964341445.2. Lineage (NCBI taxonomy): Eukaryota > Metazoa > Chordata > Mammalia > Artiodactyla > Ziphiidae > Mesoplodon > Mesoplodon mirus. The sequence goes on along the minus strand of NW_028295644.1, from coordinate 879,169 downwards.
ATCATTTTGATTTCAAGGAGCATGGAGCATTGTGATGACAAGGGCATGAAGCAATGTGATCCCAAGGTTCATGGAGGATTGTGATGACAATGGAAATGGAGTATTGTGATGACAAGCACATAGAGCATTGTAATGACAAGGTCATGCAGCATTTTGCTGACAAAGGCATGGAGCATTGTGATGACATGTGTCACGGAGCATTGTGATGACAACAGAATGGAGCATGGTGATGACATGGTCCTGGAGCATTGTGATGAGAAGACCATGGAGACTTCTGATGAGAAGTCTCATGGAGCATTCTGATGAAAAGGGGCATGGAGCATTGTGATGACTAGGGCATGAAGCATTGTGATGAGAAGGCCATGGAGCATTCTGATGACATGCGTCATGGAGTTTTGTGATGACAAGGGCATCGAGCATTTGTGATTACAGGGATCTTGGAGCATTGTGATGAAAAGTGCATGGATCATTGTTATGAAAAAGGCATGGAGGCTTATCATGACAGGGTTCAAGGAGCATTCTGACGACAAGTGTCAGGGAGCATTGTGATGACAAGTGTATTGAGCATTGTGATGACAAAGATCATGGAGCATTGTGATGAGAAGACCATGGATAATTGTGATGATGAGCGTCATGGGGTGTTGTGATGATAAGTGTTATGGAACATTGTGATCACAAGGGTTTGGAGCATTATGATGACAGATGTCATGGAGAATATTGATTTCTTTGTGATGACAATAGCTTGAAGCATTATGATGATGGGCATGGTGCATTGTGATGACAGGGGTCATGGAGCATTGAGATGAAAAGGGGCATGGAGCATTGTGATTTCAAGGGTCTTGGAGCATTGTGATGACAAGGGCATGGAGCACTGTGATGAGAAGGCCATGGAACTTTCTGATGACATGCGTCATGGAGCTTTGTGATGACAAGGGCATGGAGCATTGTGATTTCAGGGGTCTGGAGCACTGTGATGACAAGTGTCATGGAACCTTGTGATGACTAGGCCGTGGAACATTGTGATGGCAAGGGTCATGGTGCATTGTTATGACAGGTGTAATGGAGCATTTTGATGAGAAGGGCATGGAACATTGGTCTGAAATGTTTCATGGATTATTGTGATGAGAGTGGGCATGGAGCATTGTGATGACAAGGGCACGGAACACTGTGATACATGGGTCATGCAGGATTGTAATAACAAGGGCATGGAGCATTGTGATGAGAAGGGCATCGAGCATAGTGATGACAAGAGTCATGGAGCTTTGTGATGACAAGGGCATGGAGCAATGTGATGAGAGGTTTCATGGAGCACTGTGATGCCAATGACATGGAGCATTGTGATGCCAAGTGTCATGGAGCTTTGTGATGACAAGTCATGGAGCATTTGGATGACAAGGGCATGGTGCATTGTGCTGAGAAGTGCAGGGAATATTTTGATGTCCAGGTCATGCAGCAATTTGATAAAAACTGTAAAGGAATATTTTGATGGCAGTGGTTATAGAACATTGTGATGTCAGGGGTCTTGGAGTTTGCGATGAAAAGGGTCATGGAGCATTTTGATGACAGGGGTTATGGAACATTGTGATGTCAGGGGTCATGGAACATTGTGATGATAGGGTCCTGGAACTTTGTGATTACAGGGGTGAGGGCGTATTGTGATGACTACAGATGGAACATTGTGATATCTCTGGTGAGAGAGCATTTTGATGAGAAGTGCATGGACCATTGTGATTACAAGGTTTGTGAAGCATAGCAATGACAATGTTGTGGACCGTTGTGATGAAATGTGCGTTGCAAATTGTGATGACTATGGTCATTGAGCATTGTTCTGACAAAGACATGGAGCTTTGTGATGACAAGGGCATGGAGAATTTTGATTACATGGGTCTTGGAGCATTGTGATGAAAAGAGCATGGATCATTGTGATGAAAATGGCATGGAGCCTTGTCATGACAGGGTTCAAAGAGCATATTGACGACAAGTGTCAGGGAGCATTGTGATGACAAGTGTATTTGAGAATTGTGATGACAAAGATCAGGGAGCATTGTGATGAGAAGACCATGGATAATTGTGATGACGAGAGTCATGGGACATTGTGATGACAAGTGTTTTGGAATATTGTGATCACAAGGGTGTGTGGCATTGTTATGACAGAGGTCATGGAGCATTTTGATTTCATTGTGATGACAATAGCATGAAGCATTATGATGAAAGGCATGGTTCATTGTGATGACAGTGTTCATGGATCATTGAGATGGAAAGGGGTATAGAGAATTGTGATTACAGGGTTCTTGGAGCATTGTGATGAGAAGGGTCATGGAGGTTTGTGATGACAAGGCCATGGAATATCGTGATGGCAGGGGTCATGGAGCATTGTTATCACAGTGTAATGGAGCATTGTGATGGTAAGGGCATGGAGCATTGTGATGAGAAGTCCATGGAGCATTCTGATGACATGTGTCATGGAGCTTTGTGAAGACAAGAGCATGGAGCAATGTGATGAGAGCGTTCATGGAGCATTGTGATGACAATGACATGGAGCATTTTGATGCCAAGGGTCATTGATCTTTGTGATGACAGAGGTCATGGAGCATTTTGATGGCAAGGGCGTTGTGCATTGTGATGAGAAAGGCAGGGAGCATTCTGATGACAGGGTCATGGAGCAATTTGATGAAAAGTGTCATGGAATATTTTGATGACAGTTGTTATGGAACATTGTGATGTCAGGGGTCATCCAACATTGTGATGATAAGTGCATGTAGCATTGTGATGATAGGAGTCATGGAACATTGTGATGACAGGGGTTAGAGGGTATTGTGACAAATAGTGATGTAGCATTGTGATATCAGTTGTGAGAGAGCATTTTGATGAGAAGTGCATGGAGCATTGTGATGACATATTTTAAGGAGCATTGTGAAGAGAAGAGCATGGTGCATTTTGATGACATGTGTCATGGAGCATTGTGCTGACAAGCGAATGGAGCATTTTGATGACAAGTGTATTGAGAATTGTGATGACAAAGGTCATGGAGCATTGTGATGAAAAGGGCATGGATTATTGTGATGACAGGCATCATGGAGCGTTGTGATGACAAGTGTTATTGAACACTGTGATCACAAGGGTTTGGAGCATTGTGATGACAGAGGTCATGGATCATTTTGATTTCAAGGAGCATGGAGCCTTGTGATGACAAGGGCATGAAGCAATGTTATCCCAAGGTTCATGGAGGATTGTGATGCCAATGGATATGGAGTATTGTGATGACAAGCGCATAGAGCATTGTAATGACAAGGTCATGTAGCATTTTGCTGACAAAGGCATGGAGCATTGTGATGACATGTGTCATGGAGCACTGTGATGACCAGCGTCACGGAGCATTGTGAATACAGGGGTCATGGATCATTGGGATGACAAGGGCATGGATCATTTTGATGACAAGTGTCATGGAGCACTGGGCTGAAAATGTTCATGGAGTGTTGTGATGACAGGGGTCATGGAGCATTGTGATGACTAGGGAATGGAGCATTGTGATGACAAGAGTCCCGGATCATTGTGTTGTCGGGTGTCATGGAGTGCTGTGATGACAGTGGTCATGGAGCATTGTGATGATATTGGCCATGGAGCATTGTGATGAGTAGGTCGTGGAGCATTGGGCTGAAAATATTCATGGATTATTGTGATGACAGGGTTCATGGAGCATTGTTATGACAAGGGAATGGAGCATGGTGATATCAAGGTTGTGGAGCACTGTGAGGAGAAGACCATGGAGACTTGTGATGATAAGTCTCATGGAGCCTTCTGATTAAAAGGGGCATGGAGCATTGTGATTACAGGGGTCTTGGAGCATTGTGATGACTAGGGCATGGAGCATTGTGATGAGAAGGCCATGGAGACTTCTGATGACATGCGTCATGGAGTTTTTTGATGAAACGGGCATGGAGTTTTGTGATTACAGGGGTCTTGGAACATTGTGATGACAAGGGCATGGAGCACTGTGAGGAGAACACCAAGGAGAATCCTGATGGCATGCGTCATTCAGCTTTGTGATGACAAGGGCATGGAGCATTGATATTACATGGGTCTTGGAGCATTGTGATGAAAAGGACATGGATCATTGTGATGAAAAAGTCATGGAGCCTTGTCAATACAGGATTCAAGGAGCATACAGACAACAAGTGTCAGGGAGCATTTTGATGACAAGTGTATTGAGCATTGTGATGACAATGGTCATGGAGCATTGTGATGAGAAGACCATTGATAGTTGTGATGACGAGCGTCATGGGGCATTGTGATGACAAGTGATATGGAATATTGTGATCACAAGGGTTTGGAGCATTGTTATGACAGAAGTCATGGAGCATTTTGATTTCATTGTGATGATAATAGCATGAAGCATTATGATGATGGGCATGGTGCATTGTGATGACAGGATTCATGGATCATTGAGATGAAAAGGGGCATAGAGCATTGTGATTACAGGGTTCTTGGAGCAATGTGATGAGAAGGGTCATGGAGCTTTGTGATGACAAGCCAAGGATCATCGTGATAGCAGGGGTCATGGAGCATTGTTATGACTGGGGTAATGGAGCATTTTGATGGCAAGGGCATGGAGCATTTTGATGAGAAGGCCATGGAGCTTTCTGATGACATGTGTCATGGAGCTTTGTGAAGACAAGGGCATGGAGCAATGTGATGAGAGTGTTCATGGAGCATTATGATGACAATGACATTGAGCATTGTGATGCCAAGGGTCATGGATCTTTGTGATGACAAAGGACATGGAGCATTTTTTTTTAAATGTTGGGTGTAGGAGTTTTTATTATTTAATTTATTTATTTTTGCTGTGTTGGGACTTTGTTTCTTTTATTTTTCCTCCTGAAAAAAAATTTTTTTTTGCTTTATAACAAATTTAATCAGTTATACATATACCTATATTCCCATATCCCCTCCCTTTTGCATCTCCCTCCCACCCTCCCTATCCCACCCCTCCAGGCGGTCAGAAAGCACCGAGCTGATCTCCCTGTGCTATGCGGCTGCTTCCCCCTAGCTATCTACCTTACGTTTGGTAGTGTATATATGTCCATGCCGCTCTTTCACTTTGTCACAGCTTACACTTCCCCCTCCCCATATCCTCAAGTCCATTCTCTAGTAGGTCTGTGTCTTTATTCCTGTCTTACCCCTATGTTCTTCATGACATTTTTTTCTTAAGTTCCATATATATGTGTCAGAATACAGAATTTGTCTTTCTCTTTATGACTTACTTCACTCTGTATGACAGACTCTAGGTCCATCCACCTCATTACAAATAGCTCAATTTCATTTCTTTTTATGGCTGAGTAATATTCCATTGTATATATGTGCCACATCTTCTTTATCCATTCATCTGATGATGGACACTTAGGTTGTTTCCATCTCCGGGCTATTGTAAATAGGGCTGCTATGAGCATTTTGGTACATGTCTCTTTTTGAATTATGGTTTTGTCAGGGTATATGCCCAGTAGTGGGATTGCTGGGTCATATGGTAGTTCTATTTGTAGTTTTTTAAGGAACCTCCATACCGTTCTCCATAGTGGCTCTACCAATTCACATTCCCACCAGCAGTGCAAGAGTGTTCTTTTTTTTCCACACCCTCTCCAGCATTTATTGCTTCTAGATTTTTTGATGATGGCCATTCTGACTGGTGTGAGATGATATCTCATTGTAGTTTTGATTTGCATTTCTCTAATGAGCAAAGATGTTGAGCATCCTTTCATGTGTTTGTTGGCAGTCTGTATATCTTCTGTGGAGAAATGTCTATTTAGGTCTTCTGCCCATTTTTGGATTGGGTTGTTTGTTTTTTTGTTATTGAGCTGCATGAGCTGCTTATAAATTTTGGAGATTAATCCTTTGTCAGTTGCTTCATTTACAAATATTTTCTCCCATTCTGAGGGTTGTCTTTTGGTCTTGTTTATGGTTTCCTTTGCTGTGCAAAAGCTTTTAAGTTTCATTAGGTCCCATGTGTTTATTTTTGTCTTTATTTCCATTTCTCTAGGAGGTGGGTCAAAAAGGATCTTGCTGTGATTTATGTCATAGAGTGTTCTGCCTATGTTTTCCTCTAAGAGTTTGATAGTGTCTGGCCTTACATTTAGGTCTTTAATCCATTTTGAGCTTATTTTTGTGTATGGTGTTACGGAGTGATCTAACCTCATACTTTTACATGTCCCTGTCCAGTTTTCCCAGCACCACTTATTGAAGAGGCTGTCCTTTCTCCACTGTACATTCCTGCCTCCTTTATCAAAGATAAGGTGACCATATGTCCGTGGATTTATCTCTGGGCTTTCTATCCTGTTCCAATGATCTATCTTTCTGTTTTTGTGCCAGTACCATACTGTCTTGATTACTGTAGCTTTGTAGTATAGTCTGAAGTCAGGGAGCCTGATTCCTCCAGCTCCATTTTTCGTTCTCAAGATTGCTTTGGCTATTCGGGGTCTTTTGTGTTTCCATACAAATTGTGAAATTTTTTGCTCTAGTTCTGTGAAAAATGTCAGTGGTAGTTTGATAGGGATTGCATTGAATCTGTAGATTGCTTTGGGTAGTAGAGTCATTTTCACAATGTTGATTCTTCCAGTCCAAGAACATGGTACATCTCTCCATCTATTTGTATCATCTTTAATTTCTTTCATCAGTGTCTTATAATTTTCTGCATACAGGTCTTTTGTCTCCTTAGGTAGGTTTATTCCTAGATATTTTATTCTTTTTGTTGCAATGGTAAATGGGAGTGTTTTCTTAATTTCACTTTCAGATTTTTCATCATTAGTATATAGGAATGCCAGAGATTTCTGTACATTAATTTTGTATCCTGCAACTTTACCAAATTCATTGATTAGCTCTAGTAGTTTTCTGGTAGCATCTTTAGGATTCTTTATGTATAGTATCATGTCATCTGCAAACAGTGACAGCTTTACTTCTTCTTTTCCGATTTGGATTCCTTTTATTTCCTTTTCTTCTCTGATTGCTGTGGCTAAAACTTCCAAAATTAGGTTGAATAAGAGTGGTGAGAGTGGGCAACCTTGTCTTGTTCCTGATCTTAGTGGAAATGGTTTCAGTTTTTCACCATTGAGGACGATGCTGGCTGTGGGTTTGTCATATATGGCCTTTATTATGTTGAGGAAAGTTCCCTCTATGCCTACTTTCTGCAGGGTTTTTATCATAAATGGGTGTTGAATTTTGTCGAAAGCTTTCTCTGCATCTATTGAGATGATCATATGTTTTTTCTCCTTCAATTTGGTAATATGGTGTATCACGTTGATTGATTTGCGTATATTGAAGAATCCTTGCATTCCTGGAATAAACCCCACTTGATCATGGTGTATGATCCTTTTAATGTGCTGTTGGATTCTGTTTGCTAGTATTTTGTTGAGGATTTTTGCATCTATGTTCATCAGTGATATTGGCCTATAGTTTTCTTTCTTTGTGACATCCTTGTCTGGTTTTGGTATCAGGGTGATGGTGGTCTCATAGAATGAGTTTGGGAGTGTTCCTCCCTCTGCTATATTTTGGAAGAGTTTGAGAAGGATAGGTGTTAGCTCTTCTCTGAATGCTTGATAGAATTCACCTGTGAAGCCATCTGGCCCTGGGCTTTTGTTTGTTGGAAGATTTTTTATCACAGTTTCAATTTCAGTGCTTGTGATTGGTCTGTTCATATTTTCTATTTCTTCCTGATTCAGTCTTGGCAGGCTGTGCATTTCTAAGAATTTGTCCATTTCTTCCAGGTTGTCCATTTTATTGGCATAGAGTTGCTTGTAGTAATCACTGATGATCTTTTGTATTTCTGCAGTGTCAGTTGTTATTTCTCCTTTTTCATTTATAATTCTATTGATTTGTGTCTTCCCCTTTTTTTTCTTGATGAGTCTGGCTAATGGTTTATCAATTTTGTTTATCTTCTCAAAGAACCAGCTTTTAGTTTTATTGATCTTTGCTATCGTTTCCTTCATTTCTTTTTCATTTATTTCTGATCTGATTTTTATGATTTCTTTCCTTCTGCTAACTTTGGGATGTTTTTGTTCTTCTTTCTCTAATTGCTTTAGGTGCAAGATTAGGTTGTTTATTCGAGATGTTTCCTGTTTCTTAAGGTGGGATTGTATTGCTATAAACTTCACCCTTAGAACTGCTTTTGCTGCATCCCATAGGTTTTGGGTCGTCGTGTCTCCATTGTCATTTGTTTCTAGGTATTTTTTTAATTTCCCCTTTGATTTCTTCAGTGATCACTTTGTTATTAAGTAGTGTATTGTTTAGCCTCCATGTGTTTGTATTTTTTACAGCTCTTTTCCTGTAATTGATATCTAGTCTCATAGCATTGTGGTCAGAAAAGATACTTGATACAATTTCAATTTTCTTACATTTACCAAGGCTTGATTTCTGACCCAAGATATGATCTATCCTGGAGAATGTTCCATGAGCACTTGAGAAAAATGTGTATTCTGTTGTTTTTGGATGGGATGTCCTATAAATATCAATTAAGTCCATCTTGTTTAATGTATCATTTAAAGCTTGTGTTTCCTTATTTATTTTCATTTTGGATGATATGTCCATTGGTGAAAGTGGGGTGTTAAAGTCCCCTACTATGATTGTGTTACTGTCGATTTCTCCTTTTATGGCTGTTAGTATTTGCCTTATGTATTGAGCTGCTCCTATGTTGGGTGCATAAATATTTACATTTGTTATATCTTCTTCTTGGATCGATCCCTTGATCATTATGTAGTGTCCTTCTCTGTCTCTTCTAGTAGTCTTTACTTTAAAGTCTATTTTGTCTTATATGAGAATTGCTACTCCAGCTTTCTTTTGGTTTCCATTTGCATGGGATATCTTTTTCCATCCCCTTACTTTCAGTCTGTATGTGTCTCTAGGTCTGAAGTGGGTCTCTTGTAGACAGCATATATATGTGTCTTGTTTTTGTATCCATTCAGCCAATCTGTGTCTTTTGGTGGGAGCATTTAGTCCATTTACATTTAAGGTAATTATTGTTATGTATGTTCCTATTCCCATTTTCTTAATTGTTTTGGGTTCGTTATTGTAGGTCTTTTCCTTCTGTTGTGTTTCTTGCCTAGAGAAGTTCCTTTAGCATTTGTTGTAAAGCTGGTTTGGTGGTGCTGAACACTTTCAGCTTTTGCTTGTCTGTAAACGTTTTAATTTCTCCATCAAATCTGAATGAGATCCTTGCTGGGTAGAGTAATCTTGGTTGCAGGTTTTTCTCTTTCATCACTTTAATTATGTCCTGCCACTCCCTTCTGGCTTGTAGAGTTTCTGCTGAGAGATCAGCTGTTATCCTGATGGGGATTCCCTTGTGTGTTATTTGTTGTTTTTGCCTTGCTGCTTTTAATATGATTTCTTTGTGTTTAATTTTTGACAGTTTGATTAATATGTGTCTTGGCGTATTTCTCCTTGGATTTATTCTGTATGGGACTCTCTGTGCCTCCTGGACTTGATTAACTATTTCCTTTCCCATATTAGGGAAGTTTTCAACTATAATCTCTTCAAATATTTTCTCAGTCCCTTTCTTTTTCTCTTCTTCTTCTGGAACCCCTATAATTCGAATGTTGGTGCGTTTAATGTTGTCCCAGAGGTCTCTGAGACTGTCCTCTGTTCTTTTCATTCTTTTTTCTTTATTTTGCTCTGCAGCAGTTATTTCCACTATTTTATCTTCCACCTCACTTATCCGTTCTTCTGCCTCAGTTATTCTGCTATTGATCCCATCTAGAGTACTTTTTATTTCATGTATTGTGTTTTTAATCGATGCTTGATTCACCTTTAGTTCTTCTAGGTCCTTGTTAACTGTTTCTTGCATTTTGTCTATTCTATTTCCAAGATTTTGGATCTGGGAAATAGAATCTTGGATCATCTTTACCATCATTATTCTGAATTCTTTTTCAGGTAGACTGCCTATTACCTCTTCATTTGTTAGGTATGGTGGGTTTTTATCTTGCTCCTTCTCCTGCTGTGTGTTTTTCTGTCGTCTCATTTTGCTTATCTTACTGTGTTTGGGGTCTCCTTTTTTCAGGCTGCAGGTTCGTAGTTTCCGTTGTTTTTGTTGTCTGTCCCCAGTGGCTAAGGTTGGTTTAGTGGGTTGTGTAGGCTTCCTGGTGGAGGGGACTAGTGCCTGTGTTCTGGTGGGTGAGGCTGGATCTTGTCTTTCTGGTGGGCAGGTCCACATCTGGTGGTGTGTTTTGGGGTGTCTGCGGACTTTTTATGATTTTAGGCAGCCTCTCTGCTAATGGGTGGCATTGTGTTCCTGTCTTGCTAGTTGTTTGGCATAGGGTGTCCAGCACTGTAGCTTGCTGGTCGTTGAGTGAAGCTGGGTGCTGGTGTTGAGATGGAGATCTCTGGAAGATTTTCGCCGTTTGATATTATGTGGAGCTGGGAGGTCTCTTGTGGACCAGTGTCCTGAAGTTGGCTCTCCCACCTCAGAGGCACAGCACTGACTCCTGGCTCCTCAATTTGGGATGATTTGTTGTCCATTCATGTATTCCACAGATGCAGGGTACATCAAGTTGATTGTGGAGCTTTAATCCGCTGCTTCTGAGGCTGCTGGGAGAGGTTTCCCTTTCTCGTTGTTCTCACAGCTCCTGGGTCTCAGCTTTGGATTTGGCCCCGCCTCTGCATGTAGGTCGCCGGAGGGCGTCTGTTCTTCACTTAGACAGGACAGGATTAAAGGAGCAGCCTCTTCGGGGGACTCTGGCTCACTCAGGCCGGGCGGGAGGGAGGGGCACAGAGTGCGGGGCGAGCCTGCAGCGGCAGAGGTCGGCGTGATGTTGCACCAGCCCGAGGCGCACCGTGCGTTCTCCCAGAGAAGCCGCCCCTGGATCCCGGGACCCCGGCAGTGGCGGGCTGCACAGGCTCCAGGAAGGGCGGTGTGGACAGTGACCCACGCTCGCACACAGGCATCTTGCCGGTGGCAGCAGCAGCCCCAGCGTCCCACGCCCGTCACCGGGCTCTGCGCCTTCTGTCACGTCTGGCACCCGTCTGTGGAGCCCCTTTAAGCAGTGCTCTTAATACCCTCTCCTCGCGCACCAGGAAACCAAGAGAAAAGAAAAAGTCTCTTGCCTCTTCGGCAGCTCCAGAGTTTTCCCGGACTCCCTGCCAGCTAGCTGTGGCTCATTAGCCCCCTTCCGGCTGAGTTCTCACCGCAAGCCCCAGTCCTCTCCCTGCGCTCTGACCGAAGCCCGAGCCTCAGCTTCCAGCGACGCTGGGGAGAGCGGACAAGCCTATCGGGCTGGTGAGTGCCGCTCGGCACCGATCCTCTGTGCGGGAATCTCTCCGCTTTGCCCTACCAAGGAATGTGGGGAGTTTCTTGCCTTTTGGGAGGTCCGGGGTCCTCTGCCAGCATCCAGCAGGTGTTCTGTAGAAGTTGCTCCACTTGCAGCTGTATTTCTGGTGTATCCGTGGGGAGGACGGTGACCTCCGCATCTTACTCTTCCGCCATCTTACCCGGAAGTTTCTCGACATGGAGCATTTTGATGGCAAGGGCGTTGTGCATTGTGATGAGAAAGGCAGGGAGCATTCTGATAAAAGGGTCATGGAGCAATTTGATTAAAAGTGTCATGGAACATTTTGATGACAGGTGTTATGGAACATTGTGATGTCAGGGGTCATCGAACATTGTGATGATAAGTGCATGTAGCATTGTGATGACAGGAGTCATGGAACATTGTGATGACAGGGGTGAGGGAGTATTGTGACAAATAGTGATGTAGCATTGTGATATCAGTGGTGAGAGAGCATTTTAATGAGAAGTGCATGGAGCATTGTGATTACAAGGTTTATGGAGCATGGCAATGAAAAGTATGTGGACCGTTGTGATGAAATGTGTGTGGCACATTTTGAAGACAATGGTCATGGAGCATTGTTCTCACAAAGAAATGGAGCATTGTGATGACAAGGGTCACAGAGAATTGTGATGAAATGTTCATGGAGCATTGTGGTTACAAAGGTCACAGAGCCTTGTGATGACACGGGCATGGACCATTGTGATGACAAACGTTATGAAGCATTGTGATGACTGGAGTAATGGAGCATTGTGATGACAGGGGTCATGGAGTATTGTGATGACATGTGTCATGGAGCATTGTGCTGACAAGTGCATGGAGCATTGTGATGTCAAGGGTCATGGAGCATTGTGCTGAGAAAGGCATAGAGCATTGTGATGAGAAGGGTCAAAGAGCATTGTGATGAAAAGTTCATGGAGCATTGTGGTTAAAAAGGTCACAGAGACTGTTGATGACGAGGGCATGGACAATTGTGGTGAAAAAGGTCATGAAGCATTGTGAAGACTGGAGTCACGGAGCACTGTGAAGACAGGGGTCATGGAGCATTGTGATAACAAGGGCATGGAGCATTGTGCTGACAAGTGCATGGAGCATTGTGATGTCAAGGGTCATGGAGCATTGTGCTGAGAAAGGCATAGAGCATTGTGATGAGAAGGGTCAAAGAGCATTGTGATGAAAAGTTCATGGAGCATTGTGGTTAAAAAGGTCACAGAGACTGTTGATGACGAGGGCATGGACCATTGTGGTGACAAAGGTCATGAAGCATTGTGATGACTGGAGTCACGGAGCACTGTGAAGACAGGGGTCATGGAGCATTGTGATAACAAGGGCATGGAGCATTGTGATGACAAGTGCATGGAGCATTGATCTAATAAGTTTCATGGATTATTGCGATGAGAGTTGGAATGGTGCATTGTGATGAAAAGGGCATGGAGCATTGTGATGACCAGGTCAGGCAGTATTGTGAAGACAGGTGTCAGGGAGCATTGTGATGACATATGTAATGGCCCATTGTGATGACAATGGCATGGAGCATTGTGATGCCAATTGTCATGGAGGATTCTGATGACAACGGTAATGGAACATTGTGATGACAATGGCTTGGAGCATTGTGATGACAAGGGTCAGGGAGCATTGTGCTGACAAGTGCATGGAGAATTGTGATAACAAGGGTCATGGAGCATTCTGATGACAAGCTTCTGGAGTATTTTGATGACAATGGCATGGAGCATTGTGATGAAAACGGCATGGGGTATTGTGATGAAAAAGCATGGAGCCTTTTCGTGACAGGTTTCAAGGAGAATTCTGAGGACAAGTGTCAGGGAGCATTGTGATGACAAGTGTATTGAGAATTGTGATGACAAAGGTCATGGAGCATTGTGATGAAAAGGGCATGGAGTATTGTGATGACAGGCATCATGGAGCGTTGTGATGACAAGTGTTATGGAACATTGTGATCACAAGACTTTGGAGCACTGTGATGACAGAGGTCATGGATCATTTTGATTTCAAGGAGCATGGAGCATTGTGATGACAAGGGCATGAAGCAATGTGATCCCAAGTTTCATGGAGGATTCTGATGACAATGGAAAGGGAGTATTGTGATGACAAGCGAATAGAGCATTGTAATGACAAGGTCATGTAGCATTTTGCTGACAAAGGCATGGAGCATTGTAATGACATGTGTCATGGAGCACTGTGATGACAAGAATCACGGATCATTGTGAATACATGGGTCATGGAGCATTGGGATGACAAGTGCATGGATAATTGTGATGACAAGTGTCATGGAGAACTGGGCTGAAAATTTTCTTGGAGTATTGTGATGACACGGGTCATCGAGCATTGTGATGACTAGGGAATGGAGCATTGTGATGACAAGAGTCCCGGATCATTGTGTTGTCAGGTGTCGTGGAGTGTTGTGATGACAGTGGTCATGGAGCATTGTGATGATATTGGCCATGGAGCATTGTGATGAATAGATCGTGGAGCATTGGGCTGAAAATATTCATGGATTATTGTGATGACAGTGGTCATGGAGCATGGTGATGACAAGGTCCTGGAGCACTGTGATGAGAAGTCCATGGATACTTATGATGACAATTCTCCTGGAGCATTCTGATGAAAAGGGGCATGGAGCATTGTGATTACAGGGGTCTTGGAGCATTGTGATGACTAGGACATGGAACATTGTGATACATGGGTCATGGGTCATGGAGCTTTGTGATGACAAGTCATGGAGCACTGTGATGACAAGGGCATGGAGCATTGTGATGAGAGGGTCATGGAGCATTGGTCTGAAAAGATTCATAGATTATTGTTATGACAGTGGACATGGTGCATTGTGATGACAAGGGCATGGATCATTGTGAAGAGAAGGTCATGGAGTATTTTGAAGACAGGTGTCAGGGAGCATTGTGATGATATATGTCATGGTCCACTGCGATGACAATGGCTGGGAGTATTGTGATGCCAAATGTAATGGAGGATTCAGATGACAAATATAATGGAGCATTGTGATGACTAGGGCTTGGAGCCTTATGATGACAATGGCCATTGAGAATTTTCATGACAAGGTCGTGAAGCATTGTGATGACAAGGTCCTGGAGCACTGTGATGAGAAAACCATGGAGCCTTGTGATGACAAGTCTCCTGGAGCATACTGATGAAAATGAGCATGGAGCATTGTGATTAGAGGGGTCTTGGCCCATTGTGATGACAAGGGCATGGAGCATTGTGAGGAGAAGGCCAAGGAGCATTCTGATGTCATGCGTCATTGAGTTTTGTGAGGACAAGGGCATGGAGCACTGTGATTACAGGGGTCTTGGAGCATTGTGATGAATAGGGCATGGATCATTTTGATGAAAAATGCATGGAGCCTTGTCATGACAAGATTCAAGGAGCATGCAGACAACAAGAGTCAGGGAACATTTTGATGACAAGTGTACTGAGCATTGTGATGACAAAGGTCATGGAGCATTTTGATGAGAAGACCATGTATAACTGTGATGACGAGCGTCATGGGGCATTGTGATGACAAGTGATATGGAATATTGTGATCACAAGGGTTTGGAGCATTGTTATGACAGAGGTCATGGAGCATTTTGATTTCATTGTGATGACAATAGCATGAAGCATTATGATGATGGGCATGGTGCATTGTGATGACAGGGTTCATGGATCATTGAGATGAAAAGTGGCATAGAGCATTGTGATTAGAGGGTTCTTGGAGCATTGTGATGAGAAGGGCCCTGGAGCTTTGTGATGACAAGGCCATGCAACATCGTGATAGCAGGGGTCATGGAGCATTTTTATGACTGGAGTAATGGAGCACTGTGATGGCAAGGGAATGGAACATTGTGATGACTAGTCATGGAGCATTTTGATTACAAGAGTGTGGTGCATTTTGATGAGAAGGGCAGGTAGCATTTTGATGCCAGGGTCATGGAACAATTTGATGAAAAGGGTCATGGAACATTTTGATGACAGGTGTTATGGAACATTGTGATGTCAGGGGTCTTGGAGCATTTTGATGAAAAGGATTATGGAGCAGTTTGATGACAGGTGTTATGGAACATTTTGATGTCAAGGGTCATCGAACATTGTGATGATAATTGCATGTAGCATTGCGATGACAGATGCCATGAAACACTGTGATGACAGTGGTGAGGGAGTATTGTGACAAATAGTGATGTAGCATTGTGATATCAGTGGTGAGAGAGCATTTTGATGAGAAGTGCATGGATGATTGTGATGACAAGTTTTATGGAGTATTGTGATGACAAATTTGTGGAGCATTGTGGTGACAAGCGCATGGTGAATTGTGATGACATGTGTCATGGAGCATTGTGCTGAGAAAAGCATAGAGCATTTTGATGAAAAGGGTCAAAGAGCATTGTGATGAAAATTTCATGGAGCATTGTCATTAAAAAGGTCACAGAGACTGTTGATGATGAGGACCTGGACAACTGTGATGACAAAGTTCATGAAGCATTGTGATGACTGGAGTCACGGAGAATTGGGATTACAGGGGTCATGGAGCATTGTGATAACAAGGGCATTCAGCATTGTGATGACAAGGGGATGGAACAGTGGTCTATTTAGTTTCATGGATTATTGTGATGACAGTTGGAATGGGGCATTGTGATGACAAGGGCATGGAGAATTGTGATGCCAGTTGTAATGTAGGATTCTGCTGTCAAAGATAATTGAGCATTGTGATGACAATGGCTTGGAGCATTGTGCTGACAAGGGTCAGGGAACATTGTGCTGACAAGTGCATGGAGGTTTGTGATGACAAGGGTCATGGAACATTCTGATGACAAGCTTGTGGAGTATTTTGATGACAATGGCATGGAGCATTGTGATGAAAACGGCATGGGGCATACTGATGAAAAAGGCATGGAGCCTTTTCGTGACAGGGTACAATGAGCATTCTGACGACAAGTGTCAGGGAGCATTGTGATGACAAGTGTATTGAGAATTATGATGAGAAGTTCATGGAGCATTGTGATGAAAAGGGCATGGAGTATTGTGATGACAGGCATCATGGAGCGTTGTGATGACAAGTGTTATGGAACATTGTGATCACAAGAGTTTGGAGCATTGTGATGACAGAGGTCATGGATCATTTTGATTTCAAGGAGCATGGAGCATTGTGATGAGAAGGGCATGAAGCAATGTGATCCCAAGGTTATTGGAGTATTGTGATGACAATAGAAATGGAGTATTTTGATGACAAGCCCATAGAGCATTGTAATGACAAGGTCATGTAGCATTTTGCTGACAAAGGCATGGAACATTTTAATGACAGGTGTCATGGAGCACTGTGATGAAAAGCGTTACGGATCATTGTGAATACAGGGGTCATGGAGCATTGGGATGACAAGTGCATGGATAATTGTGATGAAAAGTGTCATGGAGCACTGGGCTGAAAATTTTCATGGAGTTTTGTGATGACAGGGGTCATGGAGAATAGTGATGAGTAGGGAATGGAGCACTGTGATGACAATAGTCCGGGATCATTGTGTCGTCTGGTATCATGGAGGGTTTTGATGACTGTGGTCATGGAGCATTGAGATGATATTGGCCATGGAGCATTGTGATGAACAGGTCGTGGAGCATTGGGCTGAAAATATTCATGGATTATTGTGTTGACAAGGTCCTGGAGCACTGTGATGAGAAGACCATGGATACTTATTATGATAATTCTCATGGAGCATTCTGATGAAAAGGGGCATGGAGCATGGTGATTACAGGGGTCTTGGAGTATTGTAATGACTAGGGCATAGAACACTGTGATACATGGGTCATGGAGCTTTGTGATGACAAATCATGGAGCACTGTGATGACAAGGGCATGGAGCATTGTGATGAAAGGGGCATGGAGCATTGGTCTGACAAGATTAAAAGATTATTGTGATGACAGTGGACATGGTGCATTGTGATGACAAGGGCATGGATCATTGTGAAGAGAAGGTCATGGAGTATTATGAAGACAGGTGTCAGGGAGCATTGTGATGACATATGTCATGGTCCATTGCGATGACAATGGCTGGGAGTACTGTGATGCCAAGTGTAATGGAGGATTGTGATGACAAATATAATGGAGCATTGTGATGACTAGGGCTTGGAGCACTATGATGACAATGGCCATTGAGAATTTTCATGACAAAGTCGTGAAGCATTGTGATGACAAGGTCCTGGAGCACTGTGATGAGAAAACCATGGAGCTTTGTGATGACAAGTCTCCTGGGGCATACTGATGAAAATGGGCATGGAGCATTCTGATTAGAGGGGTCTTGGCACATTGTGATAACAAGGGCATGGAGAATTGTGAGGAGAAGGCCAAGGAGCATTCTGATGGCATGCATCATTGAGCATTGTGATGACAAGGGCATGGAGCACTTTGATTACCGGGGTCTTGGAGCATTGTGATGAAAAGGGCATGGATCATTGTGATGAAAAATGCATGCAGCCTTGTCATGACAGGATTCATGGAGCATGTAGACAACAAGTGTCAGGGAACATTTTGCTGACAAATGTACAGATCATTGTGATGAAAAAGGTCAAGGAGCATTGTGATGACTGGAGTCATTGAGCATTATGATGACAGGGGTCATGGAGCATTGTGATAACAAGGGCATGGAACATTGTGATGACAAGGGCATGGAGCATTGGTCTAATAAGTTTCATGGATTATTGCGATGACAGTTGGAATGGTGCATTGTGATGACAAGGGCATGGAGCATTATGATGACCAGGTCATGCAGTATTGTGAAGACAGGTGTCAGGGAGCATTGTGATGACATATGTAATGGCCCATTGTGATGACAATGGCATGGAGCATTGTGATGCGTAGTGTCATGGAGAATTCTGATGACAAATGTAATGGAGCATTGTGATGACAATGGCTTGGAGCACAGAGATGACAAGGGTCCGGGAGCATTGTGCTGACCAGTGCATGGAGAATTGTGATGACAAGGGTCATGGAGAATTCTGATGACAAGCTTGTGGAGTATTTTGATGACAATGGCATGGAACATTGTGATGAAAACGGCATGGGGCATTGTGATGAAAAAGTCTTGGAGCCTTTTCATGACATGTTTCAAGGAGCATTCTGAAGACAAGTGTCAGGGAGCATTGTGATGAAAAGTGTATTGAGAATTGTGATGATAAAGGTCATGGAGAATTTTGATGAAAGGGGAATGGAGTATTGTGATGACAGGCATCATGGAGCGTTGTGATGACAAGTGTTATGGATCATTGTGATCACAAGAGTTTGGAGCATTGTGATGACAGAGGTCATGGATCATTTTTATTTCAAGGAGCATGGAGCATTGTGATGACAAGGGCATGAAGCAATGTGAACCCAAGTTTCATGGAGGATTGTGATGACAATGGAAATGGAGTATTGTGATGACAAGCGCATAGAGCATTCTAACGACAAGGTCATGTAGCATTTTGCTGACAAAGCATGGAGCATTGTAATGACATGTGTCATGGAGCACTGTGATGACTAGCGTCACAGATCATTGTGAATACAGGGGTCATGGAGCTTTGGGATGACAAGTGCATGGATCATTGTGATGACAAATGTCATGGAGAACAGGGTTGAAAATTTTCATGGAGTGTTGTGATGACAGGGGTCATGGGCATAGTGATGAGTAGGGAATGGAGCATTGTGATGACAAGAGTCCCGTATCATTGTGTCGTCATGTGTCATGGAGTGCTGTGATGACATTGGTCATGAAGCATTGAGATGATATTGGCCATGGAGCATTGTGATGAATAGGTCGTGGAGCATTGGGCTGAAAATATTCATGGATTATTGTGATGACTGGGGTCATGGAGCATTGTGATGACAAGGTAATGGAGCCTGGTGATGACAAGGTCCTGCAGCATTGTGATGAGAAGACCATGGATTCTTATGATGACAATTCTCATGGAGCATTCTGATGAAAAGGGGCATGGAGCATGGTGATTACAGGGGTCTTGGAGCATTGTGATGACAAGTCATGGAGCATTGTGATGACAAGGGCATGGAGCATTGTGATGACAGGGGCATGGAGCATTGGTCTGACAAGATTCATAGATTATTTTTATGACAGTGGGCATGGTGCATTGTGTTGACAAGGGCATGGATCATTGTAAAGAGAAGGTCATGGAGTATTATGAAGACAGGTGTCAGGGAGCATTGTGATGACATATGTCATGGTCCATTGCGATGACAATGGCTGGGAGTATTGTGATGCCAAATGTAGTGGAGGATTGTGATGACAAATATAATGGAGTATTGTGATGACTAGGGCTAGGAGCATTATGATGACAATGGCCATTGAGAATTTTCATGACAAGGTCAGGAAGCATTGTGATGACAATGTCCTAGAGCATTGTGATGAGAAAACCATGGAGCCTTGTGATGACAAGTCTCCTGGAGCATACAGATGAAAATGGGCATGGAGCATTGTGATTAGAGGGGTCTTGGCACATTGTGATGTCTGGGGCATGGAGCATTGTGAGGAGAAGGCCAAGGAGCATTCTGATGGCACGCGTCATTGAGATTTGTGATGACAAGGGCATGGAGCATTGTGATTACAGGGGTCTTGGAGCATTGTGATGAAAAGGGCATGGATCATTGTGATGAAAAATGCATGGAGCCTTGTCATGACTGGATTCAAGGAGCATGCAGACAACAAGTGTCAGGGAACATGTTGATGACAAGTGTACTTAGCATTGCGATGACAAAGGTCATGGAGCATTCTGAGGAGAAGACCATGGATAACTGTGATGACGAGCGTCATGGGGCATTGTGATGATAAGTGATATGGAATATTGTGATCACAAGGGTTTGGAGCATTGTTATGACAGAGTTCATGGAGCATTTTGATTTCATTGTGATGACAATAGCATGAAGCATTATGATGATGGGCATGGTGCATTGTGATGACAGGGTTCATGGATCATTGAAATGAAAAGGGGCATAGAGCATTGTGATTAGAGGGTTCTTGGAGCATTGTGATGAGAAGGGTCCTGGAGCTTTGTGATGACAAGGCCATGCAACATCATGAGAGCAGGGGTCATGGAGCATTGTTATGACTGCGGTAATGGAGCACTGTGATGGCAAGGGCATGGAGCCTTGTGATGACAAGTCATGGAGCATTTTGATGACAAAGGTGTGGTGCATTTTGATGAGAAGGGCAGTGAGCATTTTGATGACAGGTTCATGGAACTATTTGATGAAAACGGTCATGGAACATTTTGATGACAGGTGTTATGGAACATTGTGATGTCAGGGGTCATGGAGCATTTTGATGAAAAGGATCATGGAGCAGTTTGATGACAGGTGTTATGGAACATTTTGATGTCAGGGGTCATCGAACATTGTGATGATAAGTGCATGTAGCATTGTGATGACAGATGCCATGAATCACTGTGATGACAGTGGTGAGGGATTATTGTGACAAATAGTGATGTAGCATTGTGATATCAGTGGTGAGAGAGCATTTTGATGAGAAGTGCATGGAGCATTGTGATGACAAGTTTTATGGAGTATTGTGATGACAAATTTGTGGAGCATTGTGATGACAAGCACATGGTGCATTGTGATGACATGTGTCATGGAGCATTGTGCTGAGAAAGGCATAGAGCTGTGTGATGACAAAGGTCAAAGAGCATTGTGATGAAAATTTCATGGAGCATTGTGGTTAAAAAGGTGACAGAGACTGTTGATGACGAGGACATGGACTATTGTGATGACAAAGTTCATGAAGCATTGTGATGACTGGAGTCATGGAGCATTGTGATGACAGGGGTCATGGAGCATTGTGATAACAAGGGCATGGAGTATTGTGATGACAAGGGCATGGAATATTGGTCTAATAAGTTTCATGGATTATCACGATGACAGTTGGAATGGCGCATTGTGATGACAACGGCATGTAGCATTGTGATGACAAGGGGATGGAACAGTGGTCTCTTTAGTTTCATGGATTATTGTGATGACAGTTGGAATGGGGCATTGTTATGACAAGGGCATGGAGAATTGTGATGCCAATTGTCATATTGGATTCTGCTGTCAAAGATACTTGAGCATTGTGATGACAATGGATTGGAGCATTGTGATGACAAGTGTCAGGGAGCATTGTGCTGACAAGTGCATGGAGAATTGTGATGACAAGGGTCATGGAGCATTCTGATGACTAGCTTGTGGAGTATTTTGATGACAATGGCATGGAGCATTGTGATGAAAACGGCATGGGGCATTGTGATGAAAAAGGCATGGAGCCTTTCCGTGACAGTGTTCAAGGAGCATTCTGAGGACAAGTGTCAGGGAGCATTGTGATGACAAGTGTATTGAGAATTGTGATGAGAAGGTCATGGAGCATTGTGATGAAAAGGGCATGGAGTATTGTGATGACAAGGGTCATGGAGCATTCTGATGACTACATTGTGGAATATTTTGATGACAATGGCATGGAGCATTGTGATGAAAAGGGCATGGAGTATTGTGATGACAGGCATCATGGAGCGTTGTGATGACAAGTGTTATGGAACAAGGTGATCACATGGGATTTGCGCATTCTGATGACAGAGGTCATGGATCATTTTGATTTCAAGGAGCATGGAGCATTGTGATGACAAGGGCATGAAGCAATGTGATCCCAAGGTTCATGGAGGATTGTGATGACAATGGTAATGGAGTATTGTGATGACAAGCGCTTAGGGCATTGTAATGACAAGGCCATGTAGCATTTTGCTGACAAAGGCATGGAGCATTGTGATGACAGGTGTCATGGAGCACTGTGATGACAAGCGTCATTGAGCATTGTGAATACAGGGGTCATGGAGCATTGGGATGACAAGCGCATGGATCATTGTGATGGCAAGGTTCATGGAGCATTGCGCTGAAAATGTTCATTGAGTATTGTGATGACAGGGGTCATGGAGCATTGTGATGACAAGGGAATGGAGCATGGTGATGACAAGTTCCTGGGGCATTGTGATTAGAAAACCATGGAGACTTGTGATGACAAATCTCATGGAGCATTCTGATGAAAAGGGTCATGGAGCATTTTGATTACAGGGGTCTTGGAGCATTGTGATGACAAGGTCATGGATTATTGTGATGACAAAGGCATGGAGCCTTTTCATGACTGGGTACAAGGAGCATACTGACGACAAGTGTCAGGGAGCATTGTGATGACAAGTGTATTGAGCATTGTGATGACAAAGATCATGGACCATTGTGATGAGAAGACCATGGATAATTGTGGTGATGAGCGTCATGGTGTGTTGTGATGATAAGTGTTATGGAACATTGTGATCACAAGGGTTTGGAGCATTATGATGACAGAGATCATGGAGAATATTGATTTAATTGTGATGACAATAGCCTGAAGCATTATGATGATGGGCATGGTGCATTGTGATGACAGGTTTCATGGAGCATTGAGATGAAAAGGGGCCTGGGGCTTTGTGTTTACAGGGGTCTTGGAGCAGTGTGATGACAAGGGCATGGAGCATTGTGATGTGAAGGGCATGGAACATTCTGATGACATGTGTCATGGAGCTTTGTGATGACAAGGGCATGGAGCATTGTGATTTAAGCGGCCTTCAGCATTGTGATGACAGGTGTCATGGAACCTTGTGATGAATAGGCCGTGTTACATTGTGATGGCAGGGGTCATGGTGCATTGTTATGACAGAGGTACTGGAGCATTGTGATGAGATGGGTATGGATCATTGCTCTGAAATGTTTCTGGGATTATTGTGATGAGAGTGGGCATGGAGCATTGTGATGACAAGGGTACAGAACACTAGGATACACGGGTCATGCAGGATTGTAATGACAAGGGCATGGAGCATTGTGATAAGAAGGGCATCGAGCATTGTGATGACAAGTGTCATGGAGCTTTGTGATGACAAGGGCATGGAGCAATATGATGGGAAGGTTAATTGATCATTGTGATGACAATGACATGGAGCATTGTGATGCCATGGGTCATGGAGATTTGTGATGACAAGTCATGGAGCATTTTAATTACAAGGGCATGGTGCATAGTGATGAGAAGTGCAGGGAGCATTCTGATGACCGGGTCATGCAGCAATTTGATGAAAAGTGTAATGGAACATTTTGATGGCAGGGGTTATAGAACATTGTGATGTCAGGGGTCTTGGAGCTTTGGGATGAAAAGGATCATGGAGCATTTTGATGACAGGGGTTATGGAACATTGTGATGTCAGGGGTCATGGAACATTGTGACGATAAGGGGATGTAGCAGTGTGATGACAGGGTCATGGAACATTGTGATTACAGGGGTGAGAGAGTATTGTGATGACTATTGATGGAACACTGTGATATCTCTGGTGAGAGAGCATTTTGATGAGAAGTGCATGGAGCATTGTGATTACAAGGTTTATGGAGCATGGCAATGACAATTTTGTGGACCTTTGTGATGAAATGCGTGTAGCACATTTTGAAGACAATGGTCATGGACCATTGTTCTCACAAAGAAATGGAGCATTGTGATGAAAAGTGTCACAGAGAATTGTGATGAAAAGTTCATGGATCATTGTGGTTACAAAGGTCACAGAGCCTTGTTATGACACGGGCATGGACCATTGTGATGACAAACGTTGTGAAGCATTGTGATGACTGGAGTCACGGAGCATTGTGATGACAGGGGTAATGGAGCATTGTGATGACAAGTGCATGGAGCATTGTGATGTCAAGGGTCATGGAGCATTGTGCTGAGAAAGGCATAGAGCATTGTGATGAAAATGGTGAAAGAGCATTTTGATGGAAAGTTCATGGAGCATTGTGGTTAAAAAGGTCACAGAGACTGCTGATGATGAGGGAATGGACCATTGTGGTGACAAAGGTCATGAAGCATTGTGATGACTGGAGTCAAGGAGCATTGTGATGACAGGGGTCATGGAGCATTGAGATGACAAGGGCATGGAGCATTGTGATGACCCGGTAGGTCATGAAGTATTGTGAAGACAGGTGTCAGGTAGCATTGTGATGACATATGTAATGGCCCATTCTGATGACAATGGCATGGAGCATTGTGATGACAAGGGTCAGGGAGCATTGTGCTGACAAGTGCATGGAGAATTGTGATGACAAGGGTCATGGAGCATTCTGATGACTACCTTGTGGAGTATTTTGAAGACAATGGCATGGAGCATTGTGATGAAAACGGCATGGGGCATTGTGATGAAAATGGCATGGACCCTTTTCGTGACAGGGTTCAAGGAGCATTCTGACGACAAGTGTCAGGGAGCATTGTGATGACAAGTGTATTGAGAATTGTGATGAGAAGGTCATGGAGCATTGTGATGAAAAGGGCATGGAGTATTTTGATGACAGGCATCATGGAGGGTTGTGATGACAAATGTTATGGAACATTGTGATCACAAGAGTTTGGAGCATTGTGATGACAAAGGTCATGGATCATTTTGATTTCAAGGAGCATGGAGCATTGTGATGACAAGGGCATGTAGCAATGTGATCCCAAGTTTCATGGAGGATTGTGATGACAAGCAAATAGAGCATTGTAATGACAAGGTCATGTAGCATTTTGCTGACAAAGGCATGGAGCATTGTGATGACAGGTGTCATGGAGCACTGTGATGACAAGCGTCACGGAGCATTGTGAAAACAGTGGTCATGGAGCATAGGGATGACAACGACATGGATCACTGTGATGACAAGTGTCATGGAACATTGGGCTGAAAATATTCATGGAGTATTTTGATGACAGGTGTCATGGAGCATTGTGATGACTATGGAATGGAACATTGTGATGACAAGAGTCCCGAATCATTGTGTTGTCAGGTGTCATGGAGTGTTGTGATGACAGTGGTTATGGAGAATTGTGATGATATTGGCCATGGAGCACTGTGATGAGGAGACCTTGGGTAATTGTGATGTTGAGCATCATGGAGCACTGTAATGACAAGGGGCATGAAGCATTGTGATGACAGGTGTCAGTGAGCATTGTGATGACAGGGGTCATGGAGCATTGTGATGACAAGTGCATGGAGCTTTGTGATGACATGTGCAAGGAGCATTGTGATGACAAGTGCATGGAGCATTGCAATGTCAAGTGGATGGTGAATTTTGATGACAAGAGCATGTAACATTTTGATGAGTAGTGTCATGTAGCATTTTGATGACAAAGGACGTGGAGAATTGTGATGACAAGGGACATGGACCATTTTGATAACCAGGGCATGGTGCATTGTGATGACAGGGGTCATGGAGCATTATTATTAGAACGGCCATGGTGCATTCTGACATAAGATATCACTTATGAAGAGAATGTAAACATGGCTACATATGAACTGATTTAGGGAAGAGAACAGAGTATCAGATTTAGAAAACAATCTAACGCTTGCTTAAGGGGAAAGGGAGGTGGGGAGATGCACAAAACATAAGATTGATATTAGCACAGGTACCGTTCCATAATCCAAAAACAGAAGAGACAAGCCCTACTCCTTCCTCAGTGAACGGAACTCACCAAATCTATTCCCCGCAGAGAAATATATCTGACTAGTAAGAATTTTAAAACCTATGTATTGATATGTCTCCGTAAGGGAACCAAGTGTGTCTAGAACGACATAAACATGGCAGTGAGAATCAGCTCAAACCCACTATAAAAATGAATTTCAAAACAAAACATAAAAACAGTAAAATTCTTACACAATACCTTCAGAGGTTCTGATGAAACCTGGAATGACCGTATCTACAATGACAGCTGGATGTGGCATAAGGCTGGTCACTTGGGACTGAGAGGATAGGTGAGATTGGGTTAAAAAATGCAGACCGTTTAAAGCAATAATACCTGCCACCCATTCCATGGTTCCCGTCTCTCCAGGTAGAAGGGAATATCACTACAGTTTTAACGTGTATGGGAACCTAGAGAATGGAAACCATCTGATGGTGAAAGGTTTCTAAAACTCTACTACTTTTTTCTCTCCTTCTGCTCCAGTTTGACATTCCAACTGCTTGACTATCAATCTCCCAACTTGGAAAGTCAGCCCCTATAACCTCCTGGTTCGCACAGTTGGCAAATTGTGCAGAGGATATAAGGGAAGAGAGAGAACCAATGAGAGAGTAGCTGTAGGCATTTGGACGGCCACATGACTCTCTAATTTCCGGTCACAAAGAGGACTTAACCAAAGTCTCAGCCTGCCCCCCAGAACCAGTATAAGTCTAGAAGCAAAACTGTTGATTTGCGGTCAGCTCACAAAAACGCGAGTTGAAAAATGGATCTCAGGGCCACAGCAATTCACTAACCTGCAGAGTTATAAAGGACTACTCCCTATGAAAAATCTGTTGAGGGAAAGCCACGAGATGGAAGGGAAAATGAGGCAGAATGGCATGAAACAGATTTCAAGAGGTACATTGGAATCGCCTTTAAACACAGGAAAAGCATTACAACTTCGAAAATTATGGAAATGGCCATAAAGGGCATATGGGTTTTCACGTGCATATATTCAGGAGAAAACGCATACGCCCTTTTTGGACAAGCAAGCAAGCGGGCAATGCAAATCTGCACTACAAAGAATTATCACTTCCGACGGGTCAAAAGGGACATCCAGAAAATGGGTAAAAACCAGAAAGGCAAGACAGGCCCTGGAGAACAGGGAGCCTTGTTATGCTGATGGGCGGCATGTAAATTGCCAACTGCCTCTCTGGAGGAGTGCATTGTGTTCCCTAAAACAAGTAAACAACAGAGCTACAGAGCCAAGGGCACTTCCAGTCTAGGGAATATACCTTGGGAAAACTGAAAATAAATAAGACAGATCCACACCAAAATTCAGGGCTGCACTGCTTACAAAAACCTCAACTTGTGTACACCTTAAATATCTCAGGAAAGACAAAAATGGTTCAAGAAATTGTGGTACTTACGTATAATGGAATATCGCTCAGCCATGAAATCAATGACATAAGGCCAGTAGCAGCAAAATGAGTGGATTCAGGTACGATGATTCTAAGTGAAATAAGTCACAAAGAAAAAGAAACTTATCATAAGATATCACTTATGAAGATCCTGTAAACATGGCTACATATGAACTGAGTTAGGAAAGCGAAGAGAGACTCACATTTAAAAAAAACGCTTATGCCTGCTTAAGGGGGAAGGAGAGGTGGGGTGATGCATAAAATCAGATTTTGATATTAGTACAGGTACCGTTCCAAAAACCATATACGAAATAGACAAGACCTACACATTCCTCAGTGAAAGGGACTCAACACCTCATATTCACCACAGAGTAATATAATTTACTAGTATGAATCTTAAAACCTATGTATTGATATGTCTCCGTAAGGGAATCAAGTGTGTCTAGACTGGCATAAACATGACAGTGAGAATCAGCTCAAACCCACTATAAAATGGAATTTCAAAAACAAAACAAAAAACAGGGAAATTTCTTACAATTCCTTCACGGTCTCTGATGAAACCTGGAATGGCCCTATCTACAATGACAGCTGGATGTGGCATAAGGCTGGACACTTGGGACTGAGAGGATTGGTGAGATTGGGTGAGCAAATGCAGACCCTTTAAAGCAATAATGAGTGGCACCCATTCCATGGGTCCCAACTCTCAAGGTTGAAGGGAATATTACTACAGCTATAACATGTACGGGAAACCTAGAGAATGGACACACTGTGAATACGAAAGGTCTCTAAAACTCAACTAATAGTCCCTCTCCTGGTGCTCTGGTTTGACTTTCCATTTGCTTTACTATCAATCTCCCAACTTGGAGAGACAGCCCCTTTAACCTCCTGGTTCTCAAAAGTTGCCAATTTGGCAGAGGATGAAAGGGAAGAGGGAGAACCAATAAGAGAGTAGCTGTTAGGCATTTGGACGGGAACATGTCCCTCTAATTTCCCGGCCGGAAGAAAAATTAACCAAAGTCTCAGCCCCCCACCACACACCAGTATAGGTCCTGAACCAAAGTTTGGACTTGCATTCAGCTCACAAAAAAACGAGTTGAAAAATGGAGCTCATGGGCACAGCAATTCACAAACTGGCAGAGAAATACAGGACAACTATCGTCCAAAGGTTTGTTTAATGGAAGGCAACGAGGCAGACTTGAAAGCTAGGCAGAATAGCAGGAAACAGATTTCGAGAGGTATGTTGGAATCGCCTTTAAAGCACAGGAAGAGGGGCACAACTTCGAAAATGATGCACTTGGCCAAAAAGGGCGTATGCCTTTTCTCCTGAATATATTCAGGAGAAAACGAATACGCCCTTTTTGGCCATCCAGCAAGCAGACAATGCAAATCTGCACTACAAAAATTATCACCTGAAACCAGTCAAAAGGGATATCCGCAAAATGTGTAAAAACCAGAAAGGCAAGACAGCCCCTGGAGAACTGGAAGCCTTGTTATGCTGATTTGCGGGATTAAGTTGCCAACTGCCTCTCTGGAGGAGTGCATTGTGTTCCGTAAAACAAATAAAGAACAGAGCTACAGAGCCAAGGGCACGTCCAGTCTAGGAAATATACATTGGGAAAACTGAAAATCAATAAGACAGAGCCACCCCAAAATTTAGGGTTTCACTTCTTTCAAGAACCTCAACTTGGGTACGCCTTAAATATCCCAGGTAAGACAAAAATGGTTCAAGAAATTGTGGTACTTATGTACAAGGAATATCCCTCAGCCATGTAATCAATGTCATAAGGCCAGTAGCAGCAAAATGATTGGATTCATGTACGATGATTCTAAGTGAAATAAGTCACACAGAAAAAGAAAATTACCATAAGATATCACTTATGAAGATCCTGTAAACATGGCTACACATGAACTGTGTTAGGAAAGAGAAGAGAGACTCACATTTAGAAAACATTCTTATGCCTGCTTAAGGGGGATTGAGAGGTGGGGTGATGCATAAAACCAGAGTTTGAATTAGTACAGGTACCTTTCCAAAAAACTAATACGGAATAGACAAGACCTACACCTTCTTCAGGGAAAGGGAAACAACAACCCATATTCCCCGCAGAGGAATATATCTTACTAATAAGAATCTTAAAACCTATGTATTGATATATCTCCGTAAGGGAATCAAGTATGTCTAGACTGGCATAAACATGGCAGTGAGAATCAGCTCAAACCCACTATAGAAAGGAATTACAAAATCAAACCAAAAAAACAGGGAAATTCTTTACAATTCCTTCAGGGTCTCTGATGAAACCTGGTATGACTCTATCTACAATGACAGCAGGATGTGGCATATGGCTGGACACATGGGACTGAGAGGATTGGTGAGATTGGTTGAGCAAATGCAGAACCTTATAGCAATAATGTGTGGCAGCCATTCGATGGGTCCCAACTCTCCAGGTTGAGGGGAATATTACTAGAGCTATAACATGTACGGGTAACCAATAGAATGGACCCACTGTGAATATGAAAGGTTTCTAATACTCACCGAGAGTCCCTATCCTGGTGCTCCGGTTTCACTTTCCAATGCCTTTAATATCAATCTCCCAACTTGGAGAGACAGCCCCTTTTACCTCCTGGTTTGCACAGGTTGACAATTTGGCAGAGGATGAAAGGGAAGAGGAAGAACCAATTAGAGAGTAGCTGTTAGGTATTTGGAGGGGCACATGTGACACTAATTTCACGGCAGGAAGAAGAATTAACCAAAGTCTCAGCCACCCGCCGGGAAGCAGTATAGGTCCTGAACCAATATTTTGGACATGCATTCAGCTCACAAACAACGAGTTGAAAAATGGAGCTCAGGGGCACAGCAATTCACAAACTGGCAGAGGAGTAAAGGACCACTATCGTGCAAAAATCTGTTGAGGGAAGGCAACGAGGCGGATTTGAAAGCGAGGCAGAATAGGCGGAAACAGATTTCAAGAGTTACGTTGGAATCACCTGTAAAGCACAGGAAGAGGGGCACAAATTTGACAATGATACACTTGGCCGAAAAGGGCGTAAGAGTTTTCTCCTGAATATATTCAGGAGAAAACACATAGAACCTTTTTGGCCAGGCAATCAAATGGGCAATGTGAAACTACACTACAAAGAAGCATCACTTCCCACCGGTCAAAAGGGACATCCGCAAAATGTGTAAAAACCAGAAAGGCAAGACAGGCGCTGGAAAACTGGGAGCCTTTTTATGATGATGTTCGGGACGTAAGTTGCCAACTGCCTCTCTGGAGGAGTGCATTGTGTTCCCTAAAAAAATAAACAACAGAGCTACAGAGCCAAGGGCACTTTCAGGCTAAGGAATATACCTTGGGAAAATTGAAAATCAATAAGCCAGAGTCACCCCAAAATTTAGGTTTGCACAGCTTAAAAGAGCCTCAACTTGTGTCCACCTTAAATATCCCAGGAAAGACAAAAAGGGTTTAAGAAATTGTGGAACTTACGTACGATGGAATATCCCTCAGCCATGAAATCAATGTCATAAGACCAGTAGCAGCAAAATGAGTGGATAAAGGTACGATGATTCTAAGTGGAATAAGTCACACAGAAAAAGAAACTTATCATAACATATCACTTATGAAGATCCTGTAAACATGGCTACACATGAACTGAGTTAGGAAAGAGAACAGAGTCTCACATTTAGAAAACACTCTTATGCCTGCTTAAGGGGGAAGGAGAGGTGGGGTGATGCATAAAACCAGAGTTTGATATAAGCACAGGTACCGTTCCAAGAGCCAACTATGGAATAGACAAGACCTACACCTTCCTCAGTGAAAGGGACTCAAAACACCATATTTCCCACAGAGGAATATATCTGACTAGTAAGAATCTTAAAACCTATGTATTGATATGTCTCTTTAAGGAATCAAGTGTGTCTAGACTGGCATAAACATGGCAGCGAGAATCAGCTCAAACCAACTAAAAAAAGGAATTTCAAAAACAAAAGAAAAAAACAGGGAAATTCTTTACAATTCCTTCAGGGTATCTGATGAAACCTGGAATGACCCTATCTACAATGACAGCTGGATGTGGCATAAGGCTGGACACATGGGACTGAGAGGATTGGTGAGATTGGGTGAGCAAATGCAGACCCTTTAAAGCAATAATGCAAGGCACCCATTCCATGGGTCCCAACTCTCCAGGTTGAAGGGAATATTACTACAGCTATAACATGTAAGGGAAACCAAGAGAATGGACACACTGTGAATACGAAAGGTTTCTAAAACTCAATGAATAGTCCCTCTCCTGGTGCTCCAGTTTGACTTTCTAACTGCTTTACTATCAATCTTCCAACATGGAGAGACAGCACCTTTAACCTCCTGGTTCGCACAGGTTGCCAATATGGCAAATGCTGAAAGGGAAGAGGGAGAACAAATGAGAGAGTAGCTGTTAGGCATTTCGACGGGCATATGTCACTCTTATTTCCCGGGAGGAAAAATAATTGACCAAAGTCTCAGCCACCCACCGGGAAACAGTATAGGTCCTGAACCAAAATATTGGACTTGCGTACAGCTCACAAAAAAACAGTTAAAAAACGGAGCTCAGGGGCAGACCAATTCACAAACTGGCAGAGTAATAAAGGAAAACTATCGTCTAAAACTGTGTTAAGGGAAGGCAACGAGGCGGACTTGAAAGCGAGGCAGAATAGCCAGAAACAGATTTCAAGAGGTATGTTGGAATCACATTTAAAGCACAGGAAGAGGGGCACAACTTCGACAATGATGCACTTGGCCAAAAAGGGCTTATGCATTTTCTCCTGAGTATATTCAGGAGAAACCGCATACACCCTTTTTGGCCAAGCAAGCAAGCGGGCATGCAAGTCTGCACTACAATGATGTATCACTTCACACCGGTCCAAAGGGACATCCACACAAAGGGTAAAAACCAGAAATTCAAGACAGGCCCTGGAGAACAGGGAGCCTTGTTATGCTGATGGGCGGAATGTAAATTGCCAACTGCCTCTCTGGAGGAGTGCATTGTGTTCCCTAAAACAAGTAAACAATAGAGCTACAGAGCCAAGGACACTTCCAGTCTAGGGAATATACCTTGGGAAAACTGAAAATCAATAAGACAGAGCCACCCCAAAATTTAGGGCTGCACTGCTCACAAGAACCTCAACTTGGGTACACCTTAAGTATTCCAGGAAATATAAAACTGGTTCAAAAAATTGTGGTACATTCGTACGATGGAATATCCCTCAGCCCAGAAGTCAATGTCAGAAGACCAGTAGCAGCAAAATGAGTGGATTCAGGTACGATGATTCTATGTGAAATAAGTCACACAGAAAAAGAAGCTTATCATAAGCTATCACTTATGAAGATCCTGTAAACATGGATACACATGAACAGATTTAGGAAAGAGAACAGAGTCTCACATTTAGAAAACACTCTTACGCCTGCTTAAGGGGAAAGGAGAGGTGGGGTGATGCATAAAACCAGAGTTTGATATAAGCACAGGTACCGTTCCAAAAACCAAATATGGAATAGACAAGACCTACAGCTTCCTCAGTGAAAGGGACTCAAAACGCCATATTTCCCACAGAGGAATATATCTGACTAGTAAGAATCTTAAAACCTATGTATTGATATGTCTCTGTAAGGGAATCAAGTGTTTCTAGACTGGCATAAACAGGGCAGCGAGAATCAGCTCAAACCCACTATAAAAAGGAATTTCAAAACAAAACATAAAAACAGGGAAATTCTTTACAATTCCTTCAGGGTCTCTGATGAAACCTGGAATGACCCTATCTACAAGGACAGCTGGATGTTGCATAAGGTTGGACAGATGGGACTGAGAGGACTGGTGAGATTGGGTGAGCAAATGCAAACCCTTTAAAGCAATAATGCATGGCACCCTTTCCATGTGTCACAACTCTCCAGATTGAAGGGTATATTACTATAGCTATAACATGTAAGGGAAACCTAATAATGGACACACTGTGAATACAAATGTTTCTAAAACTCAACAAATAGTCCCTCTCCTTGTGCAACAGTTTGACTTTCCAACTGATTTACTATCAATCTCCCAACTTGGAGAGACAGCACCTTTAACCTCCTGGTTCGCAAAGTTTGCCAATTTGGCAAATGATGAAAGGGAAGTGGGAGAACCAATGAGAGAGTAGCTGTTAGGCATTTGGACGGGCACATATCACTCTTATTTCCCGGGAGGAAGAAGAATTAACCAAAGTCTCAGCCACCCACAGAAAACCAGTATAGGTTCTGAACCAAAATTTTGGACTTGCGTTCAGCTCACAAAAAACGAGTTAAAAAGAGGAGCTCAGGGGCACAGCAATTCACAAACTGGCAGAGTAACAAAGGGCAACTATCGTCCAAAAATCTGTTGAGGGAAGGCAACGAGGCGGACTTGAAAGCAAGGCAGAATAGCAGTAAACAGATTTCAAGAGGTATGTGGGAATGACCTTTAAAGCACAGGAAGAGGGTCACAAATTCGACAATGATGCACTTGGCCAAAAAGGGCGTATGCGTTTTCTCCTAAATATATTCAGGAGAAAACGCATACGCCCTTTTTGGCCGAGCAAGCAAGCGGGCAATGAAAATCTGCACTACAAAGAAGTATCACTTCCCACCGGTCAAAAGGGACATCCACAAAATAGGTAAAAATCAGAAAGGCAAGACAGGCCCTGGAGAACAGGGAGCATTGTATGCTGATGGGTGGCATGTAAATTGCCAACTGCCTCTCTGGAGGAGTGCATTGTGTTCCCTAAAATAAGTAAACAACAGAGCTAGGGAGCCAAGGGCACTTCCACTCTAGGGAATATACCTTGGGAAAACTGAAAATCAATAAGACAGAACAACCCCAAAATTTAGGGCTGCACTACTTACATGAACATCATCTTGGGTACACCTTAAATATACCAGGAAAGATAAAAATGGTTCAAAAAATTGTGGTACTTACGTATGATGGAATATCCCTTAGCCATGAAATCAATGTCATAAGACCAGTAGAAGCAAAATGAGTGGATTCAGGTACGATGATTCTAAGTGAAATATGTCACACAGAAAAAGAAGCTTATCATAAGATATCACTTATGAAGTTCCTGTAAACATGGCTACACATGAACTGAGTTAGGAAAGAGAACAGAGTCTCACATTTAGAAAACACTCTTATGCCTGATTAAGTGGGAAGGAGTGGTGGGGTGATGAATAAAACCAGAGTTTGATATAAGCACAGGTACCGTTCCAAAAACCAACTATGGAATAGACAAGACCTACACCTTCCTCAGTGAAAGGGACTCAAAACCCCATATTTCCCGCAGAGGAATATATCTGACTAGTAAGTATCTTAAATCCTATGTATTGATATGTCTCCGTAAGGGAATCAAGTGTTTCTAGACTGGCATAAACATGGCAGCGAGAATCAGCTCAAACCCACTATAAAAAGTAATTTCAAAAACAAAACAAAGAAACAGGGAAATTCTTTACAATTCCTTCAGGGTCTCTGATGAAACCTGGAATGACCCTATCTACAAAGACAGCTGGATGTGGCATAAGGCTGGACACATGGGACTGAGAGGATTGGTGAGATTGGTTGAGCAAATGCACACCCTTTAAAGCAATCATGCGTGGCACCCATTCCATGTGTCCCAACTCTCCAGGTTGAAGGGTATATTACTATAGCTATAACATGTAAGGGAAACCTAAGAATGGACACACTGGGAATACGAAAGGTTTCTAAAACTCAACGAATAGTCCCTCTCCTTGTGCGCCAGTTTGACTTTCCAACTGCTTTACTATCAATCTCCCAACTTGGAGAGACAGCACCTTTAACCTCCTGGTTCTCACAGGTTGCCAATTTGGCAGAGGATGAAAGGGAAGAGGGAGAACCAATGAGAGCGTAGATGTTAGGCATTTGGACAAGCACATGTCACTCTTATTTCCTGGGAGGAAGAAGAATTAACCAAAGTATCAGCCACCCACCGGGAACTGGTATAGTTCGTCAACCAAAATTTTGGACTTGCGTTCAGCTAACAAAAAACGAGTTAAAAAGTGGAGCTCAGGGGCAGAGCAATTCACAAACTGGCAGAGTAATAAAGGGCAACTATCGTCCAACAATCTGTTGAGGGAAGGCAACTAGGCGGACTTGAAAGCGAGGCAGAATAGCAGGAAACAGATTTCAAGGGGTACGTTGGAATCGCCTTTAAAGCACAGGAAGAGGGGCACAATTTCGACTATGATGCACTTGGCCAAAAAGGGCGTATGCGTTTTCTCCTGAATATATTCAGAAGAAAATGCATACGCCCTTTTTGGCCAAGCAAGCAAGCGGGCAATGCAAATCTGAACTACAAAAAGTATCACTTCACACCGGTCAAAAGGGACATCCACAAAATGGGTAAAAACCAGAAAGGCAAGACAGGCCCTGGAGAACAGGGAGCCTTTTTATGCTGATGGACGGGATGTAAATTGCCAACTGCCTCTCTGGAGGAGTGCATTGTGTTCCCTAAAACAAGTAAACAACAGAGCTACAGAGCCAAGAGCACTTCCAGTCTAGGGAATATACCTTGGGAAAACTGAAAAGAAATAAGTCAGAGCCACCCCAAAATTTAGGGCTGCACTGCTTACAAGAACCTCATCTTGGGTACACCTTAAATATCCCAGGAAAGATAAAAATCGTTCAAAAAAGTGTGGTACATACGTATGATGGAATATCCCTCATCCATGAAATCAATGTCATAAGACCAGTAGCAGCAAAATGAGTGGATTCAGGTACGATGATTCAAAGTGAAATAAGTCACACAGAAAAAGAAACTTATCATAAAATATCACTTATGAAGATCCTGTAAACATGGCTACACATGAACAGAGTTAGGAAAGAGAACAGAGTCTCACATTTAGAAAACATTCTTATGCCTGCTTAAGGGGGAAGGAGAAGTGGGGTGATGCATAATACCAGAGTTTGATATAAGCACAGGTACCGTTCAAAAACCAACTATGGAATAGAAAAGACTTACACCTTCCTCAGTGAAAGGGAATCAAGACCCCATATTTCCCACAGAGGAATATATCTGACTAGTAAGAATCTTAAAACCTATGTATTGATATGTCTCCGTAAGGGAATCAAGTGTTTCTAGACTGGCATAAACATGGCAGCAAGAATCAGCTCAAACCCACTATAAAAAGGAATTTCAAAACAAAACATAAAAAAAGGCAAATTGTTTCCAATTACTTCAGGGTCTCTGATGAAACCTGGAATGACCATATCTACAACGACAGCTGGATGTGGCATAAGGCTGGACACATGGGACTGAGGGGATTGGTGAGATTGGGTGAGCATATGCAGACCATTTAATGCAATAATGCATGGCACCCATTACATGTGTCCCAACTCTCCAGGTTGAAGGGTATATTACTATAGCTATAACATGTAAGGGAAACCTAAGAATGGGCACACTGTGAATACGAAAGTTTTCTAAATCTCAACGAATATTCCCTCTCCTTGTTCGCCAGTTTGACTTTCCAACTGCTTTACTATCAATCTCCCAAATTGGATAGACAGCACCTTTAACTTCCTGGTTCGCACAGGTTGCCAATTTCGCAAATGATGAAAGGGAAGAGGGAGAGCCAATGAGAGAGTAGCTGTTAGGCATTTGGACGGGCACATGTCACTCTTATTTCCCGGGAGGAAGAAGAATTAACCAAAGACTCAGCCACCCACCGAAAACCAGTACAGTTTCTGAACCAAAATATTGGACTTGCGTTCAGCTCACACAAAAGGAGATAAAAAATGGAGCTCAGGGGCACAGCAATTCACAAACTGGCAGAGTAATAAAGGGCAACTATCGTCCAAAAATCTGTTGAGGGAAGGCAACGAGGCGGACTTAAAAGCAAGGCAGAAGAGCAGGAAACAGATTTCAAAAGGTACGTTGGAATCGCCTTTAAAGCACAGGAAGAGGGGCACAACTTCAACAATGATGCACTTGGCCAAAAAGGGTGTTTGCGTTTTCTACTCAATATATTCAGGAGAAAATGCATACACGCATTTTGGCCAAGCAAGCAAGCGTTCAATGCAAATCTGCACTACAAAGAAGTGTCACTTCCCACCGGTCAAAAGGGACATCCACAAAATGGGTAAAAACCAGAAAGGCAAGACAGGCCCTGGAGAACAGGGAGCCTTCTTATGCTGATGGGCGGCCTGCAAACTGCCAACTGCCTGTCTGGAGGAGTGCATTGTGTTCCCTGAAACAAGTAAACAACAGAGCTACAGAGCCAAGGGCACTTCCAATCTAGGGAATACACCTTGGGAAAACTGAAAATCAATAAGACAGAACTACCCCAAAACTAAGGGATGCACTGCTTACAAGAACCTCATCTTGGATACACCTTAAATATCCCAGGAAAGACTAAAATGATTCAAAAAATAGTGGTACTTACGTATGATGGAATATCCCTCAGCCATGAAATCAATGTCATAAGACCAGTAGCAGCAAAATGAGTGGATTCAGGTACGATGATTCTAA
Source organism: Mesoplodon mirus (assembly GCF_964341445.2). Taxonomy (NCBI): domain Eukaryota; kingdom Metazoa; phylum Chordata; class Mammalia; order Artiodactyla; family Ziphiidae; genus Mesoplodon; species Mesoplodon mirus. The sequence continues at coordinate 841,447 of NW_028295644.1, read as the reverse complement.
GTGAATTAAGTCGCACAGAAAAAGAAACTTATCATAAGATATCACTTATGAAGATCCTGTAAACATGGCTACACATGAACTGAGTTAGGAAAGAGAACAGAGTCTCACATTTAGAAAACACTCTTATGCCAGCTTAAGGGGGAAGGAGAGGTGGGGTGATGCATAAAACCAGAGTTTGATATAAGCACAGGTACCGTTCAAAAGCCAACTATGGAATAGAAAAGACTTACACCTTCCTCAGTGAAAGGGACTCAAATCCCCATATTTCCCACAGAGGAATATATCTGACTAGTAATAACCTTAAAACCTATGTATTGATATGTCTCCGTAAGGGAATCAAGTGTGTCTAGACTGGCATAAACATGGCAGTGACAATCAGCTCAAACCCACGATAAAAATGAATTTCAAAAACAAAACAAAAAAACAGGGAAATTCTTTACAATTCCTTCAGGGTCTCTGATGAAACCTGGAATGACCCTATCTACAATGACAGCTGGATGTGTCATAAGGCTGGACACATGGGACTGAGAGGATTGGTGAGATTGGGTGAGCAAATGCAGACCCTTCAATGCAAAAATACATGGCACCCATTCCATGGGTCCCAACTCTACAGGTTGTAGGGAATATTACTACATTATTAGCATGTATGGGAAACCTAGAGAATTGACACACTGTGAATACGAAATGTCTCTAAAACTCAACGAATAATCCCTTTCCTGGTGCTCCGGTTTGACTTTCCAACTTCTTCAATATCAATCTCCCAACTTGCAGAGACAGCCCCTTTAACCTCCTGGTTCGCACAGGTTGCCAATTTGGCAGAGGATGAAAGGGAAGAGGGAGAACCAATGTGAGAGTAGCTGTTAGGCTTTTGGACGGGCACATGTCACTCTTATTTCATGGGAGGAAGAAGAATTAACCAAAGTCTCAGCCACCCACCGGGAACCAGAATAGGTCCTGAACCAAAATATTGGACTTGGGTTCAGCTCACAAAAAACGAGTTAAAAAATGGAGCCCAGGGGCACAGAAATTCACAAACTGGTAGGGTAATAAAGGACAACTATCGTCAAAAAATCTGTTAAGTGAAGGCAAGAAAGCGGATTTGAAAGCGAGGCAGAATAGAAGAAAAGAGATTTCCACAGATATGTTGGAATTGCCTTTAAAGCACAGGAAGAGGGGCACAAATTCGACAAAGATGTACTTGGCCAAAAAGGTCGTATGCGTTTTCTCCTGAATATATTCTGGAGAAAACGCATATGCCCTTTTTGGCCAAGCAAGCAAGTGGGCAATGCAGATCTGCACTACAAAGAAGTATCACTTCCCACCCGTCAAAAGGGACATCCACAAAATGGGTAAAAACCAGAAAGGCAAGACAGGCCCTGGAGAAAAGGGAGCCTTGTTATGCTGATGGGCGGGATGTAAATTGCCAACTGCCTATCTGGAGGAGTTCATTGTGTTCCCTGAAAGACGTAAACAACAGAGCTACTGAGCCAAGGGCACTTCCAGTCTAGGGAATATACCTTGGGTAAACTGAAAATCAATAAGACAGAGCTACCCCAAAATTTAGGGCTGCACTGCTTACAAGAACCTCAACTTGGGTACACCTTAAATATCCCAGGAAATATAAAAATGGTTCAAAAAATTGTGGTACTTACGTACGATGGAATATCCCTCAGCCATGAAATCAATGTCATAAGACCAGTAGCAGCAAAATGAGTGGATTCAGGTACGATGATTCTAAGTGAAATAAGTCACACAGATAAAGAAACTTATCATAAGATATCACTCACTTATGAAGATCCTGTAAACATGGCTACACATGAACTGAGTTAGGAAAGAGAACACAATCTCACATTTAGAAAACACTCTTATGCCTGCTTAAGGGGTAAAGAGAGGTGGGGTGATGCATAAAACCAGAGTTTGATATAAGCACAGGTACCGTTCAAAAACCAACTATGGAATAGAAAAGACTTACACCTTCCTCAGTGAAAGGGAATTAAGACCCCATATTTCCCACAGAGGAATATATCTGACTAGTAAGAATCTTAAAACCTATGTATTGATATGTCTCCGTAAGGGAATCAAGTGTTTCTAGACTGGCATAAACATGGCAGCAAGAATCAGCTCAAACCCACTATAAAAAGGAATTTCAAAACAAAACATAAAAAAAGGCAAATTGTTTCCAATTACTTCAGGGTCTCTGATGAAACCTGGAATGACCATATCTACAACGACAGCTGGATGTGGCATAAGGCTGGACACATGGGACTGAGGGGATTGGTGAGATTGGGTGAGCATATGCAGACCATTTAATGCAATAATGCATGGCACCCATTACATGTGTCCCAACTCTCCAGGTTGAAGGGTATATTACTATAGCTATAACATGTAAGGGAAACCTAAGAATGGGCACACTGTGAATACGAAAGGTTTCTAAATCTCAACGAATATTCCCTCTCCTTGTTCGCCAGTTTGACTTTCCAACTGCTTTACTATCAATCTCCCAAATTGGATAGACAGCACCTTTAACTTCCTGGTTCGCACAGGTTGCCAATTTCGCAAATGATGAAAGGGAAGAGGGAGAGCCAATGAGAGAGTAGCTGTTAGGCATTTGGACGGGCACATGTCACTCTTATTTCCCGGGAGGAAGAAGAATTAACCAAAGACTCAGCCACCCACCGAAAACCAGTACAGTTTCTGAACCAAAATATTGGACTTGCGTTCAGCTCACACAAAAGGAGATAAAAAATGGAGCTCAGGGGCACAGCAATTCACAAACTGGCAGAGTAATAAAGGGCAACTATCGTCCAAAAATCTGTTGAGGGAAGGCAACGAGGCGGACTTAAAAGCAAGGCAGAAGAGCAGGAAACAGATTTCAAAAGGTACGTTGGAATCGCCTTTAAAGCACAGGAAGAGGGGCACAACTTCAACAATGATGCACTTGGCCAAAAAGGGTGTTTGCGTTTTCTACTCAATATATTCAGGAGAAAATGCATACACGCATTTTGGCCAAGCAAGCAAGCGTTCAATGCAAATCTGCACTACAAAGAAGTGTCACTTCCCACCGGTCAAAAGGGACATCCACAAAATGGGTAAAAGCCAGAAAGGCAAGACAGGCCCTGGAGAACAGGGAGCCTTCTTATGCTGATGGGCGGCCTGCAAACTGCCAACTGCCTGTCTGGAGGAGTGCATTGTGTTCCCTGAAACAAGTAAACAACAGAGCTACAGAGCCAAGGGCACTTCCAATCTAGGGAATACACCTTGGGAAAACTGAAAATCAATAAGACAGAACTACCCCAAAACTAAGGGATGCACTGCTTACAAGAACCTCATCTTGGATACACCTTAAATATCCCAGGAAAGACTAAAATGATTCAAAAAATAGTGGTACTTACGTATGATGGAATATCCCTCAGCCATGAAATCAATGTCATAAGACCAGTAGCAGCAAAATGAGTGGATTCAGGTACGATGATTCTAAGTGAATTAAGTCGCACAGAAAAAGAAACTTATCATAAGATATCACTTATGAAGATCCTGTAAACATGGCTACACATGAACTGAGTTAGGAAAGAGAACAGAGTCTCACATTTAGAAAACACTCTTATGCCAGCTTAAGGGGGAAGGAGAGGTGGGGTGATGCATAAAACCAGAGTTTGATATAAGCACAGGTACCGTTCAAAAGCCAACTATGGAATAGAAAAGACTTACACCTTCCTCAGTGAAAGGGACTCAAATCCCCATATTTCCCACAGAGGAATATATCTGACTAGTAATAACCTTAAAACCTATGTATTGATATGTCTCCGTAAGGGAATCAAGTGTGTCTAGACTGGCATAAACATGGCAGTGACAATCAGCTCAAACCCACGATAAAAATGAATTTCAAAAACAAAACAAAAAAACAGGGAAATTCTTTACAATTCCTTCAGGGTCTCTGATGAAACCTGGAATGACCCTATCTACAACGACAGCTGGATGTGTCATAAGGCTGGACACATGGGACTGAGAGGATTGGTGAGATTGGGTGAGCAAATGCAGACCCTTCAATGCAAAAATACATGGCACCCATTCCATGGGTCCCAACTCTACAGGTTGTAGGGAATATTACTACATTATTAGCATGTATGGGAAACCTAGAGAATTGACACACTGTGAATACGAAATGTCTCTAAAACTCAACGAATAATCCCTTTCCTGGTGCTCCGGTTTGACTTTCCAACTTCTTCAATATCAATCTCCCAACTTGCAGAGACAGCCCCTTTAACCTCCTGGTTCGCACAGGTTGCCAATTTGGCAGAGGATGAAAGGGAAGAGGGAGAACCAATGTGAGAGTAGCTGTTAGGCTTTTGGACGGGCACATGTCACTCTTATTTCATGGGAGGAAGAAGAATTAACCAAAGTCTCAGCCACCCACCGGGAACCAGAATAGGTCCTGAACCAAAATATTGGACTTGGGTTCAGCTCACAAAAAACGAGTTAAAAAATGGAGCCCAGGGGCACAGAAATTCACAAACTGGTAGGGTAATAAAGGACAACTATCGTCAAAAAATCTGTTAAGTGAAGGCAAGAAAGCGGATTTGAAAGCGAGGCAGAATAGAAGAAAAGAGATTTCCACAGATATGTTGGAATTGCCTTTAAAGCACAGGAAGAGGGGCACAAATTCGACAAAGATGTACTTGGCCAAAAAGGTCGTATGCGTTTTCTCCTGAATATATTCTGGAGAAAACGCATATGCCCTTTTTGGCCAAGCAAGCAAGTGGGCAATGCAGATCTGCACTACAAAGAAGTATCACTTCCCACCCGTCAAAAGGGACATCCACAAAATGGGTAAAAACCAGAAAGGCAAGACAGGCCCTGGAGAAAAGGGAGCCTTGTTATGCTGATGGGCGGGATGTAAATTGCCAACTGCCTATCTGGAGGAGTTCATTGTGTTCCCTGAAAGACGTAAACAACAGAGCTACTGAGCCAAGGGCACTTCCAGTCTAGGGAATATACCTTGGGTAAACTGAAAATCAATAAGACAGAGCTACCCCAAAATTTAGGGCTGCACTGCTTACAAGAACCTCAACTTGGGTACACCTTAAATATCCCAGGAAATATAAAAATGGTTCAAAAAATTGTGGTACTTACGTACGATGGAATATCCCTCAGCCATGAAATCAATGTCATAAGACCAGTAGCAGCAAAATGAGTGGATTCAGGTACGATGATTCTAAGTGAAATAAGTCACACAGATAAAGAAACTTATCATAAGATATCACTCACTTATGAAGATCCTGTAAACATGGCTACACATGAACTGAGTTAGGAAAGAGAACAGAGTCTCACATTTAGAAAACCCTCTTATGCCTGCTTAAGGGGGAAGGAGAGGTGGGGTGATGCCTAAAACCAGAGTTTGATATAAGCACAGGTACTGTTCCAAAAACCACCTATGGAATAGACAAGATCTACACCTTCCTCAGTGAAAGGGACTCATAACCCCATATTTCCCATAGAGGAATATATGTGACCAGTAAGAATCTTAAAATCTATGTACTGATATGTCCTCTTAAGGGAATCAAGTGTTTCTAGACTGGCATAAACATGGCAGCGAGAATCAGCTCAAACCCACTATAAAAAGGAATTTCAAAAACAAAACATAAAAACAGGGAAATTCTTTACAATTCCTTCAGGGTCTCTGATGAAACCTGGAAAGACCCTATCTACAATGACAGCTGGATGTGGCATAAGGCTGGACACATGGGACTGAGAGGATTGGTGAGATTGGGTGAGGAAATGCAGACCTTTTAAAGCCATAATGCATGGCACCCATTCCATGGTTCCCAACTCTCCAGGTTGAAGGGGATATTACTATAGCTATAACATGTATGGGATACCTAGAGAATGGACACACTGTGAATATGAAAGGTTTCTAAAAATCAACAAATATTCCCTCTCCATGTGCTACAGTTTGACTTTCCAACTGCTTTACTATCAAGCTCCCAACTTGGAGAGACAGCCCCTTTAACCTCCTGGTTCGCACATGTTGCCAATTTGGCAAAGGATGAAAGGGAAGTGGGAGAACCAATGAGAGAGTAGCTGTTAGGCATTTCGACGGGCACATGTCACTCTTATTTCCCGGGTGGAAGAAGAATTAACCAAAGTCTCAGCCACCCACCGAAAACCAGTATAGGTTCTGAACCAAAATATTGGACTTGCGTTCAGCTCACAAAAAACGAGTTAAAAAATGGAGCTCAGGGGCAGAGCAATTCACAAACTGGCAGAGTAATAAAGGGCAACTATCGTCAAAAAGTCTGTTGAGGGATGGCAATGATGCGGACTTGAAAGCGAGGCAGAATAGCAGGAAACAGATTTCAAGAGGTACATTGGATTTGCCTTTAAAGCACATGAAGAGGGGCACAACTTCGACTATGATGCACTTGGCCAAAAAGAGCGTTTGCGTTCAGGAGAAAACGCAACGCCCTTTTTGGCCAAGCAAGCAAGCGGGCAATGCAAATCTGCACTACAAAGTAGTTTCACTTCCCACCGGACAAAAGGGACATCCACAAAATTTCTAAAAATCAGAAAGGCAAGACAGGCCCTGAAGAACAGGGAGCCTTGTTATGCTGATGGGCGGGATGTAAATTGCCAACTACCTCTCTGGAGGAGTGCATTGTGTTCCCTAAAACAAGTAAACTACAGAGCTACAGAGCCAAGAGCACTTCCAGTGTAGGAATATACCTTTGGAAAACTGAAAATCAGTACGACAGAGCCACCCCATATTTAGGGCTGCACTGCTTACAAGAACCTCAACTTGGGTACACCTTAAGTATCCCACTAAAGATAAATATGGTTCAAATAATTGTGGTACTTTTGTACCATGGAATATCCCTCAGCCATGAAATCAATGTCATAAGACCAGTAGCAGCAAAATGCGTGGATTCAGGTACGATGATTCTAAGTGAAATTAGTCACACAGAAAAAGAAACTTATCATAAGATATCACTTATGAAGGTCCTGTAAACATGGCTACACATGAACGGAGTTAGGAAAGATTACAGAGTAACTAATCTTATCATAAGGTATCACTCATAGCGGGAATGTACACATGACTACACATGAACTGAATGACAAACACAACAGATTCACACATTTAGAAAACATCTTCTGCCTGCTTAATGGGAAAGCCGAGGTTGGGTGATGCATAAAACCACAGTTTTAAATTAGCACAGATACCGTTATATAAACCACGTATGTAATAGTCAACACCTACTCCCGGCACAATGAACTGGACTCAACACCCCCTATTCATTGCAGAGGAATATGTCTGACTCTAAGTATTTTAAAACATATGAATTCTCATGTCTCCATAAAGGAATCATGTGTGTGTATAACGGCATGAACACAGCACTGAAATTCAGTTAAACCCACTTATAAAAATAAATTTCAAAAGCAAAATGCAAAAACAGATAGAAAGTTTTAAAAACTACGTTCAGGGCCTGTGATGCAAGCTAGATTGACCACCTTTACACCCACAGCTGGATGAGACATAAGACTGGACACTTGGGGCTGACAAGATTGCTGAGGTTGTGTGAACAAAATAACACCACTTAGAGCAATACTGTGTGCTATCCATTCTAGTGGTCCCAACTCTCCAGGTTTAAGGGAATCTTCCTCCAGTTAAAACATGCATGGGAAACCCAGTGGATGGTACACTGTGTAATTGGGAAAGTTTTCTAAAAGGTACCTCATTTTTCTTTTGTCGTGCTCGGCTTCGCCATTCCATCTGCATTACTCAAAATCTCCCCACTTGGAGTGTCAGCGCCTATACCCTCCCGTTATGCACAGTTTGCAAATTGTGCAGAGGATGAACAGGAAGAGGGGAAATAAATGAGAGATTAGCTGTAGGTGTTTGGATGGGCACACGTCACTCTAGTTTCCCATCAGGAAGAAGAATTAACCAAAGGCTCAGCCTGAAGCCCCGGAACCAGACTAGGGCCTAAAGCCATCCTGCGGTATTGCAGCCAGCTCACAAAGAGGCGAGTTGAAAAATGGAAATCAGGGGCACAGCAATTCACAAACTTGCAGAGTTATAAAGGACAACTATTATCCAGAAATATATTGAGGAAAGGCAGTGAAGAGGATTTGAATGCAAGGCAGAATTGAAGGAAACAGATTACAAGAGGTAGACTGGAGTCATCTTTAAAGCACATGAAAAGCGACAGAATTTCGACAATGTTGCCCTTGGCTGAAAAGGGATTATGTGTATTTTCTTGAATATATTAGGGAAAAAATGCATATGCACTTTTTGGTCAAGCAAGCCCTCAGGCATTGCAAATCCACACTACATAGAAGTGTCCCTTACCTCCAGTCAAAAGGGCCATCCATAAATAGTGTAAAAACAACAAATGCAGGACAGGCCATGGAGTAAATGGAGGCTGGTTACGCCGATGGACAGGATGTAAATTGCCAACAGCCTCTCTGGAGAACTGTATGTTGTTTTCTAAAACTGAGCTACAGAGCATAGCACACTTCCACTCATGGGCGTGTATTTTGAGAAAACTAAAAATCCACAACACACAGCCAGCCCAAAGTTTAGGGCTGCTCTGTTTACAAGAACCTCGACTTTGGTACACTTTATATATCCCAGGAAAGGAAAAAAAAATGGATATAGATGTTGTGGTACTTATATACAATGGAATGTCACTCAGACATAAAATCAATGTCATAAGGCCAATAGCAGCATAATGAGTGGCTTTAGGTACGATGATGCTAAGTGAAATGAGCCACAAAGAAAAAGAAACTTATTGTAATATATCACTTATAGAGGAAATGTAAACATGGCTACACATGAACTGAATTTCAAAAGAGAACAGAGTTACACATTTAGAAAACACACTTATGCCTCCCTAAGGGGAAAGGTGACATGGGGTGATGTGTAAAAGCAGAGTTTGAAATTAGCACAGATCCCATTCCATATACCAAATATGTAATAGACAAGACCTACTCCTTTCTCAATGAACTGGACACAAAACACCCTATTCACTGAAGAGGAATATATCTGACTGGTAATAACCTTGGAACCTATGTATTTATATGTCTGCATAATGGAATCAAGTGTATGTAGATTGGCATAAACACAGATCAATGGAACAGGACAGAAAGCCCAGAGATAAACCTAAATTCCTATGGCTATCTCATCTATGACAAAGGAGCTAAGGATATACAATGGAGAAAAGACAGTCTCTTCAGTAATTGTTGCTGGGAAAACTGGACCCCTACACATAAAGGAATGAAATTAGAACACTCCATAACACCATACACAAAAATAAACTCTAAATTGATTAGAGATCTAAATATAAGACCAGACACTATAAAACACTTTGAGGAAACCATAGGCAGAACACTCTATGACATAAATCACAGCAAGATCCTTTTTGACCCACCACTTAGAGAAATGGAAATAAAAACAGAAATCAACAAATGGGACCTAATGAAACTTAAAAGCTTTTACACAGTACAGGAAAACATAAACAAGATGCAAAAACAACCCTCAGAATGGGAGAAAATATTTTCAAATGAAGCAATTGACAAAGGATTAATCTCCAAACTTCACAAGCACCTCATGTAGCTCAATATCACAAAAACAAACAACCCAATCCAAAAACGGGCTGAAGACCTAATAGACATTTCTCCAAAGAAGATATACAGATTACCAAGAAACAAATGAAAGGATGCTGAACATCACTAATCATTAGAGAAATGCAAATCAAAACTACCGTGAGGTATCACCTCACAGCAATCAGAGTGGCAATCATCAAAAAAATCTACAAAACAATAAACGCTGGAGAGGCCTTTATTGGAGAAAAGGGAACACACTTGCACTGTGGGTGGGAATGTAAATTGATATGGGCACTAGGGAGAACAGTACGGAGGTTCCTTTAAATAACTAACAATAGAAGTACCATATGACACAACAATCCAAGTACTGGGCATTTGCCTTGCGAAAACCATAATTCAAAAAGAGTTATGTACAAAAATGTTCATTGCAACTCTATTTGCATTAGCCAGGATAAGGAAGCAACCTAAGTGTCCATCGACAGATGAATGGATAAAGAAGATCTGGCACATATATACAATCAAATATTACTCAACCATAAAAAGAAGCAAAACTGAGTTATTTGTACTGAGGTGGATGGACTTAGAATCTGTCCTACACAGTGAAGTAAGTCAGAAAGGGAAAAACAAATACTGTATGTTAACAGAGATATATGGAATCTAATGAAGAAAAAGAAAAGATTTTGAAGAACCTAGAGGCAGGACAGGATTAAGGACACAGACATAGAGAAAGGACTTGAGGACACCGGAAGGGGGATGGGTAAGCTGGGACGAAATGAGAGAGTGGCATGGACATAAATACATTACCAAATGTAACACCGATAGCTACTGGGAAGCAGCCACATAGAACAGGGAGATCAGCTCGGTGCTTTGTGACCACATAAATGGGTGGGATATGGAGTGTGGGAGGGAGATGCAAGATGGAGGGGATCTGGTGATATTTGTATATGTATAGCTGATTCACTTTGTTATACAGCAGAAACGAACACTCCATTGTAAAGCAATTATACTCCAATAAACGTGTAAAAGGAAAAAAAAATTAAGCCCAAGGATAAACCTACACACCTATGGTCAACTAATCTATGGCAAAGGAGGCAAGACTATACAATGGAGATAAGACAGTCTCTTCAATCATTGGTGCTGGGTAATATGGAGAGCTACATGTAAAAGAATGAAATTAGAACACTCCCCAACACCATACATAAAAATATATTCAAAATGGATTAGAGACCTTAATGTAAGACCGGACAGTATAAAACTCTAACAGGAAAACTTACGAAGGATACTCTGACGTAAATCACAGCAAGATCTTTTTTGATCCACCTCCTATAGTAATGAAATTAAAAAGAAATCTAAACAGATGGGACCTAATGAAACGTAAAAGCTTTTGCAAAGCAAAGGAAACTACAAACAAGACGAAAAGACAACCCTCAGAATGGCAGAAAATATTTGCAAACGAATCAATGGACAAATGATTAATCTCCAATATATATAAACAGCTCATGCAGCTCAATATTAATAAAACAAACAACCCAATACAAAAATGGAAGATCTAAATAGACATTTCTTCCAAGACGACATAGAGATGGCCAGTACGCACATGAAAATCTGCTGAACATCACTAATTATTAGAGAAATGGAAATCGAAACTACAATGAGGTATCACGTCACACCTGTTAGAATTGGCATCATCAGAAAATCTACAAACAACAAATGCTGGAGAGGGTGTGGAGAAAAGGAACCTTCTTCCACTATTGTTGGGAATGTAAATCGATACAGTCTCTATGGAGAACAGTATGGAGGTTCCTTAAAAAACTAAAAATAGAATTACCATATAATCCAGCTATCCCACTACTGGGCATATACCCAGAGAAAACCATAAATCAAAAAGACACATTCACCACAATGTTCATTGCAGCACTATTTACAATAGCCAGGTAATGAAAGCAACCTAAGTGCCCACAGACGGACGAATGGATAAAGACGTGGTACATATATATAACGGAATATTACTCAGTCATACATAGGAATGAAATTGGGTCATTTGTAGAGACCTCGATGGATCTAGAGACTGTCATACAGAGTGAAGTAAGTCAGAAAGAGAAAAACAAATATTGTATATTAATGCATATATGTGGAACCTAGAAAAATGGTACAGAAGAACCAGTTTGCAGGGCAGAGATAGAGACAGATGTAGAGAACAAACATATGGACACCAAGGAGGGAACGCCATGTGAGGGTGGTGGTGGGATGAATTGGGAGACTGGGATTCACATGTGCACACTTATATGTATAAAATATATATCCAATAAGCACCTGCTGTATAGACTGCCAACAAAAACATTAAAGAATGCTCAACATCATTAATCATTAGAGAAATGCAAATCAAAACTACAATGAGATATCATCTCACACCAGTCAGAATGGCCATCATCAAGAAATCTAGAAACAATAAATGCTGGAGAGGGTGTGGAGAAAAGGGAACACTCTTGCACTGCTGGTGGGAATGTGAATTGGTACAGCCACTATGGAGAACGGTATGGAGGTTCCTTAAAAAACTACAAATAGAACTACCATATGACCCAGCAATCCCACTACTAGGCATATACCCTGAGAAAACCATAATTCCAAAAAAGACATGTACCAAAATGTTCATTGCAGCTCTATTCACAATAGCCCGGAGCTGGAAACAACCTAAGTGTCCATCATCGGATGAATGGATAAAGAAGATGTGGCACATATATACAATGGAATATTACTCAGCCATAAAAAGAAACGAAACTGAGCTATTTGTAATGAGGTGGATAGACCTAGAGTCTGTCATACAGAGTGAAGTAAGTCAGAAAGAGAAAGACAAATACCGTATGCTAACACATATATACGGAATTTAAAAAAAAATGTCATGAAGGACCTAGGGGTAAAACGGGAATAAAGACACAGACCTACTTGAGAATGGACTTGTGGATATAGGGAGGGGGAAGGGTAAGCTGTGACAAAGCGAAAGAGAGGCATGGACATATATACACTACCAAACGTAAGGTAGATAGATAGTGGGAAGCAGCCGCAGAGCAAAGGGAGATCAGCTCGGTGCTTTGTGACCGCCTGGAGGGGTGGGATGGGGAGGGTGGGAGGGAGGGAGATGCACGAGGGAAGTGATGTGGGAACAGATGTATATGTATGACTGATTCACTTTGTTATAAAGCAGAAACTAATAAAAAAAAAAAAAAGAACCTGCTGTATAAAAGAAAAAAATTTAAAAAAATTAAAAATAAATAAATAACATTTAATAAAATAAAACAGAAAAAAAGTTTTTCCCTTCACATAGACGTCTTTATATTAATGCATTATTTCCATGTTTATATCTCCAAATTAAAAAAAAAGAGGAATAAATAAAATCTAACTTGAACCAAAAAGAAAAAAAGGAAAATAAAACAGAACTCGCCAGTTATACAGAGGAAAATCGTATCAGGGCACTTGCTCCAGTGGTAAAAAATACTTAATGTTGGTTAGCGGTGCGAAATCGTCTCCCATGCACTCAGCAGCGCTGCCCCCTACAAGGAGCATCCTCATTGCAAAGCTGGGGGACTGTGTCGAGGCGTCTGTGAGTAAATGTGAGCTGAGCCCCAGTCCTGCTGCAGCTGAACTCTTCCCAACCTTTCCAGGTAAAACACCTGAATATTTACAAGCACTTGCAAGCCTAGAGGAAGGGCTGTGGAGCCACACTAGCGAGAGCACGCAGGCCGACTTGGTGCCTGCAGGCCAGCCAGAATGGACCTGGCCCCAGATGCTCTTCTGGAATCTTTCCATTTCCCTGCCTGAGATACCCCTCCTGCCATGGCACCCACTGCTTTTTTACTTCCTCACCTCCGCCTGGGGAGAAATTCTAGTGGCAGGTATGGGTGACACATCCTCTTCTTTAGCAGGTGGCAGCCTGGCAACTCCTGCAGAAAGTCCAGCAGAGCCACACTCACACTGGGCCACCCACAAAGCCACGGCCCCTCACTCCCTCCCACCACCCCAGCCCCGACACTGCTGACGGGGCAGAGAATATGGCGTCAGGCAAAGCTACAGGGGCTCTTGCTGACTGGAGAGGTGTTTATATTGACCTCAACCCAGGCACACCTGTGGGGGGGGCTGGCAGGCAGTGTCAGGCTGCCCAAATCAGCCAATCCTCACCCCTCAGGGGCTCACAGTTGCAGAAAATGAACCTTGCTAAACGGGTCAGTCCCAAGGAACAGGTGTGGGCTCTTGAGAGTCAGGCTAGACAATGGGCTGCAGCTGCGGCTTGTTTTCTTATCATGAGTGGAAAACAACTTCAAGAAGACCCTATCCTAATGAGAGGAACCCAGGAGTCAGGGAGAGGAGTGATGGTGGGTGGAGACAGAGGCCTGGTGCCCTGGCTGCAGTGGAAGTGTCTGGAAGACCAGGCAGAGAGAGGCTGCACAGAGTGATAGCCAGGGTCACAGACCTGTCAGAGCTGCTGTTTGTTAGTTCAAGTCCTGCTCTGAGGTGTTCTGTGTCAGCTGTGAGCGACAGGTGAGCTGGCGGTTCTCTGCAAGGTGGGCTATGTGCACAGTTCCTGTGTGTCCAGCCCTGCTGGGGTACCTGCCCAGGGGAGTTCCGTATCCTGGGAGGGGCCTGACTAGGAGAGCCCCATGGGCTGCTGGGTAGCTGCACAGGTGAGCTCCTTACCCTGGGAGGGACTTGAACACCAGGGCCCCGTGGGCTGTGGGGTGCGGGATGCAGCCCAGGTGAGCTCCATATCCTGGGATTGGCCTGACCACGAGAGCCCCATGGGCTGCTGGAGACCTGGTAAAGGATATCAGGACAGTCAGTGAAGCCACCGAGGATATACATCCAGTAGCTCCTATTTCCCACACCCTGCTGCTCATTCTACCATCCACCAGGCCATGGCATTCTGTATTAGACTTCAATGATGCCTTCTTCTGTATTCCATTCATCTCAGAGTCACAAGAATTTTTGGCTTGTGAGTGGCAGGACACAACATGCAACACAAGCAATAATGCTGGGCCGTCCTGCACCAATGGTTCAAAAATCCCCACACCATCATTGGGGAAATGTCCTCTAAAGACCTAAACGTTCTACCTCTGTAAAAGGGAACCCTCCTTCAATGTGCAGATGACATTCTGATCGCCAGGCCTACTAAAGACGCCTCTGAACTACCTAGCCAAGAAAGGATAGAAGGTGTCCAAGAAAAAGGCTCAAATATCACAGGCTCAGGTGACATGCCTGGGCTTCATTCTCACAGATATTTGGAGAAACGCATCCCAGGATAGGGAAGAAGCCATTTGCAGCCTTACCTCTTCTAAAACTAGAAGACAGCTTAGGGGTTCCTGGGGAGGCCAAGGTTTTCTGCATCTGGATCCCTAACTACAGTCTAATAGCTGGGCCTCTACATGAGACACTGATACGAAAAGATGATGATCCTTTTGAATAGAATCCAGAAGCAGCCTTTCAAGAATGGAAAGAGCAGTCAATTCAGATCCTTGCCCAGGAACTCGCTAATTTAGCTAAACACTTTGACTTTTACATACCCGGTCAAAGGTTAATTGCCCTTGGAGCCTTAGTGCAAAAACTGGGACCACTTGAAATGGAGCAACACAAGAATGCCCTTCAGGTATGATAAACTATGGTCACCAAGGGCTTTGCCCACCGACTCATCAGGCCAGGATACTGGGGTATCTAAAAAGCTAGAAATCAGCAGCCCACAAGGCCAGCTCCCTCCTAAGGGAAAAGGAACCCATGTCGTGATCCTAACCACCCATCATGCCCTGAAGTTGCAGGGGTCGCTCTGTGGACACACTGACCTCGAGTGAGGAGGCCCTCCAACTCCAAACTCCAGAGAGACAAATGGGGGCAACGGGCTCCCAAGATGACTCGTGTGACCATCACTTGACCTGGAGTTTCTCTCAGAAAACAACAAGACTGTGTCCCAAAAGAGCAGACTACTGCTTGCAGGACTTACTGCACCCAGAGGGGAGCTAATAAGCTTGGTGGGGGAAACGTATATCACGCTTTCACCATAGAAAACCCTACAGACACCGCGGTGATGGTGGCCAATATGACCGGCTGGACTGCTGGCTACTTCTAAAGGCCGTTGACTCAGTGGACGTCATGGTCCTGGATCACCACTGACCCTGGACTGTCTGGGAGTTGCGTGGGCACGGTTCTGACACATGGTGCTGTTTGTACATTAATTCAGGGACCTAATTAAAGAAAGCACAGACTACTGGTCAGAGCATCTAGGCTGGCAAAAAACGTCAGCCTAATGTCACCGAACAAATGTGGGGTGGGGTGAAACCTGCCACCACAGCATCTCTGCGCATCTCTTTCCTGGACCCTTAAAGGTCATTAGAATCTATAACACTTCCTATGCTGGTGCTCAGGCGGACGAGAAATGAGGCAGGATTCTTTGGAACAATCAACCTCACCTGGAGGCTGGTGGGGAGACGTTTTGCCCCTCCCCCCAGGTATCAGGGCTGCCAACACAGCATGAAGCAGTTACAAAAGAGGGGTCTGCACCCTCAACACCCCAAGAATGAGGAACGGAACAAAAAGCAGAGGAGGGGTTCGTCTCGGCAACGTTCATTAAAAATTCCTGGGAGATAAAAAGAGAATCTGGGCAATAAAATAAAGTCTAACATGTTTTTCCTATGTGCTTTGTCTAATTTCACGTGCTCCTAGGGTTCCGCATGCAGAGGTCCCACACCCGGCACTTCAGACCTGATTTCCTAGTGCAGAATGGCTGGGTCGACACCTCAGCTAGCGGAGTCCCATGCAGACTCCACGGCATAGAGCCTGAGCTGCAGCCAACACAGCCCTCGAGAGCTCCATCCCCTCCCTCCCACTGACGCTGCTGGGATCCCTACACAGCAGCCCAGCCGACAGCCTGTGGGGGAGTGCATGCTCTCACCTCTCCATTCTGTTTTCAAAATAATGTTTCCTTTGCTTCTGAACCAAACTCAGTCTTGATCTGTTGGCTCCAATGACACTGGGCTCGGGGACTCCTGTTGCGGTACACTCTGGAGGATCAGTAACAGAAATTGAGAACATTGTAACTTCAATGAACAGATGTGTGAGCCAACCTGTAGTTAACATAGAGCAGTGTATAATGCTCGGGTAAAATAAGATGTTTCTAAGACTTACATTTGATAATTCCATCACTTTACTATAAGCAAGTTCAGTGAAGACGTCTGTCTTATTTGTCAGGTCAACATTAGAGAAATGAAGTGATTTATTTCCATGGTTGTACATCGAATACTCTTGGCTGAAACTTCAATCTTGTTTTGAATGCTTTTCCATTGAAAAGGATACCTCTCTTTCAGCTCCCCCATTCCTGAGAAGTATAAAATCTTATAATTTATTATTACCAAAGGGGAAAGGTAGGAAAAGGGATAAATTAACAGTTTGGGATTAACACATACACACTGCTATGTATAAAATAGATCATCAACAAGGAACTACTGTATAGCACAGGGAACTACACTGAATATTTTGCAATAACCTATAAGGGGAAATAATCTGAAAAAGAATCGATATTTTTATTGACATCATCTATCAATGACAGATAAAATGTAACCTAAGCAAGGCCGATGGTGAGCGCTTCTGAACCTGAAGATTTCAATCATCTAAAATTTGGGCTCTGCCTATTTCCCAAGGCCCTTAATGGACATACGTGTAGCCGTAGCTTAAAAATTCCCCAGTTTGGGGTTCGGGGAGGCACTGATTTGGAAAAATCCCTGGTGTTCTCCTTCCATGCACGGGACCCTTCCTACAGCTAAAACATGCCTGTCACACCTAGACGATGGTACACCGTTTGATCGGAAAGAGTTTGGAAAAGGCACCTCATCTCCTCATCGCCTGGTGCACGGGTTCAACCCTCCAGCATCTTTCCTGACAATCTCCTTACTTGGGGATATCAGCACCGTCAACATCCTGTTGCACACAGTTTGGAATTTGTCCAGAGGATGAAGCGGAAGGATGAGAAAAATTTAGAGACAAGTCTTAGTTGTTCAGACAGGCAAATGCCACTCTAATTTCTTATCTGGAAGACAAATTAATCAAAGGCTAGAATTGCCCACGGAAACAGAATAGGGCTAGAGGAAATCCCACTGTTTTGTGTCCAGTTTCCAAAAACACAATTTGAAAAATGGAACTCGGGGGCAATAAAATTCATGAAACTGCAGAGTTGAAAATATCTATTGTCGAAAAATGTCTTGAGGTAAGTCACAGAAAAGGACTTGTAAGCAAGGGAGAGTGGCAGGAAACAGATTTGAAGAGGTAGAAAGGACTCCCCATTAAAGCACAAGAAAAGCGGCTGATCATCGCCAATGATGCAGTTGGCCCAAAAGGGCGTATGCATATTTTTCTGAATATATTCAAGTAAAGGCCATACACACTTTTTATCCAACCAAACAGGTGGGCAACTGGAAATCAATACTAGAAAATGTATCACTTCACATCAGTCAGAAGGGCCATCCACATAAAGTGTAAACACCAGAAATGCAGGACAGGGTGAGGAGAAGAGGGAGCACTGTGAGGCTGATAGTGGAAATGTAATGTGCCAACGGCCACTCTGGAGAAGTGTATTGTGTTTGCTAAAACATCTGAAAACTGAGCTACAGAGCATAGGGCAGTTGCACTCATGGGCGTATACCTTGGGAAAAACAAAAAATGACAGAAAACAGGCACTCCAACGTTTACCACCTCTCTGTTAAAAAGGGCCTCCACTTGGATATAACCTAAATGTCCCTGGAAGGATAAAATGGATAAAAGAGATGGGGTACTTATGTAGAGTGGAATATTACTCATCCAGAAATCAATGAAATAAGGCCAGTTGGAACAACTCTGGAGGAGTTACATACGATCATTCTAAGTGACACATGTCAGAAAGAAAAAGACACATATCATAAGATGTCACTTAAAGGTGGAATCAAAAATGGCTACACATGAAATAAACTACAAAACAGAAACATAGTCAAATATGTAGAAAATAGACATAAGGCTGCTAAATGGGAAAGGTGGGGAATGGTGAGGTATTATCCAGGAGGTTGAAATTAGCAAAGATACCATTCCAAGTACCGAATTGAATAACTGGCAAGGCCTACACGGTACCTCAAAGAACTGCACTCAGTCCACTCAAGTCACTGGAAAATAATACATATGACTCGTAAGCATCTGAGAAAGAATTTATTGTTGTCACACAGTACATGAATCAAGTGGATGTACAGCAGCAAAAAACAGAGCTTTGAAAATCAGCTGTAACCAATATAAAAATAAATTTAAAAATATTTATAAAAACAGTGAGACAGACAAAAATTCTTACAACTTTTGTTGAAGGGCTACGATGTAACATGGATTGAACACATGTAGACCCACAGCAGGATGATATATAAGGCTGGAAGCTATGCACGCTAAGAGATGTTAGAGAGGCTGGGTGAGGAAATGCAGACCTTTTAAAGTAATACTGCCTGGTACCCATTCCATGGGTCCCAAATCGGCAGTTTCAAGGGAATCTTCTGACAGCAAAAACATGCCTGGGAAACCGAGATGAATGTACACCGTGTGCTCAGGAAAGGTGTCTAAAATGCACCTCATTTTTGATCTCCTGGTGCTGGGGTTCACCATTCCAGCCACATTACTAACAATCTCCCCACTTGGAGAATCAGCACTTTTAACCTCCTGTTTCACACAGTTTGCAGTTTTTGAAGACGATAAATGGGAAGAGGAGGAAACAGTGAGAGATTAGCTGTAGTAGTTTTGACAGGCACATGTCACTCTAATTTCCCATTAGGAAGAAGAATTAACCAAATGCTCAGCCTGCCTCCCCAGAACCAGAATAGGGCCGGAATCAATCCAATGGTTTGGCGGTCAGCTCACAAAAATGTGAGTTGCAAAATGGAGCTCAGGAGCAGACAATTCAAAGACCTGCAAAGATATAAATGATAACCAACGTCCAAAAATATATTCAGGTAAGGCAACGAAGAGGTTCTGAATGAGAGGCAGAATTGCAGGAAACATTTTTCAAAAGGTAGATTGTACTCACATTTAAAGCATATGAAAAGCAGCAGAATTTCTAAAATGATGCAGTTGGGCAAAAGGGTGTATGCGTTTGTTTCATGAATATCTTCAGGAAAAAAACACATACAGAGTTTTTGGCCAACCAAGCAAGAGGGAAATGCAAATCCGCACAATAAAGAAGTCTCAATTTCCACTGCTCAGAAAGTCCATCCAAAAAATGTGTACAAATCAAAAATGCAGGAGAGGCCATGGAAAACAGGGAGACTAGTCACGCTGATGGGTGGGGTATAAATATCCAAGAGCTACTCTGAAGAAGTGTATGCTGTTTCCTAAAACATCTAAAATACAAAGCCCCCGAGCAAAGGGGACTTCAACTCATGGACATATAACTTGGGAAGACTAAATATCAACAAGACACAGGCACCCCAAAGTTTAGGGCTGCTCTGCATACAAGAACCTCAACTTCGGTACACCTAAAGTATCCCAGGAAAAAGAGAAATGCATAAAGAACTTGTGGTAATTTTGTACAACGGAATATCACTCAGACGTGAAATCAATGTCATAAGGCCAGTAGCAGCATAATGAGAGGATTTAGGTATGATGATTCTAAGGGAAATTAGTCACACAGAAAAAGAATCTTATCATAAGATATCACTTAGAGAGGGAATGTCAACATCACAACACATGAACTGAATTAGGAAAGAGAGCAGCGTCTCACATTTAGAAAACACTCTTATGCCTCCTTAAGGGGAAAGGAGAGGTGGGGTGATGCATAAAACCAGAGTTTGATATTAGCACAGGTACCATTCCATAAACCAAATACAGAATAGACAAGACCTACACCTTCCTCAGTGAACGGGACTCAAAACCCCTATTCACCACAGAGGAATATATCTGATTAGTAAGAATCTTAAAACCTATGTACTGATATGCCTCTGTAAGGGAATCAAGTGTGTCTAGACCGGCATAAACACGTCAGTGAAAATCAGCTCAACCCCATTATAAAAATGAATTTCAAAAACAAAACAAAAAACAGCGAAATTCTTACACAATTCCTTCAGGGGTTCTGATGAAACCTAGAATGACCCTATCTGCAAAGACAGCTGGATGAGACATAAGGCTGGACACTTGGGACTGAGAGGACTGGTGAGATTGGGAGAGAAAATGCAGACCCTTTAAAGTAGTAATGCATGCCACCATTCCATGGGTCCCAAATTTCCAGGTAGAAGGGAATATCACTACAGTTATAACATGTATGGGAAACCTAGATAATGGACACCCTGTGATGGTGAAAGGTTTCTGAAAGTCTCCTAATTTTTCCTATCCTTGTGCTACAGTTTGGCATTCCAACAACTTTACTATCAATCTCCCAACTTAGGAGAGTCATCCCCTATAACCTCCTGGTTCGCACAGTTTGCTAATTGTGCAGAGGATGAAAGGGAAGAGGGAGAAAAAATCAGAGAGTAGATGTAGGCATTTGGACGGACACATGTCACTCTAAATTCCCGTCAGGAAGAAGAATTAACCAAAGCCTCAGCCACCCACAGGGAACCAGTATAGCCACCCCTGGAACCAGTATAGTTCCTGAAGCAAAATTGTGGATTTGTGGTCAGCTCCCAATAATGGGATTGGAAAATTGGAGCTCAGGGGCAAAGCAAATCAAAAACTTGCAGAGTTATAAAGGACTACTATCTTCCAAAAATCTGTTGAGGGAAGGCAACGGAGCTGACTTGAAAATGAGGCGGAATTGCACAAAACATATATCAAGAGGTAAATTGGAATCGCCTTTAAAGCACAGGAAAGGCATCACAACTTCGAGAATGATGCACTTGGCCAAAAACGGCATATGAATCTTCTCCTGAATCTATTCAGGAGAAAAGGCATAGGCCCTTTTTGGCCAATCAAGCAAGCGCGCAATGCAAATCCACACTACAAAGAATTGTCACTTTCCACCGGTCCAAAAGGACATCCGAAAATCTGTAAAAACCAGAAAGGCAAGATAGAGATGACAAGGGCATAAAGCAATATGATCCCAAGGGTCATGGAGGATTGTGATGACAAGCGCATGGAGCATTGTGATGACAAGATTATGTATCATTTTGCTGTCAAAGGCATTGTGATGACAAGGTTCATGGAGCACTGTGATGACAAGCGTTATGGAGCATTGTGATTACAGGGTTCATGGAGCATTGGGATGACAACGGCATGGAGAATTTTGATGACAAGATTCCCGGATCATTGTGTTGTCAGGGTTCATGGAGCATTGTGATGACAGTGGTCATGGAGCATTGTGATGACAGAGGTCATGGAGCATTGTGATGAGAACGTCATGGATCATTGGGCTGAAAATGTTCATGGAGTATTGTGATGACAGGGGTCAAGGAGCATTGTGATGAAAAGGTACTGGAGCATTGTGATGAGAAGACCATGGAGCCATGTGATGACAAGTCTCATGGAGCATTCTGATGAAAAGGGTCATGGAGCATTGTGATTACAGGGGTCTTGGAGCATTGTGATGACAACGGCATGGAACATTGGGATGAGAATATCATGGAGCGTTCTGATGACATGCATCATGGAGCTTTGTGATTACAAGGGCATGGAACATTGTGATTACAGGGCTCTTGGAGCATTGTGATGACAAGGGCAGTGAACAATGGGATGAGAATGTCATGGAGCGTTCTGATGACATGCATCATGGAGCTTTGTGATGACAAGGGCATGGAGCATTGTGATTACAGGTGTCTTGGAGCACTGTGAGGGAAAGGGCATGTAACATTGTGATGAAAAAGGCATGGAGCCTTGTCATGACAGGGTTCAAGGAGCATACTGATGACAAGTGTCAGGGACCATTGTGAAGACAAGGGTATTGAACACTGTGATGACAAATGTCATGGAGCATTGTGATAAGAAGACCATGGATACTTGTGATGACGAGCGTTATGGGGCATTGTGATGATAGGTGTTATGGAATATTGTGATCACAAGGATTTGGAGCATTGTGATGACAGAGGTCATAGAGCATTTTGATTTCATTGTGATGACAATAGCATGAAGCATTATGATGATGCGCATTTGGTGCATTGTGATGACAGCGTTCATGGAGCATTGAGATGAAAAGGGGCATGGAGCATTATGATTACAGGAGTCTTGGATCATTGTGATGAAAAGGGCATGGAACATTGGTCTGAAATGTTTCATGGATTATTGTGATGAGAGGGGGCAAGGAGCATTGTGATAACAATGGCACGGAACACTGTGATACATGGTTCATGGAGGATTGTAATGAGAAGCGCATGGAGTATTGTGAGAAGAATGGCATCGAGCATTGTGATGAAAAGCATCATGGATCCTGTGATGACAAGGGTTTGGAACAATGTGATGAGAGGTTTTTGGAGCATTGTGATGACAATGGCATGGAGCATTGTGATGCCAAGGGTCATGGAGTTTTGTGATGACAAAGGTCATGGAGCCTTTTGATGACAAGGGTGTGGTGCATTCTCTTGTGATGGGCAGGGAGCATTGTGATGAAAGGGTCATGGAGCAATGTGATGAAAAGTGTCATGGAACATTTTGATGAGAGGGGTTATTGAACATTGTGATGTCAGGAGTCATGGAACATTTTCATGACGGTGTTGTGGACCATTGTGATGACAGGGGAGTGCGTGTATTGTGATGACTAGTGAGGGAACATTTTGATATCATTAGTGAGAGAGCATTTTGATAAGAAGTGCATGGAGCATTGTGAGGACAAGTTTTATGGAGCATTGTGATGACAAGATTGTGGAGCACTGTGATAACAAGCACATGGCGCATTGTGATGACATGGGTCATGGAGCACTGTGCTGACAAAGGCATAGAGCAATGTGATGACAAGGGTCACCGAGCATTGTGATGAAAATTTCATGGAGCATTTTGGTGACAAAGGTCACAGAGCCTTGTGATGACGAGGGCATGGATCATTGTGATGACAAAGCTCATGAAGCATTGTGATGACTGGAGTCACGGAGCATTGTGATGACAGGGGTCATAGAGCATTGTGATGAAAAGACAATGAGCATTGTGATGACAGGGGCATGGAGCATTGGCCTGACATGTTTCATGGATTATTGTGATGACAGTGGGCATGGTGCAATGTGATGACAAACGCATGGAGCATTGTGATGAGAAGGTCATGGAGTATTTTGAAGACAGTTCTCAGGGAGCATTGTGATGACATATGTCATGGTCCATTGCGATGACAATGGAATGGAATATTGTGATGCAAAGTGTCATGGAGGATTGTGATGACAAATGTAATGGAGCATTTTGATGACAAGGGCTTGGAGCATTGTGATGACAATGGACATGGAGCATTGTGATGACAAGGGTATGGAGCATTGTGATGACAAGGGCCATTGAGAATTTTGATGACAAGTTCATGAAGCATTGTGATGAGAAGCACATGGAGCTTCCTATGACAGGGGTGATGGAGCATTGCAATGAAAAGTGCATACAGAATTGTGATGACAAATCATGTAACACGGTGATGAGAAGTGTTGTGGAGCATAGTGATGCCAAGAACGAGGAGAAATGTGATGACAGGGGACATGGAGCATTGTGATGGCCAGGGCATGGAGCATTGTGATGGCAAGACCGTGGAGCTTTGTGATGAGAAGACCATTGATAATTGTGATGACGAGCGTCATGGAGCACTGTAATGACAAGGGGAATGGAGCATTGTGATGAGAGTGGCCATGGAGCATTGTGATGACAAGGGTCATGGAGCATTTTGATGACAAGGGCGTGGAGCATTGTGATGAGAAGACCATGGATAATTGTGATGACGAGCGTCATGGAGCACAGTAATGACAAGGGGTATGGAGCATTGTGATGACAGTGGCCATGGAGTATTGTGATGACAAGTGTCATGGAGCATTCTGATGACAAGCTTGAGGAGTATTGTGATGACAATGGCATGGAGCATTGTGATGAAGAGGGCATGGAGCATTGTGATAAAAAATGCATGAAGCCATTTCATGACAGGTTTCAAGGAGCATACTGACGACAAGTGTCAGGGAACATTGTGATGACATCTGTATTGAGAATGGTGATGAAAAAGATCATGGAGCATTTTGACGAAAAGGGCATGGAGTATTGTGATGACAGGCATCATGGAGCGTTGTGATGACAAGTGTTATGGAACATTGTGATCACAAGTGTTTGGAGCATTGTGATGATAGAAGTCATGGATAATTTTGTTTTCAAGGAGCATGGAGCATTGGGATGACTAGGGCATGAAGCAATGTGATCCCAAGGTTCATGGAGGATTGTGATGACAATGGTAATGGAGTATTGTGATGACAAGCAAATGGAGCATTGTGATGACAAGGTCATGTAGCATTTTGCTGACACAGGCATGGAGCATTGTGATGATAAGGGTCATGGAGCACTGTGATGAGAAGCATCACGGATCATTGTGATTACAGGGGTCATGGAGCATAGGGATGGCAAGGCCATGGATCATTGTGATGACAAGTGTCATGGAGCATTGGGCTGAAAATGTTCATGGAGCATTGTGATGACTAGGGAATGGTGCATTGTGATGACAAGAGTCCCGGATCACTGTGTTGTCAGGGGTCATGGAGCGTTGTGATGACAGTGGACATGGAGCATTGTGATGATAGGGATCATGAAGCATTGTGATGAGAAGTTCCTGTAGAATTGGACTGAAAATATTCAGGAAGTATTGTGAGGACAGGGGTCATGGAGCATAGTGATGACAAGGGAATGGAGCACTCTGATGAAAAGTTCCTGGAGAATTGTGATGAGAAGACCATGGAGCCTTGTAATAACAAGTCTCATGGAGCATTCTGATGAAAAGTGGCATGGAGTATTGTGATTACAGGGGTCTTGGAGCATTGTGATGACAAGGGCATGGAGCACTGTGATTACTGTTGTCTTGGAGCATTGTGATGAAATTGGCATGGATCATTGTTATGAAAATGGTATGGAGCCTTGTCATGACAGGGTTCCAGGAGCATACTGATGACAAGTGTCAGGGAGCATTGTGATGACAAGTTTATAGAGCATTGTGATGACAAAGGTCATGGAGCACTGTGATGAGAAGAGCATGGATAATTGTGATGATGAGCGTCATGGGGCGTTGTGATGATAAGTGTTATAGAACATTGTGATCACAAGGATTTGGAGCATTGTGATGAGACAGATGATCGAATATTTTTATTTCATAGTGATGACAAGAGCCTGAAGCATTATGATGATGGGCATGGTGCATTTTGATGACAGGGTTCATGAAGCACTGAGATGCAAAGGGGCATGGAGCATTGTGATTAGAGGCTTCATGGAGAATTGTGATGACAATGGAATGGAGCACGGTGATGACAAGGTCCTGGAGCATTGTGATGAGATGACCAGGGAGACTTGTGATGACAAATTTCATGGAGCATCCTGATGAAAAGGGGCATGGAGCATTGTGATTACAGGGGTTTTGGAGCATTGTGATGACAAGGGCATGGAGCATTGTGAGGAGAAGGCCATGGAACATTCTGATTACATGCGTCATGGAGCTTAGTGATGAAAAGGGCATGGAGCATTGTGATTACAGGGATCTTGGAGCATTGTGATGACAAGGGCCATGGAGCCTTGTGATGACAAGGCCGTGGAACATTGCGATGGCAGGTGTCATAGAGCATTGTTATGACAGAGGTAATGGAGCATTGTGATGAGAAGAGCATTGAGCATTGGTCTGAAATATTTCATGGATTGTTGTGATGAGAGTGGGCATGGAGCATTGTGATGACAAGGGCACGGAGCACTGTGATACATGGGTCATGGAGGATTGTAATGACAAGGGCATGGAGCATTGTGATGAGAAGGGCATCGAGCATTGTGATGACAAGTGTCATGGTGCTTTGTGATGACAAGGGCATGGAGCCATATGATGAGAGGGTTCATGGAGCATTGTGATGACAATGACATGGAGCATTGTGATGCCAAGGGTCAAGGAGCTTTGTGATGACAAATGTCATGGAGCATTTTGACGACAAGGGTGTGGTGCATTGTGATGAGAAGTGCAGGGAGCATTTTGATGACAGGGTCATGCAGCAATTTGATGAAAAGTGTAATGGATCATTTTGATGACAGGAGTTATAGAACACTGTGATGCCAGGGGTCATGGAGCTTTGGGATGAAAAGAATTATGGAGCATTTTGATGACAGTGTTTATGGAACATTGTGATGTCATGGGTCATGGAACATTGTGATGATAAGGGGATGTAGCATTGTGATGACAGGGGTCATGGAACATTGTGATAACAGGGGTGAGGGAGGATTGTGATGACTAGTGATGGAACATTGTGATATCTCATGTGAGAGAGCATTTGGATGAGAAGTTCATGGAGCATTGTGATTACAAGTTTTATGGAGCATAGCGATGACAAGGTTGTGGATCATTGTGATGAAAAGCGCATGGCACATTGTGATTACAAGGGTCATGGAGCATTGTTCTGACAAAGGCATGGAGCATTTGATGACAAGTGTCATGGAGCACTGTGATCAAAAGTTCGTGGAGCATTGTGGTTAAAATGGTCACAGAGCCTTGTGATGACGCGGGCATGGACCGTTGTGATGACAAACGTTATGAAGCATTGTGATGACTGGAGTCATGGGGCATTGTGACGACAGGGGTCATGGAGCATTGTGATGACAAGGGCATGGAGCACTGTGATGACAGGGGCATGGAGCATTGGTCTGACAAGTTTCATAGATGATGGTGATGACAGTGGACATGGTGCATTGTGATGACAAGGGCATGGAGCATTATGATGACAAGGTCATGGAGTATTGTGAAGACAGGTGTCAGGGAGCATTGTGATGACATATGTCATGGTACACTGCGATGACAATGGCATGGAGCATTGTGATGCCAAATGAAATGGAGGATTGTAATGACAAATATAATGGAGAATTGTTATGACTATGGCTTGTAGCATTATGATGACAAGGGCCATTGAGAATTTTCATGACAATGTCATGAAGCATTGTGATGACAAGGTCCTGGAGCACTGTGATGAGAAAACCATGGAGCCTTGTGATGACAAGTCTCATGGAGCATACTGATGAAAAGGGGCATGGAGAATTCTGATTACAGGGGTCGGGGAACATTGTGATAACAAGGGCATGGAGCATTTTGATGACAAGGGCATGGGGCATTGGTCTAATAAGTTTCATGTATTATTGTGATGACAGTTGGAATGGCGCATTGTGATGACAAGGGCATGGAGCATTGTGATGACCAGGTCATGCAGTATTGTGAGAAGAGGTGTCACGGAGCATTGTGATGACATATGTATTAGCCCATTGTGATGACAATGGCATGGAGCATTGTGATGCCAAGTTTCATGGAGGATTCTGATGACAAAGGTAAAGGAGCATTGTGATGACAATGGCTTGGAGCATAGTGATGACAGGGTTCAGGGAGCATTGTGCTGACAAGTGCATGGAGAATTGTGATGACAAGGGTCATGGAGCATTCTGATGACAAGATTGTGGAGTATTTTGATGACAATGGCATGGAGCATTGTGATGAAAATGGCATGGGGCTTTGTGATGAAAAAGGCAAGGAGCCTTTTCGTGACAGGGTTCAAGGAGCATTCTGTCGACAAGTGTCTGGGAGCATTGTGATGACAAGTGTATTGAGAATTGTTATGACAAAGGTCATGGAGCATTGTGATGAAAAGGGCATGGATTATTGTGATGACAGGCATCATGGAGCATTGTGATGAAAAGTGTTATGGAACATTGTGGTCACAAGGGTTTGTAGCATTGCGATGACAGAGGTCATGGATCATTTTGATTTCAAGGAGCATGGAGCATTGTGATGACAAGGGCATGAAGCAATGTGATCCCAAGTTTCATGGAGGATAGTGATGACAATGGTAATGCAGTATTGTGACGACAAACACATAGAGCATTTTAATGACAATGTCATGTAGCATTTTGCTGACAAAGGCATGGAGCATTGTGATGACAGATGTCATGGAGCCCTCTAATGACAAGCGTCACGGAGCATTGTGAATACAGGGGTCATGGAGCATTGGGATGACAAGGGCATGGATCATTGTGATGACAAGGGTCATGGAGCATTGGGCTGAAAATGTTCATGTAGTATTGTGATGACAGGGGTCATGGAGCATTGTGATGACTAGGGAATGGAGCATTGTGATGATAAGTGTCCCGGATCATTGTGTTTTCAGGTGTCATTGAGTGTTGTGATGACAGTGATCATGGAGCATTGTGATGATATTGGTCTTGGAGCATTTGATGAGAAGGTCATGGGGCATTGGGCTGAAAATGTTCATGCAGTATTGTGATGACAGGGGTCATGGAGCATTGTGATCACTAGGGAATGGAGCATGGTGATGACAAAGTCCTGGAGCATTGTGATGAGATGACCATGGAGAATTGTGATTAAAATTCTCATGGAGCATTCTGATGAAAAGGGGCATGGAGCATTGTGATTACAGGGGCCTTGGAGCATTGTGATGACAAGGGCATGGAGCATTGTGTGGAGAAGGCAATGGAACATTCTGATGACATGCGTCATGGAGCTTTGTGATGACAAGGGCATGGAGCATTGTGATGACCAGGTCATGCAGTATTGTGAAAAGTGGTGTCACGGAGCATTGTGATGACATATGTTTTGGCCCACTGTGATGACAATGGCATGGAGCATTGTGATGCAAATTGTCATGGATGATTCGGATGACAGAGGTAATGGAGCATTTTGATGACAGTCGCTTGGAGCATAGTGATGACAAGGTTCAGAGAGCATTGTGCTGACAAGTGCATGGAGAATTGTGATGGCAAGAGTCATGGAGCATTCTGATGACAAGGGCATGGAGCATTGTGATTACAGGGGTTTTGGAGCATTGTGATGACAAGGGGCATGGAGCCTTGTGATGACAAGGCCGTGGAACATTTTGATGGCAGGGGTCATAGAGCATTTTTATGACATAGGTAATGGAACATTGTGATGAGAAGGGCATTGAGCATTGGTCTGAAATGTTTCATGGATTATTGTGATGAGAGTGGGCATGGAGCATTGTGATGACAAGGGCACGGTACACTGTGATACATGGGTCATGGAGGATTGTAATGACAAGGGCATGGAGCACTGTGATGAGAAGGGCATCGAGCATTGTGATGACAAGTGTCATGGAGCTTTTGATGAAAAGGGCATGGAGCAATGTGATGAGATGTTTCATGGAGCATTGTGATGAAAATGACATGGAACGTTGTGATGCCAAGGGTCATTGAGCTTTGTGATGACAAAAGTCATGGAGCATTTTGATGACAAGTGTGTTGTGCATTGTGATGAGAAGGGCAGGGAGCATTTTGATGACAGGGTCATGCAGCAATTTGATGAAAAGTGTAATGGAACATTTTGATGACATGGGTTATAGAACATTGTGTTGCCAGGGATCATGGAGCTTTGGGATGAAAAGGGTCATGGAGGATTTTGATGACAGGGGTTATGAAAAATTGTGATGTCAGGGGCCAACGAACATTGTGCTGATAAGGGGATGTAACATTGTGATGACAGGGTTCATGGAACATTGTGATAACAGGGATGAGCGAGGATTGTGATGACTAGTGATGGAACATTGTGATATCTCATGTGAGAGAGCATTTGGATGAGAAGTGCATGGAGCATTGTGATTACAATGTTTATGGAGCATAGCGATGACAAGGATGTGGATCATTTTGATGAAAAGTGCATGGCACATTGTGATGACAAAGGTCATGGAGCATTGTTCTGACAAATGCATGGAGCATTGTGATGACAAGTGTCACGGAGCATTGTGATGAAATGTTCTTGGAGCATTGTGGTTAAAATGGTCACAGAGCCTTGTGATGATGCGGGCATGGACCGTTGTGATGACAAACGTTATGAAGCATAGTGATGACTGGAGTCACGGAGCATTGTGATGACAGGGGTCATGGAGCATTGTGATGACAAGGACATGGAGCATTGTGATGACAGGGGCATTGAGCATTGGTCTGACAAGTTTCATAGATGACTGTGATGACAGTGGACATGGTGCATTGTGATGACTAGGGCATAGAGCATTGTGAAGACAAGGGCATGGAGTATTGTGAAGACAGGTGTCAGGGAGCATTTTGATGACCTATGTCATGGTCCATTGCGATGACAATAGAATGGAGCATTGTGATGCCAAATGTAATGGAGGATGTGATGACAAATATAATGGAGCATTGTGATGACTAGGGCTTGGAGCATTATGTTGACAAGGGCCATTGAGAATTTTCATGACAATGTTGTGAAGCATTGTGATGACAAGGTCCTGGAGCATTGTGTTGAGAAAACCATGGAGGCTTGTGATGACAAATCTCAAGGAGCATACTGATGAAAAGGGGCGTGGAGCATTCTGATTACAGGGGACTTGGAACATTGTGATACAAGGGCATGTAGCATTGTGATGACAAGGGCATGCAGTATTGTGAAGAGAGGTGTCAGCGAGCATTGTGATGAAATATGTAATGGCCCATTGTGATGACAAAGGCATGGAGCATTGTGATGCAAAGTGTCATGGAGGATTCTAATGACAAAGGTAATGGAGCATTGTGATGACAAGGGTTTTGAGCCTTGTGATGACAAGGGTCAGGGAGCATTGTGCTGACAAATGCATGGATAATTGTGATGACAAGAGACATGGAGCATACTGATGACAAGCTTGTGGAGTATTTTCATGACAATTGCATGGAGCATTGTGATGAAAATGGCATGGGTCCTTGTGATGAAAAAGGAATGGAGCCTTTTGGTGACAGGGTTCAAGGAGCACTCTGACGACAATGTCAGGGAGCATTGGGATGACAAGTGTATTGAGAATTGTGATGACAAAGGTCATGGAGCATTGTGATGAAAAGGGCATGGAGTATTGTGAGGACAGTCATCATGGAGCTTTGTGATGACAAGTGTTAAGCAACATTGTTATCACAAGTGTTTGGAGCATTGTGATGACAGAGGTCATGAAGCATCTTGATTTCATTGTGATGACAATAGCATGAAGCATTATGATGATGGGCATGGTGCTTAGTGATGACAGGGTTCATGGATCATTGAGATGAAAAAGGGCATAGAGCATTGTGATTACAGGGTTCTTGGAGCATTGTGATGAGAAGGGTCATGGAGCCTTGTGAAGACAAGGCCATGGAACATCGTGATGGCAGGGGTAATGGTGCATTGTTATGACAGTGGTAATGGAGCATTGTGATGGCAAGGGCATGGATCATTGTGATGAGAAGGCCATGGAGTATTCTGATGACAAGTGTCATGGAGCTTTGTGATGACAAGGGCATGGAGCAATGTGATGAGAGCGTACATGGAGCATTGTGATGACAATGACATGGAGCATTGTGATGCCAAAGGGCATGGATCTTTGTGATGACAAAGGTCATGGAGCATTTTGATGGCAAGGGCGTTGTGCATTGTGATGAGAAGGGCAGGGAGCATTGTGATGACATGGTCATGGAGCAATTGGATGAAATGTGTCATGGAATATTTTGATGAGAGGTGTTATGGAACATTGTGATGTCAGGGGTCATCGAACATTATGATAATAAGTGCATGTAGCATTGTGACAACAGGAGTCATGGAACATTGTGATGACATGGGTGAGGGAGTATTGTGACAAATAGTGATGTCGCATTGTGATATCAGTGGTGAGAGAACATTTTGATGAGAAGTGCATGGAGCATTGTGATGAAAAATTGTGGAGCACTGTGATGACAAGCGCATGGTGCATTGCGATGACATGTGTCATGGAGCATTGTGCTGACAAGCGCCTGGAACATTGTGATGGCAAGGGTCATGGAGCATTGTGCTGAGAAAGGCAGAGAGCATTTTGATGACAAGGGTCAAAGAGCATTGTGATGAAAATCATGGAGATTTGTGGTTAAAAAGGTCACAGAGACAGTTGATGATGAGGACATGGACCATGTTGATGACAAAGGTCATGAAGCAATGTTATGACTGGCGTCAGGGAGCATTGTGATGACAGTGGTCATGGAGCATTGTGATGGCAAGGGCGTTGTGCATTGTGATGAGAAGGGCATGGAACATTGGTCAAATAAGTTTCATGAATTATTTCGATGACAGTGGGAATGGCACATTGTGATGAAAGGGCCATGGAGCATTGTGATGACCAGGTCATGCTGTATTGTGAAGACAGGTGTCATCGAGCATTGTGATGACATATGTCATGGCCCATTGTGATGACAATGCCATGGAGCATTGTGATGCCAAGTGTCATGGAGGATTCTGATGACAAAGGTAATGGAGTATTGTGATGACAATGGCTTGGAGCTTTGTGATGACAAGTGTCAGGGAGCATTGTGCAGACAAGTGCATGGACATTTGTGATTACAAGGGTCATGGAGCATTCTGATGACAAACTTGTGGAGTATTTTGATGACAATGGCATGGAGCATTGTGATTTAAATGGCATGGGACATTGTGATGAAAAAGGCATGGAGCCTTTTCGTGACAGGGTTCAAGGAGCATTCTGACGACAAGTGTCAGGGAGCATTGTGATGACAAGTGTATTGCAAATTGTGATGGCAAAGGTCATTGAGAATTGTGATGAAAAGGACATGGAGTATTGTGATGACAGGCATCATGGAGCGTTGTGATGACAAGTGTTATGGAACATTGTGATCACAAGGGCTTGGAGCATTGTGATGACAGAGGTCATGGATCATTTTGATTTCAAGGAGCATGGAACATTGTGATGACAAGAGAATGAAGCAATGTGATCCCAAGGTTCTTGGAGGATTGTGATGACAATGGTAATGGAATATTTTGATGACAATCACATAGAGCATTGTAATGACTAGGTCATGTAGCATTTTGCTGCAAAGGCATGGAGCATTGTGATGACAGGTGTCATGGAGCACTGTGATGACATGCGTCATGGAGCACTGTGAATACAGGGGTTATGGCGCATTGGGATGACAAGGGCGATGATCATTGTGATGACAAGTGTCATTGAGCATTGTGATGAGTAGGGAATGGAGCATTGTGATGACAAGCGTCCCAGATCATTGTGTAGTCACGTGTCATGGAGTGTTGTGATGACAGTGGTCATGGAGAATTGTGATGATATTGGTCATGGAGCATTGCGATGACAAGGGAATGGAGCATGGTGATGACAAAGTCCTGGAGCATTGTGATGAGAAGACCATGGAGAATTTTGTTGAGAAGTCTCATGGAGCATTCTGTTGAAAAGGGGCATGGACCATTGTGATTATAGGGTTATTGGAGCATTGTGATGACAAGGGCATGGATCATGGTGATGAGAAGGCCATAGAGCATTCTGATGACATGCGTCATGGAGCTTTGTGATGACAAGGGCATGGAGCATTGTGATTACAGGGGTCTTGGAGCACTGTTATGAAAAGGGCATGGATCATTGTGATGAAAAAGGCATGGAGCCTTGTCATGACAGGGTTCAAGGAGCATACTGATGACAAGTGTCAGGGATCATTGTGATGACAAGTGTATTGAGCATTGTGATGACAAAGATCATGGAACATTGTGATGAGAAGACCATGGATAATTGTGATGACGAGTGTCATGGGGCATTGTCATGACAAGTGTCATGGAGCCTTGTGATGAAAAAGCCATGGATCATTTTGATGGCAGGGTTCATGAATCACTGTTATGACAGGTGTAATGGAGCATTTTGATGAGAAGGGCTTGGAACATTGGTCTGAAATATTTCATGGATTATTGTGATGAGAGTGGGCATGGAGCATTGTGATGACAACGGCACAGAACACTGTTATACATGGGTCAGGGGTTATGAAGCTTTGTGTTGGCAAGTAATGGAGCATTGTGATGACAAGGGCATGGAGCATTGCGATGACAGGGGTATGGAGCATTGTTATGACAGGGGCATGGAGCATTGGTCTGACAATTTTCATAGATTATTGTGATGACAGTGGACATAGTACAGTGTGATGACAAGGGCATGGTGCATTGTGAGGACAAGGGCATGGAGTATTTTGAAGACAGGTGCCAGGAAGCATTGTGATCACATAGGTCATGGTCCATTGCGATGACAATAGCAGGGAGTATTGTGATGCCAAATGAAATGGAGGATTGTGATGACAAATGTAAAGGAGCATTGTGATGACTAGGGCTTGGAGCATTATGATGACAAGGGCCATTGAGAATTTTCATGACAACGTCGTGAAGCATTGTGATGACAATGTCCTGGAGCATTGTGATGAGAAAACCATGGAGCCTTGTGATGACAAGTCTCATGGAGCATACTAATGAAAAGGGGCACGGAGCATTGTGATTACACGGGTCTTGGCACATTTTGATGACAAGGGCATGGATCATTGTGAGCAGAAGGCCAAGGAGCATTCTGATGACATGTGTCATTGAGCTTTGTGATGACAAGTGCATGGAGCATTGTGATTACAGGGGTCTTGGAGCATTGTGATGAAAAGGCATGGATCATTGTGATGAAAAATGCATGGAGGCTTGTCATGACAGGGTTCAAGGAGCATACAGACAACAAGTGTCAGGGAGCATTTTGATGACAAGTGTATTGAGGATTGTGATGACAAAAGTCATGGAGCATTGTGATGAGAAACCATGGATAACTGTGATGACGAGCGTCATCGGGCATTGTGATGACAAGTGTTATGGAATATTGTGATCACAAGGGTTTGGAACATTGTTATTACAGAGGTCATGGAGCATTTTGATTTCATTGTGATGACAATAGCATGAAGCATGATGATGGTCATTGTGCATTGTGATGACAGGGTTCATGGATCATTGAGATGAAAAGGGGCATAGTGCATTGTGATTACAGCGGTCTTGGAACATTGTGATGAGAAGGGTCATGGAGCCTTGTGATGACAAGGCCATGGAACATCGTGATGGCTGGGGTCATGGAGCATTGTTATGACAGGTTTAATGGAGCACGGTGATTGTAAGGGCATGGAGAATTGTGATGAGAAGGCCATGGATCATTCTGATGACATGTGTCATGGAGCTTTATGAAGACAAGTGCATGGAGCAATGTGATGAGAGCGTTCATGGAGCAGTGTGATGACAATGACATGGAACATTGTGATGCCAAGGGTCATGGATATTTGTGACGACAAAGGTCAGGGAGCATTTTGATGGCAAGGGCGCTGTGCATTTTGATGACAAGGGCAGGGATCATTGTGATGACAGGGTCATGGAGCAATTTAATGAAAAGTGTCATGGAACATTTTGATGACAGGTGTTATGGAACATTGTGATGTCAGGGGTCATGGAGCATTTTGATGAAAAGGGTCATGGAGCATTTTGATGACAGGTGTTATGGAACATTGTGATGTCATGGGTCATCGTACATTGTGATTATAAGTGCATGTAGCATTGTGATGACAGGAGTCATGGAAAATTGTGATGACAGGGGTGAGGGAGTATTGTGACAAATAGTGATGTAGCATTGTGATATCAGTGGTGAGAGAACATTTTGATGAGAAGTGCATGGAGCATTGTGATGACAAGCTTTATGGAGCACTGTGATGACAAGATGGTGGAGCACTGTGATGACAAGCGCATGGTGCATTGTGATGACATGTGTCATGGAGCATTGTGCTGACAAGCGCCTGGAACATTGTGATGGCAAGGGTCATGGAGCATTGTGCTGAGAAAGGCAGAGAGCATTTTGATGACAAGGGTCAAAGAACATTGAGATGAAAAGTTCATGAAGCATTGTGGTTAAAATGGTAACAGAGACTGTTGATGACGAGGGCATGGACCATTGTGATCAGAAAGGTCATGAAGCATTGTGATGACTGGAGTCACGGAGCACTGTGATGACAGGGGTCATGGAGCATTGTGACAACAATGGCATGAAGCATTGTGATCACAAGGGCATGGAACACTGGTCTAATAAGTTTCATGAATTATTGCGATGAGAGTTGGAATGG
Organism: Mesoplodon mirus; assembly: GCF_964341445.2. Classification (NCBI taxonomy): domain Eukaryota; kingdom Metazoa; phylum Chordata; class Mammalia; order Artiodactyla; family Ziphiidae; genus Mesoplodon; species Mesoplodon mirus. The sequence continues at coordinate 804,781 of NW_028295644.1, read as the reverse complement.
CGCATTGTGATGACAAGGGCATGGAGCATTGTGATGACCAGGTCATGCAGTATGGTGAAGACAGGTGTCAGGGAGCATTGTGATGACATATATAATGGCCCATTGTGATGACAATGGCATGGAGCATTGTGATGCCAAGTGTCATGGAGGATTCTGATGACAAAGGTAATGGAGCATTGTGATGACAATGGCTTGGAGCATTGTGATGACAAGGGTCAGGGAGCATTGTGCTGACAAGTGCATGGAGATTTGTGATGACACGGGTCATGGAGCATTCTGATGACAAGCTTTTGGAGTATTCTGATGACATTGCAATGGAGCATTGTGATGTAAACGGCATGGGGCATTGTGATGAAAAGGCATGGAGCCTTTTCGTGACAGGGTTCAAGGAGCATTCTGACGACAAGTGTCACGGAGCATTGTGATGACAAGTGTATTGAGCATTGTGATGAAAAAGGTCATGGAGCATTGTGATGAAAAGAGCATGGAGTATTGTTATGACAGGCGTCATGGAGCGTTGTGATGACAAGTGTTATGGAACATTGTGATCACAAGAGTTTGGAGCATTGTGATGACAGAGGTCATGGATCATTTTGATTTCAAGGAGCATGGAGCATTGTGATGACAAGGGCATAAAGCAATGTGATCCCAAGTTTCATGGAGGATTGTGATGACAATGGAAATGGAGTATTGTGATGACAAGCACATAGAGCATTGTAATGACAAGGTCATGTAGCATTTTGTTGACAAAGGCATGGAGCATTGTGATGACAGGTGTCATGGAGCACTGTGATGACAAGCGTCACAGATCATTGTGTATACAGGGTTTTGGAGCATTGGGATGACAAGGGCATGGATCATTGTGATGACAAGTGTCATGGAGCATTGTGATGACTAGGGAATGGAGCATTGTGATGACAAGAGTCTCGGATCATTGTGTTGTCAGGTGTCATGGAGTGTTGTGATGACAGTGGTCATGGAGAATTGTGATGATATTGGTCATGGTGCATTGCGATGACAAGGGAATGGAGCATGGTGATGACAAAGTCCTGGAGCATTGTGATAAGAAGACCATGGAGACTTTTGATGAGAAGTCTCATGGAGCATTCTGTTGAAAAGGGGCATGGAGCATTGTGATTAAAGGGGTCTTGGAGCATTGTGATGACAAGGGCATGAATCATGGTGATGAGAAGTCCTTGGAGCATTCTGATGACATGCGTCATGGAGCTTTGTGTTGACAAGGGTAGGAAGCATTGTGATTACAGGGATCTTGGAGCATTGTGATGAAAAGGGCATGGATTATTGTGATGAAAAAGGCATGGAGCCTTGTAATGACATGGTTAAAGGCGCATACTGACGACAACTGTCATGGAGCATTGTGATGACAAGTGTTTTGAGCATTGTGATGACAAAGATCATGGAACATTGTGATGAGAAGTCCATGGATAATTGTGATGACGAGCGTCATGGGGCATTGTGATGACAAGTTTCATGGAGCCTTGTGATGACAAGGCCGTGTAACATTTTGATGGCAGGGGTCATGGAGCATTGTTATGACAGGGGTAATGGAGCATTTTGATGAGAAGGGCATGGAACATTGGTCTGAAATATTTCATGGAGTATTGTGATGAGAGTGGCATGGTGCATTGTGATGACAAGGGCACGGAACACTGTGATACATGGGTCATGGATAAAGGAGCTTTGTGATGAAAAATCATAGAGCATTGTGATGACAAGGGCATGGAGCATTGTGATGACAGGGACATGGAGCATTGTTATGACCGGGGCATGGAGCATTGGTCTGAAAAGTTTCATAGATTATTGTGATGACAGTGGACATAGTGCATGGTGATGACAATGGCATGGAGCATTGTGAAGAGAAGCTCATGGAGTATTGTGAAGACAGGTGTCAGGGAGCATTGGGATGACATATGTCATGGTCCATTTCGATGACAATGGCAGGGAGTTATGTGATGCCCAATGTAATGGAGGATTGTGATGACAAATATATAATGGAGCATTGTGATGACTAGGGCTTAGAGCATTATGATGACAAGGGCCATTGAGAATTTTCATGACAAAGTCGTGAAGCATTGTGATGACAAGATCCTGGGGCATTGTGATGAGAGAAACATGAGGCTTTGTGATGACAAGTCTCATGGAGCATACTGAAGAAAAAGGGCATGGAGCATTGTGATTACAGGGGTCTTGCCACATTGTGATGACAAGTGCATGGAGCATTGTGAGCAGAAGGCCAAGGAGCATTCTGATGACATGTGTCATTGAGCTTTGTGATGACAAGGGCATGGAGCTTTGTGATGACAAGGGCATGGAGCATTGTGAGCAGAAGGCCAAGGAGCATTCTGATGACATGTGTCATTGAGATTTGTGATGACAAAGGCATGGAGCATTGTGATTACAGTGGTCTTGAAGCATTGTGATGAAAAGGGCAAGGATCATTGTGATGAAAAAGTCATGGAGCCTTGTCATGACAGGTTTCAAGGAGCTTACATAAAACAAGTGTCAGGGAGAATTTTGAAGACAAGTGTATTGAGCATTGTGATGACAAAGGTCATGGAACATTCTGATGAGAAGACCATGGATAACTGTGATGACGAGCGTCATGGGTCATTGTGATGACAAGTGTTATAGAATATTGTGATCACAAGGGTTTTGAGCATTGTTATGACAGAGGTCATGGAGCATTTTGATTTCATTGTGATGACAATAGCATGAAGCATTATGATGATGGGCATGGTGCATTGTGATGACAGGATTCATGGATCATTGAAATGAAAAGGGGCATAGAACATTGTGATTACAGGGTTCTTGGAGCATTGTGATGAGAAGGGTGATCGAGCCTTGTGATGACAAGGCCATGGAATATCGTGATGGCAGGGGTCATGGAGCATTGTTATGAGAGGGGTCATGGAGCATTGTGATGGCAAGGGCATGGAACATTGTGATGAGAAGGCCATGGAGCATTCTGATGACATGTGTCATGGAGCTTTGTGAAGATAAGTGCATGGAGCAATGTGATGAGAGTGTTCATGGAGCATTGTGATGAAAATGACATGGAGCATTGTGATGAGAAGGCCATGAAGCATTCTGATGACATGCGTCATGGAGCTTTGTGATGACAAGGGCATGGAGCATTGTGATTTCAGGGATCTTGGAGCTTTGTGATGAAAAGGGCATGGATTATTTTGATGACAAAGGCATGGAGCCTTGTCATGACAGGGTTCAAGGAGCATACTGATGACAAGAGTCAGGGAGCATTTTGATGACAAGTGTATTGAGCATTGTGATGACAAATATCATGGAGCATTGTGATGAGAAGGCCATGGATAATTGTGATGATGAGCGTCATGGGGTGTTGTGATGATAAGTGTTATGGAATATTGTGATCACAAGGGTTTGGAGCATTATGATGACAGAGGTCATGGAGAATATTGATTTCATTGTGATGACAATAGCCTGAAGCATTATGATGATGGGCATGGTGCATTGTGATGACAGGGTTCATGGAGCATTGAGATGAAAAGGGGCATGGAGCATTGTGTTTACAGGGGTCTTGGAGCATTGTGATGACAAGGTCATGGAGCATTGTGATGAGAAGGCCATGGAACATTCTGTTGACATGCGTCATGGAGCTTTGTGATGACAAGGGCATGGAGCATTTTGATTACAGGGGCCTTCAGCATTGTGATGACAAGTGTCATGGAGCCTTGTGATTACTAGGCCGTGGAACATTGTGATGGCAGGTGTCATGGTGCATGGTTATGACAGAGGTAATGGAGCATTGTGATGAGAATGGCATGGAACATTGGTCTGAAATGTTTCATGGATTATTGTGATGAGAGTGGGCATGGAGCATTGTGATGACAAGGGTACGAAACACTATGATACATGGGTCATGCGGGATTGTAATGACAAGTGCCTGGAGCATTGTGATGAGAAGGGCATCGAGCATTGTGATGACAAGTGTCATGGAGCTTTGTGATGACAAGGGCATTGAGCAATGTTATGAGAGGGTTCATGGAGCATTGTGATGACAATTACCTGGAGCATTGTGATGCCAAGGGTCATGGAGCTTTGTGATGACAAGTCATGGAGCATTTTGATGACAAGGGCATGGTGCATTGTGATGAGAAGGGAAGGGAGCATTTTGATGACCGTGTCATGCAGCAAATTGATGAAAAGTGTAATGGAACATTTTTATGGCAGGGGTTATAGAACATTGTGATGTCAGGGGTCTTGGAGCTTTGGGATGAAAAGGGTCATGGAGCATTTTGATGACAGGGGTTATGGAACATTGTGATGTCAGAGGTCATGCAATATTGTGATGATAAAGGGATGTAGCATTGTGATGACAGGGTCATGGAACATTGTGATTCCAGGGGTGAGTGTGTATTGTGATGACTAGTGATGGAACATTGTGAAATCTATGGTGAGAGAGCATTTTGATGAGAATTTCATGGACCATTGTGATAACAAAATTTATGGAGCATTGCAATCATAAGGTTGTGGACACTTGTGATGAAATGTGCGTGGCACATTGTGATGACAATGATCATGGAGCATTGTTCTGACAAAGAATTGGAGCATTGTGATGACAAGGGTCACAGAGAATTGTGATGAAATGTTCATGGAGCATTGTGGTTAAAAAGGTCACAGAGCCTTGTGATGACGCGGGCAGGGACCATTTTGATGACAAACGTTATGAAGCATTGTGATGACTGGGGTCATGGAGCATTGTGATGAAAGGGGTCATGGAGCATTGTGAGGACAAGGGCATGGAGCCTTGTGATGACAGGGGCATGGAGCATTGGTCTGACAAGTTTCATAGATTATTGTGATGACAGTGGGCATGGTGCATTGTGAGGACAAGGGTATGGATCATTGTGATGAGAAGGTCATGGAGTATTGTGAAGACAGGTTTCTGGGAGCATTGTGATGACATATGTCATGGTCCATTGCGATGACAATGGCATGGAGCATTGTGATGCCAAATGTAATGGAGGATTGTGATGACAAATATAATGGAGCATTGTGATGACTAGGGCTTGGAACATTATGATGACAAGGGCCATTGAAAATTTTCATGACAAGGTCGTGAAGAATTGTGATGACAAGTCATGTAGCATTTTGCTGACAAAGGCATGGAGCATTGTGATGAGAGGTGTCATGGAGCACTGTGATGAAAAGCATCACGGAGCATTGTGAATACAGGGGTCATGGAGCATTGGGATGACAAGGACATGGATCATTGTGATGAAAAGGGTCATGGAGCATTTGGCTGAAAATGTTCATGGATTATTGTGATGACAGGGGTCATGGATCACTATGATTACAGAGGACTTGGAGCATTGTGATTACAAGAGTCCCAGATCACTGTGTTGTCAGGTGTCATGGAGTGTTGTGATGACAGTGGTCATGGAGCATTGCGATGATATGGGTCATGGAGCATTGTGATGAGAATGTCATGGAGCATTTGGCTGAATATATTCATAGAGTATTGTGATGACAGGGGTCATGGAGAATTGTGATGACAAGGGAATGGAGCATGGTGATGACAAAGTCCTGGAGCATTGTGATGAGAAGACCATGGAGACTTTTGATGAGAAGTCTCATGGAGCATTCTGATGAAAAGGGGCATGGAGCATTGTGATTACATGGGTCTTGGAGCATTGTGATGACAAGTGCATGGAGCATGGTGATGACAATGTCCTGGAGCATTGTGATGAGATGACCATGGAGAATTGTGATGACAAGTCTCATGGAGCATTCTGATGAAAAGGTGCATGGATCACTGTGACTACAGGGGTCTTGGAGCATTGTGATGACAAGGGCATGGAGCATTGTGAGGAGAAGGCCATGGAACATTCTGATGAAATGTGTCTTGGAGCATTGTGATGACAAGGGTCATGGAGCCTTGTGATGACAAGGCCGTGGAACCTTGTGATGGCACGGGTCATGGAGCATTGTTATGACAGAGGTAATGGAGCATTGAGATGAGAAGGGCATTGAGCATTGGTCTGAAATATTTCATGGATTATTGTGATGAGATTGGATATGGAGCATTGTGATGAGAAGGGCACGGAACACTGTGATACTTGGGTCATGTACGATTGTAATGTCAAGGGCATGGAGCACTGTGATGAGAAGGGCATCGAGCATTGTGATGACAAGTGTCATAGAGCTTTGTGATGACAAGGGCATGGAGCAATGTGATGAGAGGGTTCATGGAGCATCGTGATGACAATGACATGGAGCATTGTGATGCGAACGGTCATGGAGTTTGTGATGACATAGTTCATGGAGCATTTTGATGACAAGTGTGTGGTGCATTGTGATGAGAATTACAGGGAGCATTTTGATGACAGGGTCATGCAGCAATTTGATGAAAAGTGTAATGGAATATTTTGATGACAGGGGTTATAGAACATTGTGATGCCAGGGTTCATGGAGCTTTCGATGAAAAGTGTCATGGAGCACTTTGATGACAGGGGTTATGGAACATTGTGATGTCAGGGGTCATGGAACATTGTGCTGATAAGGGGATATAGCATTGTGATGATAGGGGTCATGGAACATTGTGATAACAGGGGTGAGCGAGGATTGTGATGACTAGTGATGGAACATTGAGATATCTCATGAGAGAGAGCATATGGATGAGAAGTGCATGGAGCATTGTGATTACAAGTTTTATGGAGCATAGCGATGACAAGGTTGTGGATCATTGTGATGAAAAGCGCATGGCACATTGTGATGACAAGGGTCCTGGAGCATTGTACTGACACAGGCATGGAGCATTGTGATGACAAGGATCACGGAGCATTGTGATGAAAAGTTCATGGAGCATTGTGGTTACAATGGTCACAGAGCCTTGTGATGATGCGGGCATGGACCGTTGTCATGGCAAACGTTATGAAGCATTGTGATGACTGGAGTCACGGAACATTGTGATGAAAGGGGTCATGGAGCATTGTGATGACAAGGGCATGTAGCATTGTGATGACAGGGGCATGGAGCATTGGTCTGACAAGTTTCATAGATTATTGTGATGACAGTGGACATCGTGCATTGTGATGACAAGGGCATGGAGCATTGTGAAGACAAGGGAATGGAGTATTGTGAAGACAGGTGTCAGGGAGCATTGTGATGACATATGCCATGGTCCATTGCGATGACAATGGCATGGAGCATTGTGATGCCAAATGTAATGGAGGATGTGATGACAAATATAATGGAGCATTGTGATGACTAGGGCTTGGAGCATTATGATGACAAGGGCCATTGAGAATTTTCATGACAATGTCGTGAAGCATTGTGATGACAAGGTTCTTGAGCATTGTGATGAGAAAACCTTGGAGCCTTGTGATGACAAGTCTCATGGGGCATACTGATTAAAAGGGGTATGGAGCATTCTGATTACAGGGGTGTTGGAACTTTGTTATAACAAGGGCATGGAGCATTGTGATGACAAGGGCATGGAACATTGGTCTAATAAGTTTCATGGATTATTGTGATGACAGTAGGAATGGCGCATTGTGATGACAAGGGCATGGAGCATTGTGATGACCAGGTCATTCAGTATTGTGAAGAGAGGTATCAGGGAGCAATGTGATGACATTTGTAAGGGCCCATTGTGATGACAATGGCATGGAGCATTGTGATGCCAAGTGTCATGGAGGATTCTGATCACAAAGGTAATGGAGCATTGTGATGACAATGGCTTGGAGCATTGTGATGACCAGGTCATGCATTATTGTGAAGAGAGTTATCAGGGAGCATTGTGATGACATATGTAATGGCCCATTGTGATGACAATGGCATGGAGCATTGTGATGCCAAGTGTCATGGAGGATTCTGGTGACAAAGGTAATGGAGCATTGTGATGACAATGGCTTGGAGCATTGTGATGACAAGGGTCAGGGAGCATTGTGCTGACAAGTGCATGGAGCATTGTGAGGAGGAGGCCATGGAGCATACTGATGACATGCGTCATGGAGCTTTGTGATGACAAGGGCATGGAGCATTGTGATTACAGTGGTCTTGGAGCATTGTGATGAAAAGGGCATGGTTCATTGTGATGAAAAGGCATGGAGCCATGTCATTACATGTTTCAAGGAGCATACTGACGACAAGTGTCAGGGAGCATTGTGATGACAAGTGTATTGAGAATTGTGATGACAAAGATCATGGAGCATTGTGATGAGAGGACCATGGATAATTGTGATGAGGAGTGTCATAGGGTGTTGTGATGATAAGTGTTAAGGAACATTGTGATCACAAGGGTTTGGAGCATTATGATGACAGTGGTCATCGAGAAATTTGATATCATTGTGATGACAAGAGCCTGAAACATTATGATGATGGGCATGGTGCATTTTGATTACAGGGTTCATGGAGCATTGAGATGAAAAGGGGCATGGAGCATTGTGATTACAGGGGTCTTGCAGCATCGTCATGACAAGGGCATGGAGCATTGTGATGAGAAGGCCATGGAATATTCTGATGGCATGTGTCATGGAGCTTTGTGAAGACAAGGGCATGGAGAATTGTGATTACAGGGGTCTTGGAGCATTGTGATGACAAGGGTCATGGAGCCTTGTGATGACAAGGCCATGGAACATTGTGATGGCACGGGTCATGGAGCCTTGTTATGACAGAGGTAATGGAGCATTGTGATGAGAAGGGCATTGAGCATTGGTCTGAAAAGTTTCATGGATTATTGTGATGAGAGTGGGCATGGAGCATTGTGATGACAAGGGCACGGAACACTGTTATGCATGGGTCATGGAGGATTGTAATGACAAGGGCATGGAGCATTGTGAGGAGTCGGGCATCGAGCATTGTGATGACAAGTGTCATGGAGCTTTGTGATGACAAGGGCATGGAGACATGTGATGAGAGGGTTCATGGAGCATTGTGATGACAATGACATGGAGCATTGTGATGCCAAGTGTCATGGAGCTTTGTGATGACAAAGGTCATGGAGCATTTTGATGACAAGGGTGTGGTGCATTGTGATCAGAAGGGCAGGGAGCATTTTGATGACCGGGTCATGCAGCAATTTGAAGAAAAGTGTAATGGAACATTTTGATGGCAGGGTTTATAGAACATTGTGATGCCAGGGGTCTTGGAGCTTTGGGATGAAAAGGGTCATGGAGCATTTTGATGACAGTGGTTATGGATCATTGTGATGTCATGGGTCATGGAACATTGTGCTGATAATGGGATGTAGCATTGTGATGACAGGTGTCATGGAACATTGTAATAACATGGGTGAAAGAGGATTGTGATGACTAGTGATGGAACATTGTGATATCTCATGTGAGAGAGCATTTGGATGAGAAGTGCATGGAGCATTGTGATTACAAGGTTTATGGAGCATAGCGATGACAAGGTTGTGGATCATTGTGATGAAAAGCGCATGGCACATTGTGATGACAAGGGTCATGGAGCATTGTTCTGAAAAACGCATGGAGCATTGTCATGACAAGGGTCACGGAGAATTGTGATGAAAAGTTCATGGAGCATTGTGGTTTCAAAGGTCACAGAGACTTGTGATGATGCGGGCATGGACCGTTGTGATGACAAACGTTATGAAGCATTGTGATGACTGGAGTCACGGAGCATTGTGATGACAGGGGTCATGGAGCATTGTGATGACAATGGCATGGAGCATTGTGATGACAGGGGCATGGAGCATTGGTCTGACAATTTTCATAGATTATTGTGATGACAGTGGGCATGGTGCATTGTGATGACAAGGGCATGGAACATTTTGAAGACAAGGGAATGAAGTACTGTGAATACATGTGTCAGGGAGCATTCTGATGACATATGTCATGGTCCATTGCGATGACAATGGCATGGAGCATTGTGATGCCAAATGTAATGGAGGATTGTGATGACAAATATAATGGAACATTGTGATGACTAGGGATAGGAGCATTATGATGTGAAGGGCCATTGAGAATTTTCATGACAATGTCGTGAAGCAATGTGATGACAAGGTCCTGGAGCACTGTGATGAGAAAACCATGAAGCCTTGTGATTAAAAATCTCATGGATCATTCTGATGAAAAGGGGCATGGAGCATTCTGATTGCAGGGGTCTTGGAAAATTGTGATAACAAGGGCATGGAGCATTGTGATGACAAGGGCATGGAGCATTGGTCTAATAAGTTTCATGGATTATTGTGATGACAGTTGGAATGGCGCATTGTGATGACAAGGGCATGGAGCATTGTGATGACCAGGTCATGAAGTATTGTGAAGAGAGTTGTCAGGGAGCATTGTGATGACATATGTAATGGCCCATTGTGATGACAATGGCATGGAGCATTGTGATGCCAAGTGTTATGGAGGATTCTGATGACAAATGTAATGGAGCATTGTGATGACAATGTCTTGGAGCATTGTGATGACAAGGGTCAGGGAGCATTGTGCTGACAAGTGCATGGTGAATTGTGATGACAAGGGTCATGGAGCATTCTGATGACGAGCTTGTGGAGTATTTTGATGACAATGGCATGGAGCACTGTGATGAAAATGGCATGGGGCTTTGTGTTGAAAAATGCATGGAGCCTCTTCGTGACAGGGTTCAAGGAGCATTCTGACGACAAGTGTCAGGGAGCATTGTGATGACATGTATATTGAGAATTGTGATGACAAAGGTCATGGAGCATTGTGATGAAAAGGGCATGGAGTATTGTGATGACAGGCATCATGGTGCGTTGTGATGACAAGTGTTATGGAACATTGTGATCACAATGGTTTGGAGCATTGTGATGAAAAAGGTCATGGGTCATTTTGATTTCAAGGAGCATGGAGCATTTTGATGACAAGGGCATGAAGCAATGTGATCCCAAGGTTCATGGAGGATTGTGATGACAATGGTAATGGAGTATTGTGATGACAAGCACATAGAGCTTTGAAATGACAAGGTCATGTAGCATTTTGCTGACAAAGGCATGGAGCATTGTGATGACAGGTGTCATGGAGCACTGTGATGAAAAGTGTCACGGAGCATTGTGAATACAGGGTTCATGGAGCATTGGGATGACAAGGGAACGGATCATTTTGATGACAAGTTTCATGGAGCAATATGCAGAAAATGTGCATGGAGTATTGTGATGACAGGTGTCATGGAGCATTGTGATTACAGGGTTGTTTGAGCATTGTGATGACAAGTGTCCCGGATCATTGTGTTGTCAGGTGTCATGGAGTGTTGTGATGACAGTAGTCATTGAGCATTTTGATGATATTTGTCATGGAGCATTGTGATGAGAAAGTCATGGAGCATTGGGCTGAAAATATTCATGGAGTATTGTGATGACCGGCGTCATGGAGCATTGTGATGACAAAGAAATGGAGCATTGTGATGACAAGTTCCTGGAGCACTGTGATGAGATAACCAAGGAGACTTGAGATGACAAGTCTCATGGAGCATTCTAATGAAAAGTGGCATGGAGCATTGGTCTGACATGTTTCATAGATTATTGTGATGATAGTTGGCATGGTGCATTGTGATGACAAGGGCATTGAGCATTTTGAAGACAAGGGCATGGAGTATTGTGAAGACATGTGTCCGGGAGCATTGTGATGACATTTGTCATGGTCCATTGCGATGACAATGGCATGGAGCATTGTGATGACTAATGTAATGGAGGATTGTGATGGCAAATATAATGGAGCATTGTGAAGACTAGGGCTTGGAATATTATGATGACAAGGGCCATTGAGAATTTTCCTGACAATGTAGTGAAGCATTGTGATGACAAAGTCCTGGAGCATTGTGATGAGAAAACCATGGAGCCTTGTGATGACAAATCTCATGGATCATACTGATGAAAAGGGGCATGGAGCATTCTGATCACAGGGGTCTTGGAAGATTGTGATAACAAGGGCATGGAGCATTGTGATGACAAGGGCATGGAACATTGGTCTAATAAGTTTCATGGATTATTGTGATGACAGTTGGAATGGCACATTGTGATGACAAGGGCATGGAGCATTGTGATGACCAGGTCATGCAGTATTATGAAGAGAGGTGTCAGGGATCATTGTGATGACATATGTAATGGCCCACTGTGATGACAATGGCATGGAGCATTGTGATGCCAAGTGTCATGGAGGATTCTGATGACAAAGGTAATGGAGCATTGTATTGACAATGGCTTGGAGCATGGTGATGACAAGGGTCAGGGAGCACTGTGCTGACAAGTGCATGGAGAATTGTGATGACAAGCGTCATGGAGCATTTTGATGACGAGCTTGTGGAGTATTTTGATGACAATGGCATGGAGCATTGTGATGAAAATGGCATGGGGCTTTGTTATGAAAAAAGCATGGAGCCTTTTCGTGACAGGGTTGAAGGAGCATTCTGACGACAAGTGTCAGGGAGCATTGTGATGACAAGTGTATTGAGAATTGTGATGACAAAGGTCATGGAGCATTGTGATGAAAAGGGCATGGAGTATTGTGATGACAGGCATCATGGAGTGCTGTGATGACAAGTGTTATGGAACATTGTGATCACAAGGGTTTGGAGCATTGTGATGACAGACGTCTTGGATCATTTTGATTTCAAGGAGCATGGAGCATTGTGATGACAAGAGCATGAAGCAATGTGATCCCAAGTTTCAGGGAGGATTGTGATGACAATGGTAATGGAGTATTGTGATAACAAGCTCCTAGAGCATTGTAATGACAAGGTCATGTAGCATTTTGCTGACAAAGGCATGGAGCATTGTGATGACAGGTGTCATGGAGCACTGTGATGAGAAGCGTCACTGAGCATTGTGAATACAGGGGTCATGGAGCATTGGGATGACAAGGGCATGGATCATTGTGATGACACGCGTCATGGAGCATTGGGCTGAAAATATTCATGGAGTACTGTGATGACAGGGGTCATGGAGCATTGTGATGACTAGGGAATAGAGCATTGTGATGACAAGAGTCCCGGATCATTGTGTTGTCAGGTGTCATGGAGTGTTGTGATGACACTGGTCATGGAGCATTGTGATGATATTGGTCATGGAGCATTGTGATGAGAAAGTCATGGAGCATTGGGCTGAAAATGTTCATGGAGTATTGTGATGACATGGGTCATGGAGCATTGAGATGAAAAGGGGCATGGAGCTTTGTGTTTACAGGGGTCTTGGAGCACTGTGATGACAAGGGCATGGAGCATTTTGATGAGAAGGCCATGGAACATTCTGATGACATATGTCATGAAGCTTTGTGATGACAACAGCATGGAGCATTGTGATTAATGGGGTCTTGGAGCATTGTGATGAAAAGTGTCATGGAGCGTTGTTATGACAAGGCCTTGGAACATTGTTATGACAGGGGACATGGAGCATTGTTATGACAGGGGTAATGGAGCATTGTGATTTGAAGGGCATGCAGCATTGTGCTTACAAGTTTTATGGAGCATTGTGATGACAAATTTGTGGACTGTTGTGATGAAAAGCACGTGGCACATTGTGATGACAATGGTCATGGAGCATTTTTCTGACACAGGCATGGAGCATTGTGATGACAAGTGTCAAGGAGCATTGTGATGAAATATTCATGGAGCATTGTGGTTACAAATGTAACAGAGCCTTGTGATGACGCAGGCATGGACCACTGTGATGAGAAATATTATGAAGCATTGTGATGACTGGAGTCATGGAGCATTGTGATGATAAGGTCCTGGAGCATTGTGATGACATGATCATGGAGACCTGTGGTGACAAGTATCATGGAGCATTCTGATGAAAAGGGGCATGGAGAATTGTGATTATAGGGGTCTTGGAGCACTGTGATGACAAGGGCAAAGAGCGTTGTCAGGAGAATGCCATGGAGCATTGTGATGACATGCGTCAAGGTGAATTGTGCTGAGAAAGGCATAGAGCATTGTGATGACAAGGGTCCAAGAGCATTGTGATGAAAACTTATTGGAGCATTGTGGTTAAAAAGTCACAGAGACTGTTGATGATGAGCGCATGGACCATTGTGATGAAAATGTCATGAAGCATTGTGATGACTGGAGTCACGGAGCATTGTGATGATAGGGGTCATGGAACATTGTGATAACAAGTGCATGGAGCATTGTGATGACCAGGTGTTGCAGTTTTGTGAAGACAAGTGTCAGGGAGCATTGTGATGACATATGTAATGGCCCATTGTGATGACAATGGCATGGAGCATTGTAATGCCAAATGTCATGGATCATTGTGATGACAATGGCTTGCAACATTATGATGACAAGTGTCAAGGAGCATTGTGCTGAAAAGTGCATGGAGCATTGTGATGACAAGTGTCATGGAGCATTCTGATGACAATCTTGAGGAGTATTTTGATGACAATGGCATGGAGCATTGTGATGAAAACGGCATGGGGCATTGTGATGAAAAAGGTATGGAGCCTTTTCGTGACAGGGTTCAAGGAGCATTCTGACGACAAGTGTCAGGGAGCATTGTGGTGACAAGTGTATTGAGAATTGTGATGACAAATGTCATGGAGCATTGTGATGAAAAGGGCATGGAGTATTGTGATGACAGGCATCATGGAGCGTTGTGATGACAAGGGCTATGGAACATTGTGATCACAAGGTTTTGGAGCATTGTGATGACAGAGGTCATGGATCATTTTGATTTCAAGGAGCATGGAGCATTATGATGGCAAGGGCATGAAGCAATGTGATCCCAAAGTTCATGGAGGGTTGTGATGACAATGGTAATGGAGTATTGTGATGACAAGCGCATAGAGCATTTTAATGACAGGGTCATGTAGCACCTTGCTGACAAAGGCATGGAGCATTGTGATGACAGGTGTCATGGAGCACTGTGATGACAAGCGTCACGTAGCATTGTGAATACAGGGGTCATGGAGCATTGGGATGACAAGGGCATGGATCATTGTGATGACAAGTGTCATTGAACATTGGGCTGAAAATATTCATAGATTATTGTGATGACAGGGGTCATGGAGCATTGTGATGACAAGGAAATGGAGCATGGTGATGACAAGGCCCTGGAGCATTGTGATGAGAAGTCCATGGAGACTTGTGATGACAAGTCTCATGGAGCCTTCTGATGAAAATTGTCATGGAGCATTGTGATTACAGGAGTCTTTGAGCACTGTGATAACTAGGGCATGGAGCATTGTGATGAGAAGGCCATGGAGCATTCTGATGACATGTGTCATGGAGTTTTGTGATGACAAAGGCATGGAACATTGCGATTACAGGGATCGTGGAGCATTGTGAAGAAAAGGTCATGGATCATTTTGATGAAAACGGCATGGAGCCTTGTCATGATAGGTTTCAAGGAGCATACTGATGACAAGGGTCAGGGAGCATTGTGATGACAAGTGTATTGAGCATTGTGATGAAAAAGATCATGGAGCATTGTGATAAGAAGACCATGGATAATTGTGATGATGAGCGTCATGGGGTGTTTTGATGATAAGTGTTATGCAACATTGTGATCACAAGGGTTTGGAGCATTATGATGACAGAGGTCATGCAGAATATTGATTTCACTGTGATGACAATAGCCTGAAGCATTATGATGATGGGCATGGTGCATTGTGATTACAGGTTTCATGGAGCATTGAGATGAAAAGCTTCAAGGAGCATTGTAATTACAAGGGTCTTGGAGCATTGTGATGACAAGGGCATGGAGCATTGTCATGAGAAGGTCATGGAACATTCTGATGACATGCGTCATGGAGCTATGTGATGACAAGGGAATGGAGCATTGTGATTTCAGGGGTGTTGAGCATTGTGATGAGAAGTGTCATGGAATCTTGTGATGATTAGGCCGTGGAACATTGTGATGGCGGTGGTCATGGTGCATTGTTATGACAGGGGTAATGGAGCATTGTGATGAGAAGGGTATGGAATATTGGTCTGAAATGTTTCATGGATTATTGTGAGGAGAATGGGCATGGAGCATTGTGATGACAAGTGCACGGAACACTGTGATACATGTGTCATGCAGGACTGTAATGAAAAGGGCATGGAACATTGTGATGAGAAGGGCATCGAGAATTGTGATGACAAGTGTCATGGAGCTTTGTGATGACAAGGGCATGGAGCAATGTGATGAGAGGGTTCATGGAGCATTGTGAGGACAATGTCATGGAGCATTGTGATGACAAGCGTCATGGAGCTTTGTGATGACAAGTCATGGAGCATTTTGATGACAAGGGCTTGGTGCATTGTGATGAGAAGGGCAGGGAGCATTTTGATAACCGGGTCATGCAGCAATTTGATAAAAAGTGTAATGGAATATTTTGATGGAAGGGGTTATAGAACATTGTGATGTCAGGGGTCTTGGAGCTTTGGGATGAAAAGTGTCATGGAGCATTTTGATGACAGGGGTTATGGAACATTGTGATGTCAGGGGTCATGGTACATTGTGATGATAAAGGGATGTAGCATTGTGATGACAGGGTCATGGAACATTGTGATTACAGGGGTGAGGGCGTATTGTGATGACTAGTGATGGATCATTGTGATATCTCTTGTGAGAGAGCATTTTGATGAGAAGAGCATGGACCATTGTGATTAAGAGATTTATGGAGCATTGCAATGACAAAGTTGTGAAACCTTGTGAGGAAATGCGCGTGGCACATTGTGATGACAATGGTCATGGAGCATTGTTCTGACAAAGACATGGAGCATTGTGATGACAAGGGTCACAGAGAATTGTGATGAAAAGTTCATGGAGCATTGTGGTTACAAAGGTCACAGAGCCTTGTGATGACGTGGGCTTGGACCATTTTGATGACAAATGTTATGAAGCATTGAGATGACTGGAGTCACGGAGCATTGTGATGACAGGGGTCATTGAACATTGTGATGACAAGGGCATGGAGCATTGTGTTGACAGGGGAATGGAGCATTGGTCTGACAAGTTTCATAGATTATTGTGATGACAGTGGGCATGGTGCATTGTGATGACAAGGGCATGGAGCATTGTGATGAGAAGGTCATGGAGTATTGTGAAGACAGGTGTCAGGGAGAATTGTGATGACATATGTCATGGTCCACTGCGATGACAATGGCATGGAGCACTGTGATGCCGAATGTAATGGAGGATTGTGATGACAAATATAATGGAGCATTGTGATGGTTACGGCTTCGAGCATTATGATGATAAGGGCCATTGAAAATTTTCATGAAAAGGTCGTGAAGCATTGTGATGAGAACTTCCTGGAGCATTGTGATGACAAAACTATGGAGCCTTGAGATGACAAGTCTCTTGGAGCATACTGATGAAAAGGGGCATGGAGTATTGTGATTACAGGGGTCTTGGAACATTGTGATGACAAGGGCATGGAGCATTGTGAGGAGAAGGCCAAGGAGCATTCTGATGGCATGCGTCATTGTGCTTTGTGATGACAAGGGCATGGAGCACTGTGATTACATGGGTCTTGGAGCATTGTGATGAAAATTGCATGGAACTTAGAGATGAAAAAAGCATGGAGCCTTGTCATGACAGGATTCAAGGAGCATACAGACAACAAGTGTCAGGGAGCATTTTGATGACAAGTGTATTGAGCATTGTAATGACACAGGTCATGGAGCATTGTGATGAGAAGTCCATGGATAATTGTGATGACAAGCGTCATGGGGCATTGTGATGACAAGTGATATGGAATATTGTGATCACAAGGGTTTGGAGCATTGTTATGACAGAGGTCATGGAGCATTTTGATTTCATTGTGATGACAATAGCATGAAGCATTATGATGATGGGCATGGTGCATTGTGATGATAGGGTTCATGGATCATTGAAACGAAAAGGGGCATAGAGCATTGTGATTACAGGGATCTTGGAGCATTGTGATGAGAAGGGTCATGGAGCTTTGTGATGACAAGGCCATGGAACATCGTGATGGCAGGGGTCATGGAGCATTGTTATGAAAGTGGTAATGGAGCATTGTGATGGCAAGGTCGTGGAGAATTGTGATGAGAAGGCCATGGAGCATTGTGATGACATGCGTCATGGAGCTTTGTGAAGACAAGGGCATGGAACAATGTGATGAGAGCGTTCATGGACCATTTTGATGACAATGACATGGAGCAATGTGATGCCAAGGGTCTTGGATATTTTTGATGAAAATGGTCATGGAACATTTTGATAGCAAGGGCGTTGTGCATTGTGATGAGAAGGGCAGGGAGCATTGTGATGACAGGGTCATGGAACAATTTGATGAAAAGTGTCATGGAACATTTTGATGACAGTTGTTATGGAACATTGTGATGTCAGGGTTCATCAAACATTGTGATGATAAGTGCATGTAGCATTGTGATGAGAGGAATCATGGAATATTGTGATGACAGGGGTGAGGGAGTATTGTGACAAATAGTGATGTAGCATTGTGATATCAGTGGTGAGAGAGCATTTTGATGAGATGTGCAAGGAGCATTGTGATGACAAATTTTATGGAGCATTGTGATGACAAAATTGTGGAGCACTGTGATGACAAGCGCATGGAGCATTGTGATGGCAAGTGTCAAAGAGCATTGTGATGAAATGTTCATGGAGCATTGAGGTTAAAAATGTCAGAGAGCCTTGTGATGACGCGGGCATGGACCATTATGATGACAAACGTTATGAAGCATTAAGATGACTGGATTCACGGAGCATGGTGATGACCGGGGTCATGGAGCATTGTTATAACAAGGGCATGGAGCATTGTGATGAGAGGGGCATGGAACATTGGTCTAATAAGTTTCATGGATTATTGTGATGACAGTTGGAATGGTACATTGTGATGACAAGGGCATGGAGCATTGTGATGACCACGTCATGCAGTATTGTGAAGACAGGTGTCCGGGAGCATTGGGATGACATATGTAATGGCCCATTGCGATGACAATGGCATGGAGCATTGTGATGCCAAATGTCATGGATCATTGTGATGACAATGGCTTGCAACATTGTTATGACAAGTGTCAGGGAGCATTGTGCTGACAAGTGCATAGAGAATTGTGATGACAAGGGTCATGGAGCATTCTGATGACAAGATTGTGGAGTATTTTGTTGACAATGGCATGGAGCATTGTGATGAAAACGGCATGGGACATTGTGATGAAAAAGGCATGGAGCCTTTTCGTGACAGGGTTCAAGGAGCATTCTGATGACAAGTGTCAGGGAGCATTGTGATGACAAGTGTATTGAGAATTGTGATGACAAAGGTCATGGAGCATTGTGATGAAAAGGGCATGGAGTATTGTGATGACAGGCATCATGGAGCGTTTTGATGACAAGTGTTATGGAACATTGTGATCACAAGGGTTTGGATCATTGTTATGACAAAGGTCATGGATCATTTTGATTTCAAGGAGCATGGAGCATTGTGATGAAAAGGGCATGAAGCAATGTGATCCCAAAGTTCATGGAGGATTGTGATGACAATGGATATGGAGTATTGCGATGACAAACGCATAGAGCATTGTAATGACAAGGTCATGTAGCATTTTGCTGACAAAGGCATGGAGCATTGTGATGACAGGTGTCATGGAGCACTGTGATGACAAGCGTCATGGAGCATTGTGAATAGACGGGTCATGGAGCATTGGGATGACAAAGGCATGGATCATTGTGATGACAAGGGTCATGGAGCACTGGGCTGAAAATGTTCATGGAGTGTTGTGATGACAGGGGTCATGGAGCATTGTGATAACTAGGGAATGGAGCATTGTGATGACAAGAGTCCCGGATCATTGTGTTGTCAGGAGTCATGGAGTGTTGTGATGACAGTGGTCATGGAGATTTGTGATATTGGCCATGGAGCATTGTCATGAGTATGTCGTGAAGCATTGGGCTGAAAATGTTCATGGATTATTGTGATGACAGGGTTCATGGAGCATTGTGATGACAAGGGAATGGAGCATGGTGATGACAAGTTCCTGGAGCATTGTGATGAGAAGACCATGGAGACTTGTGATGAGAAGTCTCATGGAGCATTCTGATGAAAAGGGGCATGGAGCATTGTGAATACAGGGGTCTTGGAGCATTGTGATGACTAGGACATGGAGCATTGTGATGATAAGGCCATGGAGCATTCTGATGACATGTGTCATGGAGTTTTTTGATGACAAGCGCATGGAGCATTGTGATTACAGGTGTCTTGGAACATTGTGATGACAAGGGCATGGAGCAATGAGAGCAGAAGACCAAGGAGCATTCTGATGACATGCGTCATGGAGCTTTTTGATGACATGGGCATGGATCATTGTGATTACAGGGATCTTGGAGCATTGTGATGAAAAGGGCATGGATTATTGTGATGACAAAGGCATGGAGCCTTGTCCTGACAGGGTTCAAGGAGCATACTGACGACAAGTGTCAGGGAGAATTGTGATGACAAGTGTATTGAGCATTGTGATGACAAAGATCATGGAGCATTGTGAAGAGAAGACCATGGATAATTGTGATGATGAGCGTCATGGGGTGTTGTGATGATAAGTGTTATGGAACATTGTGATCCAAGTGTTTGGAGCATTATGATGACAGAGGTCATGGAGAATATTGATTTCATTGTGATGACAATAGCCTGAAGCCTTATGATGATGGGCATGGTGCATTGTGATGGCAGGGTTCATGGAGCATTGAGATGAAAAGGGGCATGGAGCATTGTGATTACAAGGGTCGTGGAGCATTGTGATGACAAGGGCAAGGAGCATTGTGTTGAGAAAGCCATGGAAGATTCTGATGACATGCGTCATGGAGCTTTGTGATGACAAGGGCATGGAGCATTGTGATTTCAGGGGTGTTGAGCATTGTGATGAGAAGTGTCATGGAACCTTGTGATGACTAGGCCGTGGAACATTGTGATGGCAAGGGTCATGGTGCATTTTTATGAAAGGGGTAATGGAGCACTTTGATGAGAAGGGCATGGAACATTTGTCTGAAATGTTTCATGAATTATTGTGATGAGATTTGGCATGGAGCATTGTGATGACAAGGGCACAGAACACTGTGATACATGGGTCATGCAGGATTGTAATGACAAGGGCATGGAGCATTGTGATGAGAAGGGCATCAAGCATTGTGATGAAAAGTGTGATGGAGATTTGTGATGACAAGGGCATGGAGCAATGTGATGAGAAGGTTCATGGATCATTGTGATGACAATGACATGGTGCATTGTGATGCCAAGGGTCATGGAGCTTTTTGATGACAAGTCATGGAGCATTTTGATGAAAAGGGCATGGTGCATTGTGATGAGAATGGCAGGGAGCATTTTGAGGACCGTGTCATGCAGCAATTTGATGAAAAGTGTAATGGAACATTTTGATGGCATGGGTTATAGAACATTGTGATGTCAGGGGTCTTGGAGCTTTGGGATGAAAAGGGTCATGGAGCATTTTGTTGACAGGGGTCATGGAACATTGTGATGATAAGGGGATGTAGCAGTGTGATGACAGGGTCATGGAACATTGTGATTACAGGGGTGAGGGAGTATTGTGATGACTAGTGATGGAACATTGTGATATCTCTGGTGCGAGAGCATTTTGATGAGAAGTGCATGGAGCATTGTGATTACAAGGCTTATGGAGCATTGCAATGACAAGGTTGTGAACCGTTGTGATGAAATGCGCGTGGCACATTGTGAAGACTATGGTCATGGAGCACTGTTCTGACAATGACATGGAGCATTGTAATGACAAAGGTCACAGAGAATTGTGATGAAAAGTTTATGGATGATTGTGGTTACAAAGGTCACAAAGCCTTGTGGTGACGCGGGCATGGACCATTGTGATGACAAACGTTATGAAGCATTGAGATGACTGGAGTCACGGAGCATTGTGATGACAGGGGTCACGGAGCATTGTGATAACATGTGTCACGGAGCATTGTGCTTACAAGCGCATGGAGCATTGTGATGAGAAAGGTCATGGAGCATTGTGCTGAGAAAGGCATAGAGCATTGTGAGGACAACGGTCAAAGAGCATTGTGATGAAAAGTTCATGGAGCATTGTGGTTAAAAAGGTCACAGAGACTGTTGATGACGAGGGCATGGACCATTGTGATGACAATCGTCATGAAGCATTGTGATGAATGGAGTCACGGAGCATTGTGATGACAGGGGTCATGGAGCATTGTGATAACAAGGGCATGGAGCATTGTGATGACAAGGGCATGGAACTTTGGTCTAATAAGTTTCATGGATTATTGCGATGACTGTTGGAATGGCGCATTGTGATGACAATGGCATGGAGCATTGTGATGACCAGGTCATGCAGTATTGTGAAGACAGGTGTCAGGGAGCATTGTGATGACATATGTAACGGCCCATTGTGATGACAAGGGCATGGATCATTGTGATGACAAGGGTCATGGAGCACTGGGCTGAAAATGTTCATGGAGTGTTGTGATGACAGGGGTCATGGAGCAATGTGATGACTAGGGAATGGAGCATTGTGATGACAAGAGTCCCAGATCATTGTGTTGTCAGGTGTCATGGAGTGTTGTGATGACAGTGGTCATGGAGCATTGTGATGATACTGGCCATGGAGCGTTGTGATGAGTAGGTCGTGGAGCATTGGGCTGAAAATATGCATGGTTTATTGTGATGACAGGGTTCATGGAGCATTGTTATGACAAGGGAATGGAGCATGGTGATGACAAGTTCCTGGAGCATTGTGATGAGAAACCATGGAGAATTGTGATGACATGTCTCATGGAGCATTCTGATGAAAAGGGACATGGAGCATTGTGATTACAGGGGTCTTGGAGCATTGTGATGACTAGGGCATGGAGCATTGTGATGAGAAGGCCATGGAGCATTCTGATGACATGCGTCATGGAGTTTTTTGATGACAAGCGCATGGATCATTGTGATGACAGGGGTCTTGGAACATTGTGAGGACAAGGGCATTGAGCATTGTGATGAAAAAGTCATGGAGCCTTGTCATGACACGGTTCAAGGAGCATACAGACAACATGTGTCAGGGAGCATTTTGATGACATGTGCATTGAGCATTGTGAGGACAAAAGTCATGTAGCATTGTGATGAGAAGACCATTGATAATTGTGATGATGAGTGTCATGGGTCATTGTGATGACAAGTGTTATGGAATATTGTGATCACAAGGGTGTTGAGCATTGTTATGACAGATGTCATGGAGCATTTTGATTTCATTGTGATGACAATAGCATGAAGCATTATGATGATGGGCATGGTCCATTGTGATGACAGAGTTCATGGATCATTGAGATGAAAAGGGGCATAGAGCATTGTGATAACAGGGTTCTTGGAGCATTGTGATGAGAAGGGTCATGGAGCTTTGTGATGACAAGGCCATGGAACATCGTGATGGCAGGGGTCATGGAGCATTGCTATGACTGTGGTAATGGAGCATTGTGATGGCAAGGTCATGGATCACTGTGATGAGAAGGCCATGGAGCATTCTGATGACATGTGTCATGGAGCTTTGTGAAGACAAGGGCATGGAGCAATGTGATGAGAGCGTTCATGCAGCATTGTGATGACAATGAAATGGAGCATTGTGATGCCAAGGGTCATGGATCTTTGTGATGACAAATGTCATGGAGCAATCTGATGGCAAGGGCGTTGTGCATTGTGATGTGAAGGGCAGGGAGCATTCTGATGACAGGGTCATGGAGCAATTTGATGAAAAGTGTCATGGAACATTTTGATGACAGGTGTTATGGAACATTGTGATGTCAGGGGTCATCGAACATTGTGATGATAAGTGCATGTAGCATTGTGATGACAGGAGTCATGGAATATTGTGGTGACAGGGGTGAGGGTGTATTTTGACAAATACTGATGTAGCATTGTGATATCAGTGGTGAGAGAGCATTTTTTTGAGAAGTGCATGGAGCATTGTGATGACAAATTTTAAGGAGCATTGTGATGACAAGATAGTGGAGCACTGTGATGACAAGCGCATGGTCCATTGTGATGACATGTGTCATGGAGCATTGTGCTGACAGGCGAATGGAGCTTTGTGATGACAAGGGTCAAAGAGCATTGTGATGGAAAGTTCATGGAGCATTGTGGTTAAAATGGTCACAGAGACTGTTGATGACGAGGGCATGGACCATTGTGATGACAAAGGTAATGAAGCATTGTGATGACTGGAGTCACAGAGCATTGTCATGACAGGAGTCATGGAGCATTGTGATAACAAGGGCATGGAGCGTTGTGAGGACAAGGGCATGGAATATTGGTCTAATAAGTTTAATGGATTATTGCGATGACATTTGGAATGGCGCATTGTGATGACAAGGGCATGGAGCATTGTGATGACCAGGTCATGCAGTATTGAGAAGAGAGGTGTCAGGGATCATTGTGATGACATATGTAATGGCCCGTTGTGATGACAATGGCATGGAACATTGTGATGCCAAGTGTCATGGAGGATTCTGATGACAAAGTTAATGGAGCATTGTGATGACAAGGGCTTTGAGCACTGTGATGACAAGGGTCAGGTAGCATTGTGCTGACAAGTGCATGGAGAATTGTGATGACAAGGGTCATGGAGCATTCTGGTGACAAGCTTGTGGAGTATCTTGATGACAATGGCATGGAGCATTGTGATGAAAACGGCATGGGACATTGTGATGAAAAAGGCATGGAGCCTTTTCGTGACAGGGTGCAAGGAGCATTCTGATGACAAGTGTCAGGGAGCTTTGTGATGACAAGTGTATTGAGCATTGTGATGACAAAGGTCATGGAGCATTGGGATGAAAAGTGCATGGAGTATTGTGATGACAGGCATCATGGAGCATTGTTATGACAAGTGTTATGGATCATTGTGATCACAAGGGTTTGGAGCATTGTGATGACAGAGGTCATGGATCATTTTGATTTCAAGGAGCATGGAGCATTGTGATGACAATGTTATGAAGCAATATGATCCCAATGTTCATGGAGGATTGTGATAACAATGGAAATGGAGTATTGTAATGACAAGCACATAGAGCATTGTAATGATACGGTCATGTAGCATTTTGCTGACAAAGGCATGGAGCATTGTGATGACATGTGTCATGGAGCACTGTGATGACAAGCGTCACGGAGCATTGTGAATACAGGGGTCATGGAGCATTGGGATGACAAGGGCATGGATCATTGTGATGACAAGGGTCATGGAACACTGGACTGAAAATGTCCATGGAGTGATGTGATGACAGTGGTCATGGAGCATTGTGATGATATTGGCCATGGAGCATTCTGATGAGTAGGTCGTGGAGCATTGGTCTGAAATTGTTCATGGATTATTGTGATGACAGGGGTCATGGAGCATATTGATGACAAGGGAATGGAGCATGGTGATGACAAGGTCCTGGAGCATTGTGATGAGAAGACCATGGAGAGTTGTGAATACAAGGCTCATGGAGAATTCTGATGAAAAGGGGGCATGGAGCATTGTGATTACAGGGGTCTTGGAGCACTGTGATTACTAGGGCATGGAGCATTGTGATGAGATGCCATGGAGCATTCTGATGACAGCGTCCTGGAGTTTTTTGATGACAAGGGCATGGAGCATTGTGATTACAGGTGTCTTGGAACATTGTGATGACAAGGGCATGGAGCATTGTGATTACAGGTGTCTTGGAACATTGTGATGACAAGGGCATGGAGCATTGTGAGGAGAAGACCAAGGAGCATTCTGATGGCATATATCATTGAGTTTTCTGATGACAAGGGCATGGAGCATTGAGATTACATGGTTCTTGGAGCATTGTGAAGAAAAGGACATCGATCATTGTGATGAAAAGGGCATGGAGCCTTGTCATGACAGGATTCAAGGAGCATACAGACAACAAGTGTCAGGGAGCATTTTGATGACAAGTGTATTGAGCATTGTGATGACAAAGGTCATGGAGCACTGTGATGAGAAGACCATTGATAATTCTGATGATGAGCATCATGGGGCATTGTAATGACAAGTGTTATGGAATACTGTGATCACAAGGGTTTGGAGCATTGTTATGACAGAGGTCATGGAGCATTTTGATTTCATTGTGATGACAATAGCATGAAGCATTATGATGATGGGCATGGTGCATTGTGATGACAGGGTTCATGGATCATTGAGATGAAAATTGGCATAGAGCATTATGATTACAGGGTTCTTGGAGCATTGTGATGAGAAGGGTCATGGAGCTTTGTGATGACAAGGCCATGGAACATCGTGATGGCAGGGGTCATAGAGCATTGTTATGACTGGGGTAATGGAGCATTGTGAGGCAAGGGCATGGATCATTGGTCTAATATGTTTCATGGATAATTGTGATGACTGTTGGAATGGTGCATTGTGATGACAAGGGCATGGAGCATTGTGAGGCCTAGTGTCATGGAGGATTCTGATGACAAAGGTAATGGAGCATTGTGATGACAATGGCTAGGAGCATTGTGATGACAAGGGACAGGGAGCATGGTGCTGAAAAGTGCATGGGAATTGTGATGACAAGGGTCATGGAGCATTCTGATGACAAGCTTGTGGAGTATTTTGATGACAATGGCATGGAGCCTAGTGATGAAAAGGGCATGGTGTATTTTGATTACATGCATCATTGAGCATTTTGATGACAAGTGTTATGGAACACAGTGATCACAAGGGTTTGGAGCACTGTGATGAGAGAGGTAATGGATCATTTTGATTTCAAGGAGCATGGAGCATTGTAATGACAAGGGCATGAAGCAATGTGATCCCAATGTTCATGGAGGATTGTGATGACAATGGAAATGGAGTATTGTGATGACAAGCGCATAGAGCATTGTAATGACAAGGTCATGTAGCATTTTGCTGACAATGGCATGGAACATTGTGATGACATGTGTCATGGAGCACTGTGATGACAAGCGTCACGGAGATTTGTGAATATAGGGGTCATGGACCATTGGGATGACAGGGGCATGGAATATTGTGATGACAAGGGTCATGGAGCCCTAGGCTGAAAATGTTCATGGAGTGTTGTGATGACACGGGTCATGCAGCATTGTGATGACTAGGGAATGGAGAATTGTGATGACAAGTTTCAAGGATCATTGTGTTGTCAGGTGTCATGGAGTGTTGTGATGACAGTGGTCATGGAGCAGTATGATGACAAGGGAATGGAGCATGGTGATGACAAGGTCCTGGAGCGTTTTGATGAAAAGACCATGGATACTTTTGATGACAAATCTCATGGAGCATTGTGATTAAAAGGAGCATGGAGCATTGTGATTACAGGGTTTTTGGAGCAATGTGATGACTAGGGCATGGAGCAATGTGATGAGAAGGCCATGGAGCATTCTGATGACATGCGTCATGGTGTTTTGTGATGACAAGGGCATGGAGCATTGTGATGACAAGGGCATGGAACATTGGTCTAATAAGTTTCATGGATTATTGTGATGACAGTTGGAATTTCGCATTGTGATGACAAGGGCATGGAGCATTGTGATGACCAGGTCATGCAGTATTGTGAAGACAGGTGTCAGGGAGCATTGTGATGACATATGTAATGGCCCAATGTGATGACAATGGCATGGAGCATTGTCATGCCAAGTGTCATGGAAGATTCTGATGACAAAGGTAATGGAGCATTGTGATGACAATGGCTTGGAGCATTGTGATGACAAGGGTCAGGGAACATTGTGCTGACAAGTGCATGTAGAACTGTGATGACAAAGGTCATGGAGCATTCTGATGACAAGCTTGTGGAGTATTTTGATGACAATGGCATGGAGCATTGAAATGAAAATGGCATGTGGCATTGTGATGAAAGAGGCATGGAGCCTTTTCGTGACAGGGTTCAAGGAGCATTCTGATGACAAGTGTCAGGGAGCTTTGTGATGACAATTGTATTGAGAATTGTGATGACAAAGTTCATGGAGCATTGGGATGAAAAGAGCATGGAGTATTGTGATGACAGGCATCATGGAGCATTGTGATGACTAGTGTTATGGTACATTGTGAGCACAAGGGTTTGGAGCATTGTGATGACAGACGTCATGGATCATTTTGATTTCAAGGAGCATGGAGCATTTTGATGACAGGGGTATGAAGCAATGTGTTCCCAATGTTCATGGAGGATTGTGATGACAATGGAAATAGAGTATTTTGATGACAAGCGCATAGAGCATTGTAATGACAATGTCATGTAGCATTTTGCTGACAAAGACATGGAGCATTGTGATGACATGTGTCATGGAGCACTGTGATGACAAGCGTCACGGAGCATTGTGAATACAGGGGTCATGGAGCATTGTGATGACAAGGGTCATGGAGCACTGGGCTGAAAAAGTTCATGGAGTGTTGTGATGACAGGGATCATGAAGCATTGTGATGACTAGGGAATGGAGCATTGTGATGACAAGAGTCCCAGATCATTGTGTTGTCAGGTGTCATGGAGTGTTGTGATGACAGTGATCATGGAGCATTGTGAGGATATTGGCCATGGAGCATTGTGATGAGTAGGGCATGGAGCATTGTGAGCAGAAGGCCATGGAGCATTCTGATGACATGTGTCATGGAGTATTGTGATGACAACTGCATGGAGCCTTGTGATTACAGGCATCTTGGAGCATTGTGATAAAAAGGGCATGGATCATTGATATGAAAAATGCATGGAGCCTTGTCATGACAGGGTTCAAAGAGCATACTTACGACAAGTGTCAGGGAGCATTGTGATAACAAGTGTATTGAGCATTGTGATGACAGGGGTCATTGAACATTGTGATGACAAGGGCATGGAGCATTGTGTTGACAGAGGAATGGAGCATTGGTCTGACAAGTTTCATAGATTATTGTGATGACAGTGGGCATGGTGCATTGTGATGACAAGGGCATGGAGCATTGTGATGAGAAGGTCATGGAGTATTGTGAAGACAGGTGTCAGGGAGAATTGTGATGACATATGTCATAGTCCACTGCGATGACAATGGCATGGAGCACTGTGATGCCGAATGTAATGGAGGATTGTGATGACAAATATAATGGAGCATTGTGATGGTTACGGCTTGGAGCATTATGATGATAAGGGCCATTGAAAATTTTCATGAAAAAGTCGTGAAGCATTGTGATGAGAACTTCCTGGAGCATTGTGATGACAAAACTATGGAGCCTTGTGATGACAAATCTCTTGGAGCATACTGATGAAAAGGGGCATGGAGTATTGTGATTACAGGGGTCTTGGAACATTGTGATGACAAGGGCATGGAGCATTGTGAGGAGAAGGCCAAGGAGCATTCTGATGGCATGCGTCATTGTGCTTTGTGATGACAAGGGCATGGAGCACTGTGATTACATGGGTCTTGGAGCATTGTGATGAAAATTGCATGGAACTTAGAGATGAAAAAAGCATGGAGCCTTGTCATGACAGGATTCAAGGAGCATACAGACAACAAGTGTCAGGGAGCATTTTGATGACAAGTGTATTGAGCATTGTAATGACACAGGTCATGGAGCATTGTGATGAGAAGGCCATGGATAATTGTGATGACGAGCGTCATGGGGCATTGTGATGACAAGTGATATGGAATATTGTGATCACAAGGGTTTGGAGCATTGTTATGACAGAGGTCATGGAGCATTTTGATTTCATTGTGATGACAATAGCATGAAGCATTATGATGATGGGCATGGTGCATTGTGATGATAGGGTTCATGGATCATTGAGACGAAAAGGGGCATAGAGCATTGTGATTACAGGGATCTTGGAGCACTGTGATGAGAAGGGTCATGGAGCTTTGTGATGACAAGGCCATGGAACATCGTGATGGCAGGGGTCATGGAGCATTGTTATGAAAGTGGTAATGGAGCATTGTGATGGCAAGGTCGTGGAGAATTGTGATGAGAAGGCCATGGAGCATTGTGATGACATGCGTCATGGAGCTTTGTGAAGACAAGGGCATGGAACAATGTGATGAGAGCGTTCATGGACCATTTTGATGACAATGACATGGAGCAATGTGATGCCAAGGGTCTTGGATATTTTTGATGAAAATGGTCATGGAACATTTTGATAGCAAGGGCGTTGTGCATTGTGATGAGAAGGGCAGGGAGCATTGTGATGACAGGGTCATGGAACAATTTGATGAACAGTGTCATGGAACATTTTGATGACAGTTGTTATGGAACATTGTGATGTCAGGGTTCATCGAACATTGTGATGATAAGTGCATGTAGCATTGTGATGAGAGGAATCATGGAATATTGTGATGACAGGGGTGAGGGAGTATTGTGACAAATAGTGATGTAGCATTGTGATATCAGTGGTGAGAGAGCATTTTGATGAGATGTGCAAGGAGCATTGTGATGACAAATTTTATGGAGCATTGTGATGACAAAATTGTGGAGCACTGTGATGACAAGCGCATGGAGCATTGTGATGGCAAGTGTCAAAGAGCATTGTGATGAAATGTTCATGGAGCATTGTGGTTAAAAATGTCAGAGAGCCTTGTGATGACGCGGGCATGGACCATTATGATGACAAACGTTATGAAGCATTAAGATGACTGGATTCACGGAGCATGGTGATGACCGGGGTCATGGAGCATTGTTATAACAAGGGCATGGAGCATTGTGATGAGAGGGGCATGGAACATTGGTCTAATAAGTTTCATGGATTATTACGATGACAGTTGGAATGGTACATTGTGATGACAAGGGCATGGAGCATTGTGATGACCACGTCATGCAGTATTGTGAAGACAGGTGTCCGGGAGCATTGGGATGACATATGTAATGGCCCATTGCGATGACAATGGCATGGAGCATTGTGATGCCAAATGTCATGGATCATTGTGATGACAATGGCTTGCAACATTGTTATGACAAGTGTCAGGGAGCATTGTGCTGACAAGTGCATAGAGAATTGTGATGACAAGGGTCATGGAGCATTCTGATGACAAGATTGTGGAGTATTTTGTTGACAATGGCATGGAGCATTGTGATGAAAACGGCATGGGACATTGTGATGAAAAAGGCATGGAGCCTTTTCGTGACAGGGTTCAAGGAGCATTCTGATGACAAGTGTCAGGGAGCATTGTGATGACAAGTGTATTGAGAATTGTGATGACAAAGGTCATGGAGCATTGTGATGAAAAGGGCATGGAGTATTGTGATGACAGGCATCATGGAGCGTTTTGATGACAAGTGTTATGGAACATTGTGATCACAAGGGTTTGGATCATTGTTATGACAAAGGTCATGGATCATTTTGATTTCAAGGAGCATGGAGCATTGTGATGAAAAGGGCATGAAGCAATGTGATCCCAAAGTTCATGGAGGATTGTGATGACAATGGATATGGAGTATTGCGATGACAAACGCATAGAGCATTGTAATGACAAGGTCATGTAGCATTTTGCTGACAAAGGCATGGAGCATTGTGATGACAGGTGTCATGGAGCACTGTGATGACAAGCGTCATGGAGCATTGTGAATAGACGGGTCATGGAGCATTGGGATGACAAAGGCATGGATCATTGTGATGACAAGGGTCATGGAGCACTGGGCTGAAAATGTTCATGGAGTGTTGTGATGACAGGGGTCATGGAGCATTGTGATAACTAGGGAATGGAGCATTGTGATGACAAGAGTCCCGGATCATTGTGTTGTCAGGAGTCATGGAGTGTTGTGATGACAGTGGTCATGGAGATTTGTGATATTGGCCATGGAGCATTGTCATGAGTATGTCGTGAAGCATTGGGCTGAAAATGTTCATGGATTATTGTGATGACAGGGTTCATGGAGCATTGTGATGACAAGGGAATGGAGCATGGTGATGACAAGTTCCTGGAGCATTGTGATGAGAAGACCATGGAGACTTGTGATGAGAAGTCTCATGGAGCATTCTGATGAAAAGGGGCATGGAGCATTGTGAATACAGGGGTCTTGGAGCATTGTGATGACTAGGACATGGAGCATTGTGATGATAAGGCCATGGAGCATTCTGATGACATGTGTCATGGAGTTTTTTGATGACAAGCGCATGGAGCATTGTGATTACAGGTGTCTTGGAACATTGTGATGACAAGGGCATGGAGCAATGAGAGCAGAAGACCAAGGAGCATTCTGATGGCCTGCGACATAGAGCTTTGTGATGACAAGGGCATGGAGCATTGAGATTACATGTGTCTTGGAGCATTGTGATGAAAAGGACATGGATTATTGTGATGAAAAAGGCATGGAGCCTTGTCATGACAGGATTCAAGGAGCATACAGACAAGAAGTGTCAGGGAGCATTTTGATGACAAGTGTATTGAGCATTGTGAGGACAAACTTCATGGAGCATTGTGATGAGAAGACCATTGATAATTGTGATGACGAGCGTCATGGAGCATTGTGATGACAAGTGATATGGAATATTGTGATCACATGGGTTTGGAGCATTGTTATGACAGAGGTCATGGAGCATTTTGATTTCATTGTGATGACAATAGCATGAAGCATTATGATGATAGGCATGGTGCATTGTGATGACAGGGTTCATGTATCATTGAGACGAAAAGGGGCATAGAGCAATGTGATTACAGGGTTCTTGGAGCACTGTGATGAGAAGGGTCATGGAGCTTTGTGATGACAAGGCCATGGAACATCGTGATGGCAGGGGTCATGGAGCATTGTTATGTTAGGTGTAATGGAGCATTCTGACGGCAAGGGCGTGGAGAATTGTGATGAGAAGGCCATGGAGCATTCTGATGACATGTGTCATGGAGCTTTGTGAAGAAAAGGGCATGGAGCAATGTGATGAGAGCGTTCATGGAGCATTGTGATGACAATGACATGGAGCATTGTGATGCCAAAAGTCATGGATCTTTGTGATGAAAAAAGTCATGGAGCATTTTGATATCAAGGGCGTTGTGCATTGTGATGAGAAGGGCAGGGAGCATTGTGATGACAGGGTCATGGAGCAATTTGATGAAAAGTGTCATGGAACATTTTGATGACAGGTGTTATGGAACATTGTGAAGTCAGGGGTCATCGAACATTGTGATGATAAGTGCATGTAGCATTGTGATGACTGGAGTCATGGAGCATTGTGATGACAAGGGCATGGAACATTGGTCTAATAACTTTCATGGATTATTGCGATGACAGTTGGAATGGCGCTTTGTGATGACAAGGGCATGGAACATTGTGATGACCAGGTCATGCAGTATTGTGAAGACAGGTGTCAGGGAGCATTGTGATGACATAAGTAATGGCCCATTTTGATAACAATGGCATGGAGCATTGTGATGCCAAGTGTCATGGAGGATTCTGAAGACAAAGGTAATGGTGCACTGTGATGACAATGGCTTGGAGCATTGTGATGACAAGGGCCAGGGAGCATTGTGCTGACAAGTGCATGGATAATTGTGATGAAAAGGGTCATGGAGCACTCTGATGACAAGCTTGTGGAGTATTTTGATGACAATGGCATGGAGCATTTTGATGAAAACGGCATGGGGCATTGTAATGAAAAAGGCATGGAGCCTTTTCGTGACAGGGTTCAAGGAGCATTCTGATGAAAAGTGTCAGGGAGCATTGTGAGGACAAGTGTATTGAGAATTGTGATGACAAAGGTCATGTAGCATTGTGATGATAAGGGCATGGATTATTGTGATGACAGGCATCATGGAGCGTTGTGATGACAAGTGTTATGGAACACTGTGTTCACAAGGGTTTGGAGCATTATGATGAGAGAGGTCATAGATCATTTTGATTTCAAGGACCATGGAGCATTGTGATGACAAGGGCATGAAACAATGTGATCCCAAGATTCATGGAGGATTGTGATGACAATGGAAATGGAGTATTGTGATGACAAGCACATAGAGCATTGTAATGACACGGTCAAGTAGCATTTTGCTGACAAAGGCATGGATCATTTTGATAACATGTGTCATGGAGCACTGTGATGACAAGCATCACGGAGCATTGTGAATACAGAGGTCATGGAGCATTGGGATGACAAGGGCATGGATCATTGTGATGACAAGGGTCATGGAGCACTGGGTTGACAATGTTCATGGAGTGTTGTGATGACAGGGGTCATGGAGCATTGTGATGACTAGGGAATGGAGCATTGTGATGACAACAGTCCCGGATCATTTTGTTGTGAGGTGTCATGGAGTGTTGTGATGACAGTGGTCATGGAACATTGTGATGATATTGGCCATGGAGCATTGTGATGATTAGGTCGTGGTGCATTGGGTTGAAAATGTTCATGGTTTATTGTGATGAGAGGGGTCATGGAGCATTGTGATGACAAGGGAATGGAGCATGGTGATGACAAGGTCCTGGAGCATTGTGATGAGAAGACCATGGAGACTTGTGATGACAAATCTCATGGAGCATTCTGATGAAAAGTGGCATGGAGCATTGTGATTACAGGGGTCTTGGAGCATTGTGATGACTAGGGCATGGAGCATTGTGATGAGAAGGACATAGAGCCTTCTGATGACATGCATCATGGAGTTTTTTGATGATAAGGGCATGGAGCATTGTGATTACAGGGGTCTTGGAACATTGTGATGACAAGTGCATGAAGCATTGTGAGGAGAAGACCAAGGAGCATTCTGATGGCCTGCGTCATTGAGCTTTGAGATGACAAGGGCATCGGGCATTGAGATTACATGTGTCTTGGAGCATTGTGATGAAAAGGACATGGATTATTGTGATGAAAAAATCATGGAGCCTTGTCATGACAGGATTCAAGGACCATACAGACAACAAGTGTCAGGGAGCATGTTGATGACAAGTGTATTGAGCATTGTGAGGACAAAGGTCATGGAGCATTGTGATGAGAAGACCATTGATAATTGTGATGACGAGCATCATGGGGCATTGTGATGACAAGTGATATGTAATATTGTGATCACAAGGGTTTGGAGCATTGTTATGACCGAGGTCATGGAGCATTTTGATATCATTGTTATGACAATAGCATGAAGCATTATGATGATGGGCATGGTGCATTGTGATGACAGGGTTCATGGATCATTTAGATGAAAAGGGGCATAGAGCATTGTGAATACAGGGTTCCTGGAGCATTGTGATGAGATGGGTCATGGAGCTTTGTGATGAAAAATCCATGGAACATCGTGATGGCAGGGGTCATGGAGAATTGTTATGTCAGGTGTAATGGAGCATTCTGATGGCAAGGGCATGGAGCATTGTGATGAGAAGGCCATGGAGCATTCCTGATGACATGTGTCATGGAGCTTTGTGAAGACAAGGGCATGGAGCAATGTGATGAGAGCGTTCATGCAGCATTGTGATGACAATGACATGGAACATTTTGATGCCAAGGGTCATGGGTCTTTGTGATGAAAAAAGTCATGGAGCATTTTGATAGCAAGGGCGTTGTGCATTGTGATGAGAAGGGCAGGGAGCATTGTGATAACAGGGTCATGGAGCAATTTGATGAAAAGTGTCATGAAATATTGTGATGACAGGTGTTATGGAACATTGTGAAGACAGGGGTCATCAAACATTGTGATGATAAGTGCATGTAGCATTGTGATGACAGGAGTCATGGAACATTGTGATGACAGGGGTGAGAGAGTATTGTGACAAATAGTGATGTAGCATTGTGATATCAGAGGTGAGAGAGCATTTTGATGAGAAGTGCATGCAGCATTGTGATGAAAAATTTTAAGGAGAATGTGATGACAAGATTGTGGAGCACTGTGATGACAAGCGCATGGTGCATTGTGATGACATGTGTCATGGAGCATTGTGCTGACAAGCACATGGAGCACTGTGATGACAAGGGTCAAAGAGCATTGTGATGAAATGTTCATGGAGCATTGTGGTTAAAAAGGTCACAGATACTGTTGATGACACGGGTCATGGAGCATTGTGATGACTGGAGTCACGGAGCATTGTGATGACAGGGGTCATGGAGCATTGTGATAACAAGGGCATGGAGCATTGTGATGACAAGGACATGGAACATTGGTCTAATAAGTTTCATGGATTATTGCGATGACAGTTGGAATTGCACATTGTGATGACAAGGGCATGGAGCATTGTGATGACCAGGTCATGCAGTAATGTGAATACAGGTGTCAGGGCGCATTGAGATGACATATGTAATGGCCCATTGCGATGACAATGGCATGGAGCATTGTGATGCCAAGTGTGATGGAGGATTCTGATGACAAAGATAATGGAGCTTTGTGATGACAATGGCTTGGAGCATTGTGATGACAAGGGTCAGGGAGCATTGTGCTGACAAGTGCATGGAGAATTGTGATGACAAGGGTCATGGAGCATTCTGATGACAAGCTTGTGGAGTATTTTGATGACAATGACATGGAGCATTGTGATGAAAACCGCATGGGAAAATGTGATGAAAATTTCATGGAGACTTTTCGTGACAGGGGTCAAGGAGCATTCTGATGACAAGTGTCAGGGAGCATTGTGATGACAAGAGTATTGAGCATTGTGATGACAAAGGTCATGGAGCATTGTGATGAAAAGGGCATGGAGTATTGTGATGACAGGCATCATGGAGCGTTGTGATGACAAGAGTTCCGGATCATTGTGTTGTCAGGTGTCATGGAGTGTTGTGATAACAGTGGCCATGGAGCATTGTGATGATATTGGCCATGTAGCATTGTGATGAGTAGATCGTGGAGCATTGGGCTGAAAATGTTCATGGATTATTGTGATGACAGTGTCATGGAGCATTGTGATGACAAGAGTCCCGGATCATTGTGTTGTCAGGTGTCATGGAGTGTTGTGATGACAGTGGTCATGGAGCATTGTGATGACAAGGGAATGGAGCATGGTGATGACAAGGTCCTGCAGCACTGTGATGAGAAGACCATGAAGACTTGTGATGACAAGTCTCATGGAGTATTCTGATGAAAAGGGGCCTGGAGCATTGTGATTTCAGGGGACTTGGAGCATTGTGATGACTAGGGCATGGAGCATTATGATGAGAATGCCATGGAACATTCTGATGACATGTGTCATGGAGTTTTTTGATGACATGGGCATGGCGCATTGTGATTACAAGGGTCTTGGTACATTGTGATAACAAGGGCATGGAGCATTGTGATGACAAGGGCATGGAACATTGGTCTAATAAGTTGCATGGATTATTGCGATGACATTTGGAATGGCACATTGTGATGACAAGGGCATGGAGCATTGTGATGACCATGTCATGCAGTATTGTGAAGACAGGTGTCAGGGAGCATTGTGATGACATATGTAATGGCCCATTGTGATGACAATGGCATGGAGCATTGTGATGCCAAGTGTCATGGAGGATTCTGATGACAAAGGTAATGGAGCATTGTGATGACAATGGCTTGGAGATTTGTGATGAAAATGGTTAGGGAGCATTGTGCTGACAAGTGCATGGAGAAGTGTGATGACAAGGGTCATAGAACATTCTGATGACAAGCTTGTGGAGTATTTTGATGACAATGACATGGAGCATTGTGATGAAAACGGCATGGGGCATTGTGCTTAAAATGGCAGGGAGCCTTTTCGTGACAGGGTTCAAGGAGCATTCTGATGACAAGTGTTAGGGAGCATTGTGATGACAAGTGTATTGAGCATTGTGATGACAAAGGTCATGGAGCATTGTGATGAAAAGGGCATGGAGTATTGTGATGACAGGCATCATGGAGCGTTGTGATGATAAGTGTTATGGAACAATGTGATCACAAGCGTTTGGAGCATTGTGATGACAGAGGTCATGGATCATTTTGATTTCAAGGAGCATGGAGCATTGTGATGACAAGGGCATGAAGCAATGTGATCACAAGGTTCATGGAGGATTGTGATGACAATGGTGATGGAGTATTGAGATGACAAGCGCATAGAGCATTATAATAACAAGGTCATGTAGCATTTTGCTGACAAAGGCATGGAGCATTGTGATGACAGGTGTCATGGAGCACTGTGATGACAAGCGTCATGGCGCATTGTGAATACATGGGTCATGGTGCATTGGGATGACAAGGGTATGGATCATTGGGATGACAAGGGTCATGGAGCACTTGGCTGAAAATGTTCATGGATTATTGTGATGACACGGGTCATGGAGCATTGTGATGACTAGGAAATGGAGTATTGTGATGACAAGAGTCCCGGATCATTGTGTTGTCAGGTGTCATGGAGTGTTGTGATGACAGTGGTCATGGAGCATTTTGATGACCAGGGAATGGAGCATGGGGATGACAAGTTCCTGGAGCATTGTGATGACAAGGCCATGAAGACTTGTGATGACAAGTCTCATGGAACATTCTGATGAAAAGGGGCATGGAGCATTGTGATTACAGGGGTCTTGGAGCATTGTGATGACTAAGGCATGGATCATTGTGATGAGAAGGCCATGGAGCATTCTGATGACATGAGTCATTGAGCTTTGTGATGACAATGGCATGGAGCATTGAGATTACATGGGTCTTGGAGCATTGTGATGAATAGGACATGTATCATTGTGATGAAAAAGGCATGGAGCCTTGTCATGACAGGTTTCAAGGAGCATACAGACAACAAGTGTCAGGGAGCATTTTGATGACAAGTGTATTGAGCATTGTGATGACAAAGGTCATGTAGCATTGTGATGAAAAGTGCATGGAGTATTGTGATGACAGGCATCATGGAGCGTTGTGATGACAAGTGTTATGGAACACTGTGATCACAAGGATTTGGAGCATTGTGATGAGAGAGGTCATGGATCATTTTGATTTCAAGGAGCATGGAGCATTGTGATGAAAAGGGCATGAAGCAATGTGATCCCAATGTTCATGGAGGATTGTGATGACAATGGAAATGGAGTATTGTGATGACAAGCGCATAGAGCATTGTAATGACAAGGTCATGTAGCCTTTTGCTGACAAAGGCATGGAGCATTGTGATGACAGGTGTCATGGAGCACTGTGATGACAACCGTCACGGATCATTGTGAATGCAGGGGTCATGGAGCATTGGGATGAGAAGGAAATGGAGCATGGTAATGAGAAGTTCCTGGAGCACTGGGCTGGAAATGTTCATGGAGTGTTGTGATGACTAGGGAATAGAGCATTGTGATGACAAGAGTCCCGGATCATTGTGTTGTCAGGTGTCATGGAGTGTTGTGATGACAGTGGTCATGGAGCATTGTGATGATATTGGCCATGGAGCATTGTGATGAGTAGGTCGTGGAGCATTGGGCTGAAAATGTTCATGGATTATTGTGATGACAGGTGTCATTGAGCATTGTGAAGACAAGGGAATGGAGCATGGTAATGAGAAGGTCCTGGAGCATTGTGATAAGAAGACCATGGAGACTTGTGATGACAAGTCTCATTGAGCTTTCTGATGAAAATGGAAATGGAACATTGTGATTACAGGGGTCTTGTAGCATTGAGATGTCTAGGGCAAGGAGCATTGTGATGAGCAGGCAATGGAACATTCTGATGACATACGACATGGAATTTTTTGATGACAAGGGCAAGGAGCATTGTGATTACAGGGGTCTTGTAACATTGTGATGACAAGGACATGGAGCATTGAGATTACATGTGTCTTGGAGCATTGTGATGAAAAGGACATGGATCATTGTGATGAAAAAGGCATGGAGCCTTGTTATGACAGGATTCAAGGAGCATACAGACAACAAGTGTCAAGGAGAATTTTGATGACAAGTGTATTGAGCATTGTGATGACAAAAGTCATGGAGCATTGTGATGAAAAGGGCATGGAGTATTGTGATGACAGGCATCATGGAGCGTTGTGATGATAAGTGTTATGGAACAATGTGATCACAAGCGTTTGGAGCATTGTTATGACAGAGGTCATGGAGCATTTTGATTTCATTGTGATGACAATAGCATGAAGCATTATGATGATGGGCATGGTGCATTGTGATGAAAGGGTTCATGGATCATTGAGATGAAAAGGGGCATAGAGCATTGTGATTACAGGGTTCTTGGAGCATTGTGATGAGAAGGGTCATGGAGCGTTGTGATGACAAGGCCATGGAACATCGTGATGGCAGGGGTCAGGGAGCATTGTTATGACTGGGGTAATGGAGCATTGTGATGGCAAGGGCATGGAGCAATGGGATGAGAAAGCCATGGAGCATTCTAATGACATGTTTCATAGAGCTTTGTGAAGACAAGGGCATGGAGCAATGTGATGAGAGCGTTCATGAAGCATTAAGATGACAATGACATGGAGCATTGTGATTACAAGGGCATGGAGCATTGTGATGACAAGTGCATGGAACATTGGTCTAATAAGTTGCATGGACTATTTCAATGAGAGTTGGAATGGCGCATTGTGATGACAAGGGCATGGAGCATTGTGATGACCAGGTCATGCAGTATTGTGAAGAGAGGTGTCAGGGAGCATTGTGATGACATATGTAAAGGCCCATTGTGATGACAATGGCATGGAGCATTGTGATGACAAGAGTCATGGAGAATTCTCATGACAAAGGTAATGGAGCATTGTGATGACTATGGCTTGGAGCATTGTGATGACAAGTGACAAGGAGCATTGTGCTGACAAGTGCATGGAGAATTGTGATGACAAGGGTCATGGATCATTCTGATGACAAGCTTGTGGAGTATTTTGATGACAATGGCATGGAGCATTGTGATGAAAACGGCACGGGGCATTGTGATGAAAAAGGCATTGAGCCTTTTCGTGACAGGTTTCAAGGAGCATTCTGATGACAAGTGTCAGGGAGCATTGTGATGACAAGTGTATTGAGAATTGTGATGACAAAGGTCATGGAGCATTGTGATGAAAAGGGCATGGAGTATTGTGATGACAGGCATCATGGAGCGTTGTGATGACAAGTGTTATGGAACATTGTGATCACAAGGGTTTGGAGCATTGTGATGAGAGAGGTCATGGATCATTTTTATTTCAAGGAGCATGGAACATTGTGATGAAATTGGCATGAAGCAATGTGATCCCAAGGTTCATGGAGGATTGTGATGACAATGGAAATGGAGTATTGTGATGACAAGCGCATAGAGCATTGTAATGATAAGGTAATGTAGCATTTTGCTGACAAAGGCATGGAGCATTGTGATGACAGGTGTCATGGAGCACTGTGATGACAAGCGTCACGGAGCATTGTGAATACACGGGTCATGGAGCATTGGGATGACAAGGGCATGGATCATTGTGATGACAAGGGTCATGGAGCACTGGGCTGAAAATGTTCATGGAGTGTTGTGATGACAGGGGTCATGGAGCATTGTGGTGAATAGGGAATGGGGCATTTTGATGACAAGTGTCCCAGATCATTTTATTGTCAGTTGTCATGGAGTGTTGTGATAACAGTGGTCATGGAGCTTTGTGAAGATATTGGCCATGGAGCATTGTGATGTGTAGGTCGTGGAGCATTGGGCTGAAAATGTTCATGGACTATTGTGATGACAGGGGTCATGGAGCTTTGTGAAGATATTGGCCATGGAGCATTGTGATGTGTAGGTCGTGGAGCATTGGGCTGAAAATGTTCATGGACTATTGTGATGACAGGGGTCATGGAGCATTGTGATGACAAGGGAATGGAGCATGGTGATGACAAGGTCCTGGAGCATTGTGAGGAGAAGACCATGAAGACTTGTGATGACAAGTCTCATGGAGCATTCTGATGAAAAGGGGGATGGAACATTGTGATTACAGGGGTCTTGGAGCATTGTGATGACAAGGGCACGGAGCATTATGATGAGAAGGCCATGAAGCATTCTGATGACATGCGTCATGGAGCTTTTTGATGACAAGGGCATGGATCATTGTGATTACAGGGATCTTGGAGCATTGTGATGAAAAGGGCATGGATTATTGTGATGACAAAGGCATGGAGCCTTGTCCTGACAGGGTTCAAGGAGCATACTGACGACAAGTGTCAGGGAGAATTGTGATGACAAGTGTATTGAGCATTGTGATGACAAAGATCATGGAGCATTGTGAAGAGAAGACCATGGATAATTGTGATGATGAGCGTCATGGGGTGTTGTGATGATAAGTGTTATGGAACATTGTGATCCAAGTGTTTGGAGCATTATGATGACAGAGGTCATGGAGAATATTGATTTCATTGTGATGACAATAGCCTGAAGCCTTATGATGATGGGCATGGTGCATTGTGATGGCAGGGTTCATGGAGCATTGAGATGAAAAGGGGCATGGAGCATTGTGATTACAAGGGTCGTGGAGCATTGTGATGACAAGGGCAAGGAACATTGTGTTGAGAAAGCCATGGAAGATTCTGATGACATGCGTCATGGAGCTTTGTGATGACAAGGGCATGGAGCATTGTGATTTCAGGGGTCTTGAGCATTGTGATGACAAGTGTCATGGAACCTTGTGATGACTAGGCCGTGGAACATTGTGATGGCAAGGGTCATGGTGCATTTTTATGAAAGGGGTAATGGAGCACTTTGATGAGAAGGGCATGGAACATTTGTCTGAAATGTTTCATGAATTATTGTGATGAGATTTGGCATGGAGCATTGTGATGACAAGGGCACAGAACACTGTGATACATGGGTCATGCAGGATTGTAATGACAAGGGCATGGAGCATTGTGATGAGAAGGGCATCAAGCATTGTGATGAAAAGTGTGATGGAGATTTGTGATGACAAGGGCATGGAGCAATGTGATGAGAAGGTTCATGGATCATTGTGATGACAATGAC
This sequence comes from Mesoplodon mirus, assembly GCF_964341445.2. NCBI lineage: Eukaryota > Metazoa > Chordata > Mammalia > Artiodactyla > Ziphiidae > Mesoplodon > Mesoplodon mirus. Next base: position 762,134 of record NW_028295644.1, on the reverse strand, counting down.
ATGGTGCATTGTGATGCCAAGGGTCATGGAGCTTTTTGATGACAAGTCATGGAGCATTTTGATGAAAAGGGCATGGTGCATTGTGATGAGAATGGCAGGGAGCATTTTGAGGACCGTGTCATGCAGCAATTTGATGAAAAGTGTAATGGAACATTTTGATGGCATGGGTTATAGAACATTGTGATGTCAGGGGTCTTGGAGCTTTGGGATGAAAAGGGTCATGGAGCATTGTGTTGACAGGGTTCATGGAACATTGTGATGATAAGGGGATGTAGCAGTGTGATGACAGGGTCATGGAACATTGTGATTACAGGGGTGAGGGAGTATTGTGATGACTAGTGATGGAACATTGTGATATCTCTGGTGCGAGAGCATTTTGATGAGAAGTGCATGGAGCATTGTGATTACAAGGCTTATGGAGCATTGCAATGACAAGGTTGTGAACCGTTGTGATGAAATGCGCGTGGCACATTGTGAAGACTATGGTCATGGAGCACTGTTCTGACAATGACATGGAGCATTGTAATGACAAAGGTCACAGAGAATTGTGATGAAAAGTTTATGGATGATTGTGGTTACAAAGGTCACAAAGCCTTGTGGTGACGCGGGCATGGACCATTGTGATGACAAACGTTATGAAGCATTGAGATGACTGGAGTCACGGAGCATTGTGATGACAGGGGTCACGGAGCATTGTGATAACATGTGTCACGGAGCATTGTGCTTACAAGCGCATGGAGCATTGTGATGAGAAAGGTCATGGAGCATTGTGCTGAGAAAGGCATAGAGCATTGTGAGGACAACGGTCAAAGAGCATTGTGATGAAAAGTTCATGGAGCATTGTGGTTAAAAAGGTCACAGAGACTGTTGATGACGAGGGCATGGACCATTGTGATGACAATCGTCATGAAGCATTGTGATGACTGGAGTCACGGAGCATTGTGATGACAGGGGTCATGGAGCATTGTGATAACAAGGGCATGGAGCATTGTGATGACAAGGGCATGGAACTTTGGTCTAATAAGTTTCATGGATTATTGCGATGACTGTTGGAATGGCGCATTGTGATGACAATGGCATGGAGCATTGTGATGACCAGGTCATGCAGTATTGTGAAGACAGGTGTCAGGGAGCATTGTGATGACATATGTAACGGCCCATTGTGATGACAAGGGCATGGATCATTGTGATGACAAGGGTCATGGAGCACTGGGCTGAAAATGTTCATGGAGTGTTGTGATGACAGGGGTCATGGAGCAATGTGATGACTAGGGAATGGAGCATTGTGATGACAAGAGTCCCAGATCATTGTGTTGTCAGGTGTCATGGAGTGTTGTGATGACAGTGGTCATGGAGCATTGTGATGATACTGGCCATGGAGCATTGTGATGAGTAGGTCGTGGAGCATTGGGCTGAAAATATGCATGGTTTATTGTGATGACAGGGTTCATGGAGCATTGTTATGACAAGGGAATGGAGCATGGTGATGACAAGTTCCTGGAGCATTGTGATGAGAAACCATGGAGAATTGTGATGACATGTCTCATGGAGCATTCTGATGAAAAGGGACATGGAGCATTGTGATTACAGGGGTCTTGGAGCATTGTGATGACTAAGGCATGGAGCATTGTGATGAGAAGGCCATGGAGCATTCTGATGACATGCATCATGGAGTTTTTTGATGACAAGCGCATGGATCATTGTGATGACAGGGGTCTTGGAACATTGTGAGGACAAGGGCATTGAGCATTGTGATGAAAAAGTCATGGAGCCTTGTCATGACACGGTTCAAGGAGCATACAGACAACATGTGTCAGGGAGCATTTTGATGACATGTGCATTGAGCATTGTGATGACAAAAGTCATGTAGCATTGTGATGAGAAGACCATTGATAATTGTGATGATGAGTGTCATGGGTCATTGTGATGACAAGTGTTATGGAATATTGTGATCACAAGGGTGTTGAGCATTGTTATGACAGATGTCATGGAGCATTTTGATTTCATTGTGATGACAATAGCATGAAGCATTATGATGATGGGCATGGTCCATTGTGATGACAGAGTTCATGGATCATTGAGATGAAAAGGGGCATAGAGCATTGTGATAACAGGGTTCTTGGAGCATTGTGATGAGAAGGGTCATGGAGCTTTGTGATGACAAGGCCATGGAACATCGTGATGGCAGGGGTCATGGAGCATTGCTATGACTGTGGTAATGGAGCATTGTGATGGCAAGGTCATGGATCACTGTGATGAGAAGGCCATGGAGCATTCTGATGACATGTGTCATGGAGCTTTGTGAAGACAAGGGCATGGAGCAATGTGATGAGAGCGTTCATGCAGCATTGTGATGACAATGAAATGGAGCATTGTGATGCCAAGGGTCATGGATCTTTGTGATGACAAATGTCATGGAGCAATCTGATGGCAAGGGCGTTGTGCATTGTGATGTGAAGGGCAGGGAGCATTCTGATGACAGGGTCATGGAGCAATTTGATGAAAAGTGTCATGGAACATTTTGATGACATGTGTTATGGAACATTGTGATGTCAGGGGTCATCGAACATTGTGATGATAAGTGCATGTAGCATTGTGATGACAGGAGTCATGGAATATTGTGATGACAGGGGTGAGGGTGTATTTTGACAAATACTGATGTAGCATTGTGATATCAGTGGTGAGAGAGCATTTTGTTGAGAAGTGCATGGAGCATTGTGATGACAAATTTTAAGGAGCATTGTGATGACAAGATAGTGGAGCACTGTGATGACAAGTGCATGGTCCATTGTGATGACATGTGTCATGGAGCATTGTGCTGACAGGCGAATGGAGCTTTGTGATGACAAGGGTCAAAGAGCATTGTGATGGAAAGTTCATGGAGCATTGTGGTTAAAATGGTCACAGAGACTGTTGATGACGAGGGCATGGACCATTGTGATGACAAAGGTAATGAAGCATTGTGATGACTGGAGTCACAGAGCATTGTCATGACAGGAGTCATGGAGCATTGTGATAACAAGGGCATGGAGCGTTGTGAGGACAAGGGCATGGAATATTGGTCTAATAAGTTTAATGGATTATTGCGATGACATTTGGAATGGCGCATTGTGATGACAAGGGCATGGAGCATTGTGATGACCAGGTCATGCAGTATTGAGAAGAGAGGTGTCAGGGATCATTGTGATGACATATGTAATGGCCCGTTGTGATGACAATGGCATGGAACATTGTGATGCCAAGTGTCATGGAGGATTCTGATGACAAAGTTAATGGAGCATTGTGATGACAAGGGCTTTGAGCACTGTGATGACAAGGGTCAGGTAGCATTGTGCTGACAAGTGCATGGAGAATTGTGATGACAAGGGTCATGGAGCATTCTGATGACAAGCTTGTGGAGTATCTTGATGACAATGGCATGGAGCATTGTGATGAAAACGGCATGGGACATTGTGATGAAAAAGGCATGGAGCCTTTTCGTGACAGGGTGCAAGGAGCATTCTGATGACAAGTGTCAGGGAGCTTTGTGATGACAAGTGTATTGAGCATTGTGATGACAAAGGTCATGGAGCATTGGGATGAAAAGTGCATGGAGTATTGTGATGACAGGCATCATGGAGCATTGTTATGACAAGTGTTATGGATCATTGTGATCACAAGGGTTTGGAGCATTGTGATGACAGAGGTCATGGATCATTTTGATTTCAAGGAGCATGGAGCATTGTGATGACAATGTTATGAAGCAATATGATCCCAATGTTCATGGAGGATTGTGATAACAATGGAAATGGAGTATTGTAATGACAAGCACATAGAGCATTGTAATGATACGGTCATGTAGCATTTTGCTGACAAAGGCATGGAGCATTGTGATGACATGTGTCATGGAGCACTGTGATGACAAGCGTCACGGAGCATTGTGAATACAGGGGTCATGGAGCATTGGAATGACAAGGGCATGGATCATTGTGATGACAAGGGTCATGGAACACTGGACTGAAAATGTCCATGGAGTGATGTGATGACAGTGGTCATGGAGCATTGTGATGATATTGGCCATGGAGCATTCTGATGAGTAGGTCGTGGAGCATTGGTCTGAAATTGTTCATGGATTATTGTGATGACAGGGGTCATGGAGCATATTGATGACAAGGGAATGGAGCATGGTGATGACAAGGTCCTGGAGCATTGTGATGAGAAGACCATGGAGAGTTGTGAATACAAGGCTCATGGAGAATTCTGATGAAAAGGGGGCATGGAGCATTGTGATTACAGGGGTCTTGGAGCACTGTGATTACTAGGGCATGGAGCATTGTGATGAGATGCCATGGAGCATTCTGATGACAGCGTCCTGGAGTTTTCTGATGACAAGGGCATGGAGCATTGTGATTACAGGTGTCTTGGAACATTGTGATGACAAGGGCATGGAGCATTGTGAGGAGAAGACCAAGGAGCATTCTGATGGCATATATCATTGAGTTTTCTGATGACAAGGGCATGGAGCATTGAGATTACATGGTTCTTGGAGCATTGTGAAGAAAAGGACATCGATCATTGTGATGAAAAGGGCATGGAGCCTTGTCATGACAGGATTCAAGGAGCATACAGACAACAAGTGTCAGGGAGCATTTTGATGACAAGTGTATTGAGCATTGTGATGACAAAGGTCATGGAGCACTGTGATGAGAAGACCATTGATAATTCTGATGATGAGCATCATGGGGCATTGTAATGACAAGTGTTATGGAATACTGTGATCACAAGGGTTTGGAGCATTGTTATGACAGAGGTCATGGAGCATTTTGATTTCATTGTGATGACAATAGCATGAAGCATTATGATGATGGGCATGGTGCATTGTGATGACAGGGTTCATGGATCATTGAGATGAAAATTGGCATAGAGCATTATGATTACAGGGTTCTTGGAGCATTGTGATGAGAAGGGTCATGGAGCTTTGTGATGACAAGGCCATGGAACATCGTGATGGCAGGGGTCATGGAGCATTGTTATGACTGGGGTAATGGAGCATTGTGAGGCAAGGGCATGGATCATTGGTCTAATATGTTTCATGGATAATTGTGATGACTGTTGGAATGGTGCATTGTGATGACAAGGGCATGGAGCATTGTGAGGCCTAGTGTCATGGAGGATTCTGATGACAAAGGTAATGGAGCATTGTGATGACAATGGCTAGGAGCATTGTGATGACAAGGGACAGGGAGCATGGTGCTGAAAAGTGCATGGGAATTGTGATGACAAGGGTCATGGAGCATTCTGATGACAAGCTTGTGGAGTATTTTGATGACAATGGCATGGAGCCTAGTGATGAAAAGGGCATGGTGTATTTTGATTACATGCATCATTGAGCATTTTGATGACAAGTGTTATGGAACACAGTGATCACAAGGGTTTGGAGCATTGTGATGAGAGAGGTAATGGATCATTTTGATTTCAAGGAGCATGGAGCATTGTAATGACAAGGGCATGAAGCAATGTGATCCCAATGTTCATGGAGGATTGTGATGACAATGGAAATGGAGTATTGTGATGACAAGCGCATAGAGCATTGTAATGACAAGGTCATGTAGCATTTTGCTGACAATGGCATGGAACATTGTGATGACATGTGTCATGGAGCACTGTGATGACAATCGTCACGGAGATTTGTGAATATAGGGGTCATGGACCATTGGGATGACAGGGGCATGGAATATTGTGATGACAAGGGTCATGGAGCCCTAGGCTGAAAATGTTCATGGAGTGTTGTGATGACACGGGTCATGCAGCATTGTGATGACTAGGGAATGGAGAATTGTGATGACAAGTTTCAAGGATCATTGTGTTGTCAGGTGTCATGGAGTGTTGTGATGACAGTGGTCATGGAGCAGTATGATGACAAGGGAATGGAACATGGTGATGACAAGTTCCTGGAGCGTTTTGATGAAAAGACCATGGATACTTTTGATGACAAATCTCATGGAGCATTGTGATTAAAAGGAGCATGGAGCATTGTGATTACAGGGTTTTTGGAGCAATGTGATGAGGGCATGGAGCAATGTGATGAGAAGGCCATGGAGCATTCTGATGACATGCGTCATGGTGTTTTGTGATGACAAGGGCATGGAGCATTGTGATGACAAGGGCATGGAACATTGGTCTAATAAGTTTCATGGATTATTGTGATGACAGTTGGAATTTCGCATTGTGATGACAAGGGCATGGAGCATTGTGATGACCAGGTCATGCAGTATTGTGAAGACAGGTGTCAGGGAGCATTGTGATGACATATGTAATGGCCCAATGTGATGACAATGGCATGGAGCATTGTCATGCCAAGTGTCATGGAAGATTCTGATGACAAAGGTAATGGAGCATTGTGATGACAATGGCTTGGAGCATTGTGATGACAAGGGTCAGGGAACATTGTGCTGACAAGTGCATGTAGAACTGTGATGACAAAGGTCATGGAGCATTCTGATGACAAGCTTGTGGAGTATTTTGATGACAATGGCATGGAGCATTGAAATGAAAATGGCATGTGGCATTGTGATGAAAGAGGCATGGAGCCTTTTCGTGACAGGGTTCAAGGAGCATTCTGATGACAAGTGTCAGGGAGCTTTGTGATGACAATTGTATTGAGAATTGTGATGACAAAGTTCATGGAGCATTGGGATGAAAAGAGCATGGAGTATTGTGATGACAGGCATCATGGAGCATTGTGATGACTAGTGTTATGGTACATTGTGAGCACAAGGGTTTGGAGCATTGTGATGACAGAGGTCATGGATCATTTTGATTTCAAGGAGCATGGAGCATTTTGATGACAGGGGTATGAAGCAATGTGTTCCCAATGTTCATGGAGGATTGTGATGACAATGGAAATAGAGTATTTTGATGACAAGCGCATAGAGCATTGTAATGACAATGTCATGTAGCATTTTGCTGACAAAGACATGGAGCATTGTGATGACATGTGTCATGGAGCACTGTGATGACAAGCGTCACGGAGCATTGTGAATACAGGGGTCATGGAGCATTGTGATGACAAGGGTCATGGAGCACTGGGCTGAAAAAGTTCATGGAGTGTTGTGATGACAGGGATCATGAAGCATTGTGATGACTAGGGAATGGAGCATTGTGATGACAAGAGTCCCAGATCATTGTGTTGTCAGGTGTCATGGAGTGTTGTGATGACAGTGGTCATGGAGCATTGTGAGGATATTGGCCATGGAGCATTGTGATGAGTAGGGCATGGAGCATTGTGAGCAGAAGGCCATGGAGCATTCTGATGACATGTGTCATGGAGTATTGTGATGACAACTGCATGGAGCCTTGTGATTACAGGCATCTTGGAGCATTGTGATAAAAAGGGCATGGATCATTGATATGAAAAATGCATGGAGCCTTGTCATGACAGGGTTCAAGGAGCATACTTACGACAAGTGTCAGGGAGCATTGTGATAACAAGTGTATTGAGCATTGTGATGACAGGGCTCATTGAACATTGTGATGACAAGGGCATGGAGCATTGTGTTGACAGGGGAATGGAGCATTGGTCTGACAAGTTTCATAGATTATTGTGATGACAGTGGGCATGGTGCATTGTGATGACAAGGGCATGGAGCATTGTGATGAGAAGGTCATGGAGTATTGTGAAGACAGGTGTCAGGGAGAATTGTGATGACATATGTCATAGTCCACTGCGATGACAATGGCATGGAGCACTGTGATGCCGAATGTAATGGAGGATTGTGATGACAAATATAATGGAGCATTGTGATGGTTACGGCTTGGAGCATTATGATGATAAGGGCCATTGAAAATTTTCATGAAAAAGTCGTGAAGCATTGTGATGAGAACTTCCTGGAGCATTGTGATGACAAAACTATGGAGCCTTGTGATGACAAGTCTCTTGGAGCATACTGATGAAAAGGGGCATGGAGTATTGTGATTACAGGGGTCTTGGAACATTGTGATGACAAGGGCATGGAGCATTGTGAGGAGAAGGCCAAGGAGCATTCTGATGGCATGCGTCATTGTGCTTTGTGATGACAAGGGCATGGAGCACTGTGATTACATGGGTCTTGGAGCATTGTGATGAAAATTGCATGGAACTTAGAGATGAAAAAAGCATGGAGCCTTGTCATGACAGGATTCAAGGAGCATACAGACAACAAGTGTCAGGGAGCATTTTGATGACAAGTGTATTGAGCATTGTAATGACACAGGTCATGGAGCATTGTGATGAGAAGACCATGGATAATTGTGATGACAAGCGTCATGGGGCATTGTGATGACAAGTGATATGGAATATTGTGATCACAAGGGTTTGGAGCATTGTTATGACAGAGGTCATGGAGCATTTTGATTTCATTGTGATGACAATAGCATGAAGCATTATGATGATGGGCATGGTGCATTGTGATGATAGGGTTCATGGATCATTGAGACGAAAAGGGGCATAGAGCATTGTGATTACAGGGATCTTGGAGCATTGTGATGAGAAGGGTCATGGAGCTTTGTGATGACAAGGCCATGGAACATCGTGATGGCAGGGGTCATGGAGCATTGTTATGAAAGTGGTAATGGAGCATTGTGATGGCAAGGTCGTGGAGAATTGTGATGAGAAGGCCATGGAGCATTGTGATGACATGCGTCATGGAGCTTTGTGAAGACAAGGGCATGGAACAATGTGATGAGAGCGTTCATGGACCATTTTGATGACAATGACATGGAGCAATGTGATGCCAAGGGTCTTGGATATTTTTGATGAAAATGGTCATGGAACATTTTGATAGCAAGGGCGTTGTGCATTGTGATGAGAAGGGCAGGGAGCATTGTGATGACAGGGTCATGGAACAATTTGATGAAAAGTGTCATGGAACATTTTGATGACAGTTGTTATGGAACATTGTGATGTCAGGGTTCATCGAACATTGTGATGATAAGTGCATGTAGCATTGTGATGAGAGGAATCATGGAATATTGTGATGACAGGGGTGAGGGAGTATTGTGACAAATAGTGATGTAGCATTGTGATATCAGTGGTGAGAGAGCATTTTGATGAGATGTGCAAGGAGCATTGTGATGACAAATTTTATGGAGCATTGTGATGACAAAATTGTGGAGCACTGTGATGACAAGCGCATGGAGCATTGTGATGGCAAGTGTCAAAGAGCATTGTGATGAAATGTTCATGGAGCATTGAGGTTAAAAATGTCAGAGAGCCTTGTGATGACGCGGGCATGGACCATTATGATGACAAACGTTATGAAGCATTAAGATGACTGGATTCACGGAGCATGGTGATGACCGGGGTCATGGAGCATTGTTATAACAAGGGCATGGAGCATTGTGATGAGAGGGGCATGGAACATTGGTCTAATAAGTTTCATGGATTATTACGATGACAGTTGGAATGGTACATTGTGATGACAAGGGCATGGAGCATTGTGATGACCACGTCATGCAGTATTGTGAAGACAGGTGTCCGGGAGCATTGGGATGACATATGTAATGGCCCATTGCGATGACAATGGCATGGAGCATTGTGATGCCAAATGTCATGGATCATTGTGATGACAATGGCTTGCAACATTGTTATGACAAGTGTCAGGGAGCATTGTGCTGACAAGTGCATAGAGAATTGTGATGACAAGGGTCATGGAGCATTCTGATGACAAGATTGTGGAGTATTTTGTTGACAATGGCATGGAGCATTGTGATGAAAACGGCATGGGACATTGTGATGAAAAAGGCATGGAGCCTTTTCGTGACAGGGTTCAAGGAGCATTCTGATGACAAGTGTCAGGGAGCATTGTGATGACAAGTGTATTGAGAATTGTGATGACAAAGGTCATGGAGCATTGTGATGAAAAGGGCATGGAGTATTGTGATGACAGGCATCATGGAGCGTTTTGATGACAAGTGTTATGGAACATTGTGATCACAAGGGTTTGGATCATTGTTATGACAAAGGTCATGGATCATTTTGATTTCAAGGAGCATGGAGCATTGTGATGAAAAGGGCATGAAGCAATGTGATCCCAAAGTTCATGGAGGATTGTGATGACAATGGATATGGAGTATTGCGATGACAAACGCATAGAGCATTGTAATGACAAGGTCATGTAGCATTTTGCTGACAAAGGCATGGAGCATTGTGATGACAGGTGTCATGGTGCACTGGGATGACAAGCGTCATGGAGCATTGTGAATAGAGGGGTCATGGAGCATTGGGATGACAAAGGCATGGATCATTGTGATGACAAGGGTCATGGAGCACTGGGCTGAAAATGTTCATGGAGTGTTGTGATGACAGGGGTCATGGAGCATTGTGATAACTAGGGAATGGAGCATTGTGATGACAAGAGTCCTGGATCATTGTGTTGTCAGGAGTCATGGAGTGTTGTGATGACAGTGGTCATGGAGATTTGTGATATTGGCCATGGAGCATTGTCATGAGTATGTCGTGAAGCATTGGGCTGAAAATGTTCATGGATTATTGTGATGACAGGGGTCATGGAGCATTGTGATGACAAGGGAATGGAGCATGGTGATGACAAGTTCCTGGAGCATTGTGATGAGAAGACCATGGAGACTTGTGATGAGAAGTCTCATGGAGCATTCTGATGAAAAGGGGCATGGAGCATTGTGAATACAGGGGTCTTGGAGCATTGTGATGACTAGGACATGGAGCATTGTGATGATAAGGCCATGGAGCATTCTGATGACATGTGTCATGGAGTTTTTTGATGACAAGCGCATGGAGCATTGTGATTACAGGTGTCTTGGAACATTGTGATGACAAGGGCATGGAGCAATGAGAGCAGAAGACCAAGGAGCATTCTGATGGCCTGCGACATAGAGCTTTGTGATGACAAGGGCATGGAGCATTGAGATTACATGTGTCTTGGAGCATTGTGATGAAAAGGACATGGATTATTGTGATGAAAAAGGCATGGAGCCTTGTCATGACAGGATTCAAGGAGCATACAGACAAGAAGTGTCAGGGAGCATTTTGATGACAAGTGTATTGAGCATTGTGAGGACAAACTTCATGGAGCATTGTGATGAGAAGACCATTGATAATTGTGATGACGAGCGTCATGGAGCATTGTGATGACAAGTGATATGGAATATTGTGATCACAAGGGTTTGGAGCATTGTTATGACAGAGGTCATGGAGCATTTTGATTTCATTGTGATGACAATAGCATGAAGCATTATGATGATGGGCATGGTGCATTGTGATGACAGGGTTCATGGATCATTGAGACGAAAAGGGGCATAGAGCATTGTGATTACAGGGTTCTTGGAGCACTGTGATGAGAAGGGTCATGGAGCTTTGTGATGACAAGGCCATGGGACATCGTGATGGCAGGGGTCATGGAGCATTGTTATGTTAGGTGTAATGGAGCATTCTGACGGCAAGGGCGTGGAGAATTGTGATGAGAAGGCCATGGAGCATTCTGATGACATGTGTCATGGAGCTTTGTGAAGAAAAGGGCATGGAGCAATGTGATGAGAGCGTTCATGGAGCATTGTGATGACAATGACATGGAGCATTGTGATGCCAAAAGTCTTGGATCATTGTGATGAAAAAAGTCATGGAGCATTTTGATATCAAGGGCGTTGTGCATTGTGATGAGAAGGGCAGGGAGCATTGTGATGACAGGGTCATGGAGCAATTTGATGAAAAGTGTCATGGAACATTTTGATGACAGGTGTTATGGAACATTGTGAAGTCAGGGGTCATCGAACATTGTGATGATAAGTGCATGTAGCATTGTGATGACTGGAGTCATGGAGCATTGTGATGACAAGGGCATGGAACATTGGTCTAATAACTTTCATGGATTATTGCGATGACAGTTGGAATGGCGCTTTGTGATGACAAGGGCATGGAACATTGTGATGACCAGGTCATGCAGTATTGTGAAGACAGGTGTCAGGGAGCATTGTGATGACATAAGTAATGGCCCATTTTGATAACAATGGCATGGAGCATTGTGATGCCAAGTGTCATGGAGGATTCTGAAGACAAAGGTAATGGTGCACTGTGATGACAATGGCTTGGAGCATTGTGATGACAAGGGCCAGGGAGCATTGTGCTGACAAGTACATGGATAATTGTGATGACAAGGGTCATGGAGCACTCTGATGACAAGCTTGTGGAGTATTTTGATGACAATGGCATGGAGCATTTTGATGAAAACGGCATGGGGCATTGTAATGAAAAAGGCATGGAGCCTTTTCGTGACAGGGTTCAAGGAGCATTCTGATGAAAAGTGTCAGGGAGCATTGTGAGGACAAGTGTATTGAGAATTGTGATGACAAAGGTCATGTAGCATTGTGATGATAAGGGCATGGATTATTGTGATGACAGGCATCATGGAGCGTTGTGATGACAAGTGTTATGGAACACTGTGTTCACAAGGGTTTGGAGCATTATGATGAGAGAGGTCATAGATCATTTTGATTTCAAGGACCATGGAGCATTGTGATGACAAGGGCATGAAACAATGTGATCCCAAGATTCATGGAGGATTGTGATGACAATGGAAATGGAGTATTGTGATGACAAGCACATAGAGCATTGTAATGACACTGTCAAGTAGCATTTTGCTGACAAAGGCATGGATCATTTTGATAACATGTGTCATGGAGCACTGTGATGACAAGCGTCACGGAGCATTGTGAATACAGAGGTCATGGAGCATTGGGATGACAAGGGCATGGATCATTGTGATGACAAGTGTCATGGAGCACTGGGTTGACAATGTTCATGGAGTGTTGTGATGACAGGGGTCAAGGAGCATTGTGATGACTAGGGAATGGAGCATTGTGATGACAACAGTCCCGGATCATTTTGTTGTGAGGTGTCATGGAGTGTTGTGATGACAGTGGTCATGGAACATTGTGATGATATTGGCCATGGAGCATTGTGATGATTAGGTCGTGGTGCATTGGGTTGAAAATGTTCATGGTTTATTGTGATGAGAGGGGTCATGGAGCATTGTGATGACAAGGGAATGGAGCATGGTGATGACAAGGTCCTGGAGCATTGTGATGAGCAGACCATGGAGACTTGTGATGACAAATCTCATGGAGCATTCTGATGAAAAGTGGCATGGAGCATTGTGATTACAGGGGTCTTGGAGCATTGTGATGACTAGGGCATGGAGCATTGTGATGAGAAGGACATAGAGCCTTCTAATGACATGCGTCATGGAGTTTTTTGATGACAAGGGCATGGAGCATTGTGATTACAGGGGTCTTGGAACATTGTGATGACAAGTGCATGAAGCATTGTGAGGAGAAGACCAAGGAGCATTCTGATGGCCTGCGTCATTGAGCTTTGAGATGACAAGGGCATCGGGCATTGAGATTACATGTGTCTTGGAACATTGTGATGAAAAGGACATGGATTATTGTGATGAAAAAATCATGGAGCCTTGTCATGACAGGATTCAAGGACCATACAGACAACAAGTGTCAGGGAGCATGTTGATGACAAGTGTATTGAGCATTGTGAGGACAAAGGTCATGGAGCATTGTGATGAGAAGACCATTGATAATTGTGATGACGAGCATCATGGGGCATTGTGATGACAAGTGATATGTAATATTGTGATCACAAGGGTTTGGAGCATTGTTATGACCGAGGTCATGGAGCATTTTGATATCATTGTTATGACAATAGCATGAAGCATTATGATGATGGGCATGGTGCATTGTGATGACAGGGTTCATGGATCATTTAGATGAAAAGGGGCATAGAGCATTGTGAATACAGGGTTCCTGGAGCATTGTGATGAGATGGGTCATGGAGCTTTGTGATGAAAAATCCATGGAACATCGTGATGGCAGGGGTCATGGAGAATTGTTATGTCAGGTGTAATGGAGCATTCTGATGGCAAGGGCGTGGAGCATTGTGATGAGAAGGCCATGGAGCATTCCTGATGACATGCATCATGGAGCTTTGTGAAGACAAGGGCATGGAGCAATGTGATGAGAGCGTTCATGCAGCATTGTGATGACAATGACATGGAACATTTTGATGCCAAGGGTCATGGGTCTTTGTGATGAAAAAAGTCATGGAGCATTTTGATAGCAAGGGCGTTGTGCATTGTGATGAGAAGGGCAGGGAGCATTGTGATAACAGGGTCATGGAGCAATTTGATGAAAAGTGTCATGAAATATTGTGATGACAGGTGTTATGGAACATTGTGAAGACAGGGGTCATCAAACATTGTGATGATAAGTGCATGTAGCATTGTGATGACAGGAGTCATGGAACATTGTGATGACAGGGGTGAGAGAGTATTGTGACAAATAGTGATGTAGCATTGTGATATCAGAGGTGAGAGAGCATTTTGATGAGAAGTGCATGCAGCATTGTGATGAAAAATTTTAAGGAGAATGTGATGACAAGATTGTGGAGCACTGTGATGACAAGCGCATGGTGCATTGTGATGACATGTGTCATGGAGCATTGTGCTGACAAGCACATGGAGCACTGTGATGACAAGGGTCAAAGAGCATTGTGATGAAATGTTCATGGAGCATTGTGGTTAAAATGGTCACAGATACTGTTGATGACACGGGTCATGGAGCATTGTGATGACTGGAGTCACGGAGCATTGTGATGACAGGGGTCATGGAGCATTGTGATAACAAGGGCATGGGGCATTGTGATGACAAGGACATGGAACATTGGTCTAATAAGTTTCATGGATTATTGCGATGACAGTTGGAATTGCACATTGTGATGACAAGGGCATGGAGCATTGTGATGACCAGGTCATGCAGTAATGTGAATACAGGTGTCAGGGCGCATTGAGATGACATATGTAATGGCCCATTGCGATGACAATGGCATGGAGCATTGTGATGCCAAGTGTGATGGAGGATTCTGATGACAAAGATAATGGAGCTTTGTGATGACAATGGCTTGGAGCATTGTGATGACAAGGGTCAGGGAGCATTGTGCTGACAAGTGCATGGAGAATTGTGATGACAAGGGTCATGGAGCATTCTGATGACAAGCTTGTGGAGTATTTTGATGACAATGACATGGAGCATTGTGATGAAAACCGCATGGGAAAATGTGATGAAAATTTCATGGAGACTTTTCGTGACAGGGGTCAAGGAGCATTCTGATGACAAGTGTCAGGGAGCATTGTGATGACAAGAGTATTGAGCATTGTGATGACAAAGGTCATGGAGCATTGTGATGAAAAGGGCATGGAGTATTGTGATGACAGGCATCATGGAGCGTTGTGATGACAAGAGTTCCGGATCATTGTGTTGTCAGGTGTCATGGAGTGTTGTGATAACAGTGGCCATGGAGCATTGTGATGATATTGGCCATGTAGCATTGTGATGAGTTGATCGTGGAGCATTGGGCTGAAAATATTCATGGATTATTGTGATGACAGTGTCATGGAGCATTGTGATGACAAGAGTCCCGGATCATTGTGTTGTCAGGTGTCATGGAGTGTTGTGATGACAGTGGTCATGGAGCATTGTGATGACAAGGGAATGGAGCATGGTGATGACAAGGTCCTGCAGCACTGTGATGAGAAGACCATGAAGACTTGTGATGACAAGTCTCATGGAGTATTCTGATGAAAAGGGGCCTGGAGCATTGTGATTTCAGGGGACTTGGAGCATTGTGATGACTAGGGCATGGAGCATTATGATGAGAATGCCATGGAACATTCTGATGACATGTGTCATGGAGTTTTTTGATGACATGGGCATGGCGCATTGTGATTACAAGGGTCTTGGTACATTGTGATAACAAGGGCATGGAGCATTGTGATGACAAGGGCATGGAACATTGGTCTAATAAGTTGCATGGATTATTGCGATGACAGTTGGAATGGCACATTGTGATGACAAGGGCATGGAGCATTGTGATGACCATGTCATGCAGTATTGTGAAGACAGGTGTCAGGGAGCATTGTGATGACATATGTAATGGCCCATTGTGATGACAATGGCATGGAGCATTGTGATGCCAAGTGTCATGGAGGATTCTGATGACAAAGGTAATGGAGCATTGTGATGACAATGGCTTGGAGATTTGTGATGAAAATGGTTAGGGAGCATTGTGCTGACAAGTGCATGGAGAAGTGTGATGACAAGGGTCATAGAACATTCTGATGACAAGCTTGTGGAGTATTTTGATGACAATGACATGGAGCATTGTGATGAAAACGGCATGGGGCATTGTGCTTAAAATGGCAGGGAGCCTTTTCGTGACAGGGTTCAAGGAGCATTCTGATGACAAGTGTTAGGGAGCATTGTGATGACAAGTGTATTGAGCATTGTGATGACAAAGGTCATGGAGCATTGTGATGAAAAGGGCATGGAGTATTGTGATGACAGGCATCATGGAGCGTTGTGATGATAAGTGTTATGGAACAATGTGATCACAAGCGTTTGGAGCATTGTGATGACAGAGGTCATGGATCATTTTGATTTCAAGGAGCATGGAGCATTGTGATGACAAGGGCATGAAGCAATGTGATCACAAGGTTCATGGAGGATTGTGATGACAATGGTGATGGAGTATTGAGATGACAAGCGCATAGAGCATTATAATAACAAGGTCATGTAGCATTTTGCTGACAAAGGCATGGAGCATTGTGATGACAGGTGTCATGGAGCACTGTGATGACAAGCGTCATGGCGCATTGTGAATACACGGGTCATGGTGCATTGGGATGACAAGGGTATGGATCATTGGGATGACAAGGGTCATGGAGCACTTGGCTGAAAATGTTCATGGATTATTGTGATGACACGGGTCATGGAGCATTGTGATGACTAGGAAATGGAGCATTGTGATGACAAGAGTCCCGGATCATTGTGTTGTCAGGTGTCATGGAGTGTTGTGATGACAGGGTTCATGGAGCATTTTGATGACCAGGGAATGGAGCATGGGGATGACAAGTTCCTGGAGCATTGTGATGACAAGGCCATGAAGACTTGTGATGACAAGTCTCATGGAACATTCTGATGAAAAGGGGCATGGAGCATTGTGATTACAGGGGTCTTGGAGCATTGTGAGGACTAAGGCATGGATCATTGTGATGAGAAGGCCATGGAGCATTCTGATGACATGAGTCATTGAGCTTTGTGATGACAATGGCATGGAGCATTGAGATTACATGGGTCTTGGAGCATTGTGATGAATAGGACATGGATCATTGTGATGAAAAAGGCATGGAGCCTTGTCATGACAGGTTTCAAGGAGCATACAGACAACAAGTGTCAGGGAGCATTTTGATGACAAGTGTATTGAGCATTGTGATGACAAAGGTCATGTAGCATTGTGATGAAAAGTGCATGGAGTATTGTGATGACAGGCATCATGGAGCGTTGTGATGACAAGTGTTATGGAACACTGTGATCACAAGGATTTGGAGCATTGTGATGAGAGAGGTCATGGATCATTTTGATTTCAAGGAGCATGGAGCATTGTGATGAAAAGGGCATGAAGCAATGTGATCCCAATGTTCATGGAGGATTGTGATGACAATGGAAATGGAGTATTGTGATGACAAGCGCATAGAGCATTGTAATGACAAGGTCATGTAGCCTTTTGCTGACAAAGGCATGGAGCATTGTGATGACAGGTGTCATGGAGCACTGTGATGACAACCGTCACGGATCATTGTGAATGCAGGGGTCATGGAGCATTGGGATGAGAAGGAAATGGAGCATGGTAATGAGAAGTTCCTGGAGCACTGGGCTGGAAATGTTCATGGAGTGTTGTGATGACTAGGGAATAGAGCATTGTGATGACAAGAGTCCCGGATCATTGTGTTGTCAGGTGTCATGGAGTGTTGTGATGACAGTGGTCATGGAGCATTGTGATGATATTGGCCATGGAGCATTGTGATGAGTAGGTCGTGGAGCATTGGGCTGAAAATGTTCATGGATTATTGTGATGACAGGTGTCATTGAGCATTGTGAAGACAAGGGAATGGAGCATGGTAATGAGAAGGTCCTGGAGCATTGTGATAAGAAGACCATGGAGACTTGTGATGACAAGTCTCATTGAGCTTTCTGATGAAAATGGAAATGGAACATTGTGATTACAGGGGTCTTGTAGCATTGAGATGTCTAGGGCAAGGAGCATTGTGATGAGCAGGCAATGGAACATTCTGATGACATACGACATGGAATTTTTTGATGACAAGGGCAAGGAGCATTGTGATTACAGGGGTCTTGTAACATTGTGATGACAAGGACATGGAGCATTGAGATTACATGTGTCTTGGAGCATTGTGATGAAAAGGACATGGATCATTGTGATGAAAAAGGCATGGAGCCTTGTTATGACAGGATCCAAGGAGCATACAGACAACAAGTGTCAAGGAGAATTTTGATGACAAGTGTATTGAGCATTGTGATGACAAAGGTCATGTAGCATTGTGATGAAAAGTGCATGGAGTATTGTGATGACAGGCATCATGGAGCGTTGTGATGACAAGTGTTATGGAACAATGTTATCACAAGTGTTTGGAGCATTGTGATGAGAGAGGTCATGGATCATTTTGATTTCAAGGAGCATGGAGCATTGTGATGAAAAGGGCATGAAGCAATGTGATCCCAATGTTCATGGAGGATTGTGATGACAATGGAAATGGAGTATTGTGATGACAAGCGCATAGAGCATTGTAATGACAAGGTCATGTAGCCTTTTGCTGACAAAGGCATGGAGCATTGTGATGACAGGTGTCATGGAGCACTGTGATGACAACCGTCACGGATCATTGTGAATGCAGGGGTCATGGAGCATTGGGATGAGAAGGAAATGGAGCATGGTAATGAGAAGTTCCTGGAGCACTGGGCTGGAAATGTTCATGGAGTGTTGTGATGACTAGGGAATAGAGCATTGTGATGACAAGAGTCCCGGATCATTGTGTTGTCAGGTGTCATGGAGTGTTGTGATGACAGTGGTCATGGAGCATTGTGATGATATTGGCCATGGAGCATTGTGATGAGTAGGTCGTGGAGCATTGGGCTGAAAATGTTCATGGATTATTGTGATGACAGGTGTCATTGAGCATTGTGAAGACAAGGGAATGGAGCATGGTAATGAGAAGGTCCTGGAGCATTGTGATAAGAAGACCATGGAGACTTGTGATGACAAGTCTCATTGAGCTTTCTGATGAAAATGGAAATGGAACATTGTGATTACAGGGGTCTTGTAGCATTGAGATGTCTAGGGCAAGGAGCATTGTGATGAGCAGGCAATGGAACATTCTGATGACATACGACATGGAATTTTTTGATGACAAGGGCAAGGAGCATTGTGATTACAGGGGTCTTGTAACATTGTGATGACAAGGACATGGAGCATTGAGATTACATGTGTCTTGGAGCATTGTGATGAAAAGGACATGGATCATTGTGATGAAAAAGGCATGGAGCCTTGTTATGACAGGATTCAAGGAGCATACAGACAACAAGTGTCAAGGAGAATTTTGATGACAAGTGTATTGAGCATTGTGATGACAAAAGTCATGGAACATTATGATGACAAGACCATTGATAATTGTGATGACGAGCGTCATGGGGCATTTTGATGAAAAGTGTTATGGAATATTGTGATCACAAGGGTTTGGAGCATTGTTATGACAGAGGTCATGGAGCATTTTGATTTCATTGTGATGACAATAGCATGAAGCATTATGATGATGGGCATGGTGCATTGTGATGAAAGGGTTCATGGATCATTGAGATGAAAAGGGGCATAGAGCATTGTGATTACAGGGTTCTTGGAGCATTGTGATGAGAAGGGTCATGGAGCGTTGTGATGACAAGGCCATGGAACATCGTGATGGCAGGGGCCAGGGAGCATTGTTATGACTGGGGTAATGGAGCATTGTGATGGCAAGGGCATGGAGCAATGGGATGAGAAAGCCATGGAGCATTCTAATGACATGTTTCATAGAACTTTGTGAAGACAAGGGCATGGAGCAATGTGATGAGAGCGTTCATGAAGCATTAAGATGACAATGACATGGAGCATTGTGATGACAAGTGCATGGAACATTGGTCTAATAAGTTGCATGGACTATTTCAATGACAGTTGGAATGGCGCATTGTGATGACAAGGGCATGGAGCATTGTGATGACCAGGTCATGCAGTATTGTGAAGAGAGGTGTCAGGGAGCATTGTGATGACATATGTAAAGGCCCATTGTGATGACAATGGCATGGAGCATTGTGATGACAAGAGTCATGGAGAATTCTCATGACAAAGGTAATGGAGCATTGTGATGACAATGGTTTGGAGCATTGTGATGAAAAGTGACAAGGAGCATTGTGCTGACAAGTGCATGGAGAATTGTGATGACAAGGGTCATGGATCATTCTGATGACAAGCTTGTGGAGTATTTTGATGACAATGGCATGGAGCATTGTGATGAAAACGGCACGGGGCATTGTGATGAAAAAGGCATTGAGCCTTTTCGTGACAGGGTTCAAGGAGCATTCTGATGACAAGTGTCAGGGAGCATTGTGATGACAAGTGTATTGAGAATTGTGATGACAAAGGTCATGGAGCATTGTGATGAAAAGGGCATGGAGTATTGTGATGACAGGCATCATGGAGCGTTGTGATGACAAGTGTTATGGAACATTGTGAATACACGGGTCATGGAGCATTGGGATGACAAGGGCATGGATCATTGTGATGACAAGGGTCATGGAGCACTGTGATGACAAGCGTCACGGAGCATTGTGAATACACGGGTCATGGAGCATTGGGATGACAAGGGCATGGATCATTGTGATGACAAGTGTCATGGAGCACTGGGCTGAAAATGTTCATGGAGTGTTGTGATGACAGGGGTCATGGAGCATTGTGGTGAATAGGGAATGGGGCATTTTGATGACAAGTGTCCCAGATCATTTTATTGTCAGTTGTCATGGAGTGTTGTGATAACAGTGGTCATGGAGCATTGTGAAGATATTGGCCATGGAGCATTGTGATGTGTAGGTCGTGGAGCATTGGGCTGAAAATGTTCATGGACTATTGTGATGACAGGGGTCATGGAGCATTGTGATGACAAGGGAATGGAGCATGGTGATGACAAGTTCCTGGAGCATTGTGAGGAGAAGACCATGGAGACTTGTGATGACAAGTCTCATGGAGCATTCTGATGAAAAGGGGGATGGAACATTGTGATTACAGGGGTCTTGGAGCATTGTGATGACAAGGGCACGGAGCATTATGATGAGAAGGCCATGAAGCATTCTGATGACATGCATCATGGAGCTTTTTGATGACAAGGGCATGGATCATTGTGATTACAGGGATCTTGGAGCATTGTGATGAAAAGGGCATGGATTATTGTGATGACAAAGGCATGGAGCCTTGTCCTGACAGGGTTCAAGGAGCATACTGACGACAAGTGTCAGGGAGAATTGTGATGACAAGTGTATTGAGCATTGTGATGACAAAGATCATGGAGCATTGTGAAGAGAAGACCATGGATAATTGTGATGATGAGCGTCATGGGGTGTTGTGATGATAAGTGTTATGGAACATTGTGATCCAAGTGTTTGGAGCATTATGATGACAGAGGTCATGGAGAATATTGATTTCATTGTGATGACAATAGCCTGAAGCCTTATGATGATGGGCATGGTGCATTGTGATGGCAGGGTTCATGGAGCATTGAGATGAAAAGGGGCATGGAGCATTGTGATTACAAGGGTCGTGGAGCATTGTGATGACAAGGGCAAGGAGCATTGTGTTGAGAAAGCCATGGAAGATTCTGATGACATGCGTCATGGAGCTTTGTGATGACAAGGGCATGGAGCATTGTGATTTCAGGGGTGTTGAGCATTGTGATGAGAAGTGTCATGGAACCTTGTGATGACTAGGCCGTGGAACATTGTGATGGCAAGGGTCATGGTGCATTTTTATGAAAGGGGTAATGGAGCACTTTGATGAGAAGGGCATGGAACATTTGTCTGAAATGTTTCATGAATTATTGTGATGAGATTTGGCATGGAGCATTGTGATGACAAGGGCACAGAACACTGTGATACATGGGTCATGCAGGATTGTAATGACAAGGGCATGGAGCATTGTGATGAGAAGGGCATCAAGCATTGTGATGAAAAGTGTGATGGAGATTTGTGATGACAAGGGCATGGAGCAATGTGATGAGAAGGTTCATGGATCATTGTGATGACAATGACATGGTGCATTGTGATGCCAAGGGTCATGGAGCTTTTTGATGACAAGTCATGGAGCATTTTGATGAAAAGGGCATGGTGCATTGTGATGAGAATGGCAGGGAGCATTTTGAGGACCGTGTCATGCAGCAATTTGATGAAAAGTGTAATGGAACATTTTGATGGCATGGGTTATAGAACATTGTGATGTCAGGGGTCTTGGAGCTTTGGGATGAAAAGGGTCATGGAGCATTTTGTTGACAGGGGTCATGGAACATTGTGATGATAAGGGGATGTAGCAGTGTGATGACAGGGTCATGGAACATTGTGATTACAGGGGTGAGGGAGTATTGTGATGACTAGTGATGGAACATTGTGATATCTCTGGTGCGAGAGCATTTTGATGAGAAGTGCATGGAGCATTGTGATTACAAGGCTTATGGAGCATTGCAATGACAAGGTTGTGAACCGTTGTGATGAAATGCGCGTGGCACATTGTGAAGACTATGGTCATGGAGCACTGTTCTGACAATGACATGGAGCATTGTAATGACAAAGGTCACAGAGAATTGTGATGAAAAGTTTATGGATGATTGTGGTTACAAAGGTCACAAAGCCTTGTGGTGACGCGGGCATGGACCATTGTTATGACAAACGTTATGAAGCATTGAGATGACTGGAGTCACGGAGCATTGTTATGACAGGGGTCACGGAGCATTGTGATAACATGTGTCACGGAGCATTGTGCTTACAAGCGCATGGAGCATTGTGATGAGAAAGGTCATGGAGCATTGTGCTGAGAAAGGCATAGAGCATTGTGAGGACAACGGTCAAAGAGCATTGTGATGAAAAGTTCATGGAGCATTGTGGTTAAAAAGGTCACAGAGACTGTTGATGACGAGGGCATGGACCATTGTGATGACAATCGTCATGAAGCATTGTGATGACTGGAGTCACGGAGCATTGTGATGACAGGGGTCATGGAGCATTGTGATAACAAGGGCATGGAGCATTGTGATGACAAGGGCATGGAACTTTGGTCTAATAAGTTTCATGGATTATTGCGATGACTGTTGGAATGGCGCATTGTGATGACAATGGCATGGAGCATTGTGATGACCAGGTCATGCAGTATTGTGAAGACAGGTGTCAGGGAGCATTGTGATGACATATGTAACGGCCCATTGTGATGACAAGGGCATGGATCATTGTGATGACAAGGGTCATGGAGCACTGGGCTGAAAATGTTCATGGAGTGTTGTGATGACAGGGGTCATGGAGCAATGTGATGACTAGGGAATGGAGCATTGTGATGACAAGAGTCCCAGATCATTGTGTTGTCAGGTGTCATGGAGTGTTGTGATGACAGTGGTCATGGAGCATTGTGATGATACTGGCCATGGAGCATTGTGATGAGTAGGTCGTGGAGCATTGGGCTGAAAATATGCATGGTTTATTGTGATGACAGGGTTCATGGAGCATTGTTATGACAAGGGAATGGAGCATGGTGATGACAAGTTCCTGGAGCATTGTGATGAGAAACCATGGAGAATTGTGATGACATGTCTCATGGAGCATTCTGATGAAAAGGGACATGGAGCATTGTGATTACAGGGGTCTTGGAGCATTGTGATGACTAGGGCATGGAGCATTGTGATGAGAAGGCCAAGGAGCATTCTGATGACATGCGTCATGGAGTTTTTTGATGACAAGCGCATGGAGCATTGTGATGACAGGGGTCTTGGAACATTGTGAGGACAAGGGCATTGAGCATTGTGATGAAAAAGTCATGGAGCCTTGTCATGACACGGTTCAAGGAGCATACAGACAACATGTGTCAGGGAGCATTTTGATGACATGTGCATTGAGCATTGTGATGACAAAAGTCATGTAGCATTGTGATGAGAAGACCATTGATAATTGTGATGATGAGTGTCATGGGTCATTGTGATGACAAGTGTTATGGAATATTGTGATCACAAGGGTGTTGAGCATTGTTATGACAGATGTCATGGAGCATTTTGATTTCATTGTGATGACAATAGCATGAAGCATTATGATGATGGGCATGGTCCATTGTGATGACAGAGTTCATGGATCATTGAGATGAAAAGGGGCATAGAGCATTGTGATAACAGGGTTCTTGGAGCATTGTGATGAGAAGGGTCATGGAGCTTTGTGATGACAAGGCCATGGAACATCGTGATGGCAGGGGTCATGGAGCATTGCTATGACTGTGGTAATGGAGCATTGTGATGGCAAGGTCATGGATCACTGTGATGAGAAGGCCATGGAGCATTCTGATGACATGTGTCATGGAGCTTTGTGAAGACAAGGGCATGGAGCAATGTGATGAGAGCGTTCATGCAGCATTGTGATGACAATGAAATGGAGCATTGTGATGCCAAGGGTCATGGATCTTTGTGATGACAAATGTCATGGAGCAATCTGATGGCAAGGGCGTTGTGCATTGTGATGTGAAGGGCAGGGAGCATTCTGATGACAGGGTCATGGAGCAATTTGATGAAAAGTGTCATGGAACATTTTGATGACAGGTGTTATGGAACATTGTGATGTCAGGGGTCATCGAACATTGTGATGATAAGTGCATGTAGCATTGTGATGACAGGAGTCATGGAATATTGTGATGACAGGGGTGAGGGTGTATTTTGACAAATACTGATGTAGCATTGTGATATCAGTGGTGAGAGAGCATTTTGTTGAGAAGTGCATGGAGCATTGTGATGACAAATTTTAAGGAGCATTGTGATGACAAGATAGTGGAGCACTGTGATGACAAGCGCATGGTCCATTGTGATGACATGTGTCATGGAGCATTGTGCTGACAGGCGAATGGAGCTTTGTGATGACAAGGGTCAAAGAGCATTGTGATGGAAAGTTCATGGAGCATTGTGGTTAAAATGGTCACAGAGACTGTTGATGACGAGGGCATGGACCATTGTGATGACAAAGGTAATGAAGCATTGTGATGACTGGAGTCACAGAGCATTGTCATGACAGGAGTCATGGAGCATTGTGATAACAAGGGCATGGAGCGTTGTGAGGACAAGGGCATGGAATATTGGTCTAATAAGTTTAATGGATTATTGCGATGACATTTGGAATGGCGCATTGTGATGACAAGGGCATGGAGCATTGTGATGACCAGGTCATGCAGTATTGAGAAGAGAGGTGTCAGGGATCATTGTGATGACATATGTAATGGCCCGTTGTGATGACAATGGCATGGAACATTGTGATGCCAAGTGTCATGGAGGATTCTGATGACAAAGTTAATGGAGCATTGTGATGACAAGGGCTTTGAGCACTGTGATGACAAGGGTCAGGTAGCATTGTGCTGACAAGTGCATGGAGAATTGTGATGACAAGGGTCATGGAGCATTCTGATGACAAGCTTGTGGAGTATCTTGATGACAATGGCATGGAGCATTGTGATGAAAACGGCATGGGACATTGTGATGAAAAAGGCATGGAGCCTTTTCGTGACAGGGTGCAAGGAGCATTCTGATGACAAGTGTCAGGGAGCTTTGTGATGACAAGTGTATTGAGCATTGTGATGACAAAGGTCATGGAGCATTGGGATGAAAAGTGCATGGAGTATTGTGATGACAGGCATCATGGAGCATTGTTATGACAAGTGTTATGGATCATTGTGATCACAAGGGTTTGGAGCATTGTGATGACAGAGGTCATGGATCATTTTGATTTCAAGGAGCATGGAGCATTGTGATGACAATGTTATGAAGCAATATGATCCCAATGTTCATGGAGGATTGTGATAACAATGGAAATGGAGTATTGTAATGACAAGCACATAGAGCATTGTAATGATACGGTCATGTAGCATTTTGCTGACAAAGGCATGGAGCATTGTGATGACATGTGTCATGGAGCACTGTGATGACAAGCGTCACGGAGCATTGTGAATACAGGGGTCATGGAGCATTGGGATGACAAGGGCATGGATCATTGTGATGACAAGGGTCATGGAACACTGGACTGAAAATGTCCATGGAGTGATGTGATGACAGTGGTCATGGAGCATTGTGATGATATTGGCCATGGAGCATTCTGATGAGTAGGTCGTGGAGCATTGGTCTGAAATTGTTCATGGATTATTGTGATGACAGGGGTCATGGAGCATATTGATGACAAGGGAATGGAGCATGGTGATGACAAGGTCCTGGAGCATTGTGATGAGAAGACCATGGAGAGTTGTGAATACAAGGCTCATGGAGAATTCTGATGAAAAGGGGGCATGGAGCATTGTGATTACAGGGGTCTTGGAGCACTGTGATTACTAGGGCATGGAGCATTGTGATGAGATGCCATGGAGCATTCTGATGACAGCGTCCTGGAGTTTTCTGATGACAAGGGCATGGAGCATTGTGATTACAGGTGTCTTGGAACATTGTGATGACAAGGGCATGGAGCATTGTGAGGAGAAGACCAAGGAGCATTCTGATGGCATATATCATTGAGTTTTCTGATGACAAGGGCATGGAGCATTGAGATTACATGGTTCTTGGAGCATTGTGAAGAAAAGGACATCGATCATTGTGATGAAAAGGGCATGGAGCCTTGTCATGACAGGATTCAAGGAGCATACAGACAACAAGTGTCAGGGAGCATTTTGATGACAAGTGTATTGAGCATTGTGATGACAAAGGTCATGGAGCACTGTGATGAGAAGACCATTGATAATTCTGATGATGAGCATCATGGGGCATTGTAATGACAAGTGTTATGGAATACTGTGATCACAAGGGTTTGGAGCATTGTTATGACAGAGGTCATGGAGCATTTTGATTTCATTGTGATGACAATAGCATGAAGCATTATGATGATGGGCATGGTGCATTGTGATGACAGGGTTCATGGATCATTGAGATGAAAATTGGCATAGAGCATTATGATTACAGGGTTCTTGGAGCATTGTGATGAGAAGGGTCATGGAGCTTTGTGATGACAAGGCCATGGAACATCGTGATGGCAGGGGTCATGGAGCATTGTTATGACTGGGGTAATGGAGCATTGTGAGGCAAGGGCATGGATCATTGGTCTAATATGTTTCATGGATAATTGTGATGACTGTTGGAATGGTGCATTGTGATGACAAGGGCATGGAGCATTGTGAGGCCTAGTGTCATGGAGGATTCTGATGACAAAGGTAATGGAGCATTGTGATGACAATGGCTAGGAGCATTGTGATGACAAGGGACAGGGAGCATGGTGCTGAAAAGTGCATGGGAATTGTGATGACAAGGGTCATGGAGCATTCTGATGACAAGCTTGTGGAGTATTTTGATGACAATGGCATGGAGCCTAGTGATGAAAAGGGCATGGTGTATTTTGATTACACGCATCATTGAGCATTTTGATGACAAGTGTTATGGAACACAGTGATCACAAGGGTTTGGAGCATTGTGATGAGAGAGGTAATGGATCATTTTGATTTCAAGGAGCATGGAGCATTGTAATGACAAGGGCATGAAGCAATGTGATCCCAATGTTCATGGAGGATTGTGATGACAATGGAAATGGAGTATTGTGATGACAAGCGCATAGAGCATTGTAATGACAAGGTCATGTAGCATTTTGCTGACAATGGCATGGAACATTGTGATGACATGTGTCATGGAGCACTGTGATGACAAGCGTCACGGAGATTTGTGAATATAGGGGTCATGGACCATTGGGATGACAGGGGCATGGAATATTGTGATGACAAGGGTCATGGAGCCCTAGGCTGAAAATGTTCATGGAGTGTTGTGATGACACGGGTCATGCAGCATTGTGATGACTAGGGAATGGAGAATTGTGATGACAAGTTTCAAGGATCATTGTGTTGTCAGGTGTCATGGAGTGTTGTGATGACAGTGGTCATGGAGCAGTATGATGACAAGGGAATGGAGCATGGTGATGACAAGGTCCTGGAGCGTTTTGATGAAAAGACCATGGATACTTTTGATGACAAATCTCATGGAGCATTGTGATTAAAAGGAGCATGGAGCATTGTGATTACAGGGTTTTTGGAGCAATGTGATGACTAGGGCATGGAGCAATGTGATGAGAAGGCCATGGAGCATTCTGATGACATGCGTCATGGTGTTTTGTGATGACAAGGGCATGGAGCATTGTGATGACAAGGGCATGGAACATTGGTATAATAAGTTTCATGGATTATTGTGATGACAGTTGGAATTTCGCATTGTGATGACAAGGGCATGGAGCATTGTGATGACCAGGTCATGCAGTATTGTGAAGACAGGTGTCAGGGAGCATTGTGATGACATATGTAATGGCCCAATGTGATGACAATGGCATGGAGCATTGTCATGCCAAGTGTCATGGAAGATTCTGATGACAAAGGTAATGGAGCATTGTGATGACAATGGCTTGGAGCATTGTGATGACAAGGGTCAGGGAACATTGTGCTGACAAGTGCATGTAGAACTGTGATGACAAAGGTCATGGAGCATTCTGATGACAAGCTTGTGGAGTATTTTGATGACAATGGCATGGAGCATTGAAATGAAAATGGCATGTGGCATTGTGATGAAAGTGGCATGGAGCCTTTTCGTGACAGGGTTCAAGGAGCATTCTGATGACAAGTGTCAGGGAGCTTTGTGATGACAATTGTATTGAGAATTGTGATGACAAAGTTCATGGAGCATTGGGATGAAAAGAGCATGGAGTATTGTGATGACAGGCATCATGGAGCATTGTGATGACTAGTGTTATGGTACATTGTGAGCACAAGGGTTTGGAGCATTGTGATGACAGACGTCATGGATCATTTTGATTTCAAGGAGCATGGAGCATTTTGATGACAGGGGTATGAAGCAATGTGTTCCCAATGTTCATGGAGGATTGTGATGACAATGGAAATAGAGTATTTTGATGACAAGCGCATAGAGCATTGTAATGACAATGTCATGTAGCATTTTGCTGACAAAGACATGGAGCATTGTGATGACATGTGTCATGGAGCACTGTGATGACAAGCGTCACGGAGCATTGTGAATACAGGGGTCATGGAGCATTGTGATGACAAGGGTCATGGAGCACTGGGCTGAAAAAGTTCATGGAGTGTTGTGATGACAGGGATCATGAAGCATTGTGATGACTAGGGAATGGAGCATTGTGATGACAAGAGTCCCAGATCATTGTGTTGTCAGGTGTCATGGAGTGTTGTGATGACAGTGGTCATGGAGCATTGTGAGGATATTGGCCATGGAGCATTGTGATGAGTAGGGCATGGAGCATTGTGAGCAGAAGGCCATGGAGCATTCTGATGACATGTGTCATGGAGTAGTGTGATGACAACTGCATGGAGCCTTGTGATTACAGGCATCTTGGAGCATTGTGATAAAAAGGGCATGGATCATTGATATGAAAAATGCATGGAGCCTTGTCATGACAGGGTTCAAGGAGCATACTTACGACAAGTGTCAGGGAGCATTGTGATAACAAGTGTATTGAGCATTGTGATGACAGGGCTCATTGAACATTGTGATGACAAGGGCATGGAGCATTGTGTTGACAGGGGAATGGAGCATTGGTCTGACAAGTTTCATAGATTATTGTGATGACAGTGGGCATGGTGCATTGTGATGACAAGGGCATGGAGCATTGTAATGAGAAGGTCATGGAGTATTGTGAAGACAGGTGTCAGGGAGAATTGTGATGACATATGTCATAGTCCACTGCGATGACAATGGCATGGAGCACTGTGATGCCGAATGTAATGGAGGATTGTGATGACAAATATAATGGAGCATTGTGAGGGTTACCGCTTGGAGCATTATGATGATAAGGGCCATTGAAAATTTTCATGAAAAGGTCGTGAAGCATTGTGATGAGAACTTCCTGGAGCATTGTGATGACCAAACTATGGAGCCTTGGGATGACAAGTCTCTTGGAGCATACTGATGAAAAGGGGCATGGAGTATTGAGATTACAGGGGTCTTGGAACATTGTGATGACAAGGGCATGGAGCATTGTGAGGAGAAGGCCAAGGAGCATTCTGATGGCATGCGTCATTGTGCTTTGTGATGACAAGGGCATGGAGCACTGTGATTACATGGGTCTTGGAGCATTGTGATGAAAATTGCATGGAACTTAGAGATGAAAAAAGCATGGAGCCTTGTCATGACAGGATTCAAGGAGCATACAGACAACAAGTGTCAGGGAGCATTTTGATGACAAGTGTATTGAGCATTGTAATGACACAGGTCATGGAGCATTGTGATGAGAAGACCATGGATAATTGTGATGACGAGCGTCATGGGGCATTGTGATGACAAGTGATATGGAATATTGTGATCACAAGGGTTTGGAGCATTGTTATGACAGAGGTCATGGAGCATTTTGATTTCATTGTGATGACAATAGCTTGAAGCATTATGATGATGGGCATGGTGCATTGTGATGATAGGGTTCATGGATCATTGAGACGAAAAGGGGCATAGAGCATTGTGATTACAGGGATCTTGGAGCATTGTGATGAGAAGGGTCATGGAGCTTTGTGATGACAAGGCCATGGAACATCGTGATGGCAGGGGTCATGGAGCATTGTTATGAAAGTGGTAATGGAGCATTGTGATGGCAAGGTCGTGGAGAATTGTGATGAGAAGGCCATGGAGCATTGTGATGACATGCGTCATGGAGCTTTGTGAAGACAAGGGCATGGAACAATGTGATGAGAGCGTTCATGGACCATTTTGATGACAATGACATGGAGCAATGTGATGCCAAGGGTCTTGGATATTTTTGATGAAAATGGTCATGGAACATTTTGATAGCAAGGGCGTTGTGCATTGTGATGAGAAGGGCAGGGAGCATTGTGATGACAGGGTCATGGAACAATTTGATGAAAAGTGTCATGGAACATTTTGATGACAGTTGTTATGGAACATTGTGATGTCAGGGTTCATCGAACATTGTGATGATAAGTGCATGTAGCATTGTGATGAGAGGAATCATGGAATATTGTGATGACAGGGGTGAGGGAGTATTGTGACAAATAGTGATGTAGCATTGTGATATCAGTGGTGAGAGAGCATTTTGATGAGATGTGCAAGGAGCATTGTGATGACAAATTTTATGGAGCATTGTGATGACAAAATTGTGGAGCACTGTGATGACAAGCGCATGGAGCATTGTGATGGCAAGTGTCAAAGAGCATTGTGATGAAATGTTCATGGAGCATTGTGGTTAAAAATGTCAGAGAGCCTTGTGATGACGCGGGCATGGACCATTATGATGACAAACGTTATGAAGCATTAAGATGACTGGATTCACGGAGCATGGTGATGACCGGGGTCATGGAGCATTGTTATAACAAGGGCATGGAGCATTGTGATGAGAGGGGCATGGAACATTGGTCTAATAAGTTTCATGGATTATTACGATGACAGTTGGATTGGTACATTTTGATGACAAGGGCATGGAGCATTGTGATGACCACGTCATGCAGTATTGTGAAGACAGGTGTCCGGGAGCATTGGGATGACATATGTAATGGCCCATTGCGATGACAATGGCATGGAGCATTGTGATGCCAAATGTCATGGATCATTGTGATGACAATGGCTTGCAACATTGTTATGACAAGTGTCAGGGAGCATTGTGCTGACAAGTGCATAGAGAATTGTGATGACAAGGGTCATGGAGCATTCTGATGACAAGATTGTGGAGTATTTTGTTGACAATGGCATGGAGCATTGTGATGAAAACGGCATGGGACATTGTGATGAAAAAGGCATGGAGCCTTTTCGTGACAGGGTTCAAGGAGCATTCTGATGACAAGTGTCAGGGAGCATTGTGATGACAAGTGTATTGAGAATTGTGATGACAAAGGTCATGGAGCATTGTGATGAAAAGGGCATGGAGTATTGTGATGACAGGCATCATGGAGCGTTTTGATGACAAGTGTTATGGAACATTGTGATCACAAGGGTTTGGATCATTGTTATGACAAAGGTCATGGATCATTTTGATTTCAAGGAGCATGGAGCATTGTGATGAAAAGGGCATGAAGCAATGTGATCCCAAAGTTCATGGAGGATTGTGATGACAATGGATATGGAGTACTGCGATGACAAACGCATAGAGCATTGTAATGACAAGGTCATGTAGCATTTTGCTGACAAAGGCATGGAGCATTGTGATGACAGGTGTCATGGTGCACTGGGATGACAAGCGTCATGGAGCATTGTGAATAGAGGGGTCATGGAGCATTGGGATGACAAAGGCATGGATCATTGTGATGACAAGGGTCATGGAGCACTGGGCTGAAAATGTTCATGGAGTGTTGTGATGACAGGGGTCATGGAGCATTGTGATAACTAGGGAATGGAGCATTGTGATGACAAGAGTCCCGGATCATTGTGTTGTCAGGAGTCATGGAGTGTTGTGATGACAGTGGTCATGGAGATTTGTGATATTGGCCATGGAGCATTGTCATGAGTATGTCGTGAAGCATTGGGCTGAAAATGTTCATGGATTATTGTGATGACAGGTGTCATGGAGCATTGTGATGACAAGGGAATGGAGCATGGTGATGACAAGTTCCTGGAGCATTGTGATGAGAAGACCATGGAGACTTGTGATGAGAAGTCTCATGGAGCATTCTGATGAAAAGGGGCATGGAGCATTGTGAATACAGGGGTCTTGGAGCATTGTGATGACTAGGACATGGAGCATTGTGATGATAAGGCCATGGAGCATTCTGATGACATGTGTCATGGAGTTTTTTGATGACAAGCGCATGGAGCATTGTGATTACAGGTGTCTTGGAACATTGTGATGACAAGGGCATGGAGCAATGAGAGCAGAAGACCAAGGAGCATTCTGATGGCCTGCGACATAGAGCTTTGTGATGACAAGGGCATGGAGCATTGAGATTACATGTGTCTTGGAGCATTGTGATGAAAAGGACATGGATTATTGTGATGAAAAAGGCATGGAGCCTTGTCATGACAGGATTCAAGGAGCATACAGACAAGAAGTGTCAGGGAGCATTTTGATGACAAGTGTATTGAGCATTGTGAGGACAAACTTCATGGAGCATTGTGATGAGAAGACCATTGATAATTGTGATGACGAGCGTCATGGAGCATTGTGATGACAAGTGATATGGAATATTGTGATCACAAGGGTTTGGAGCATTGTTATGACAGAGGTCATGGAGCATTTTGATTTCATTGTGATGACAATAGCATGAAGCATTATGATGATGGGCATGGTGCATTGTGATGACAGGGTTCATGGATCATTGAGACGAAAAGGGGCATAGAGCATTGTGATTACAGGGTTCTTGGAGCACTGTGATGAGAAGGGTCATGGAGCTTTGTGATGACAAGGCCATGGAACATCGTGATGGCAGGGGTCATGGAGCATTGTTTTGTTAGGTGTAATGGAGCATTCTGACGGCAAGGGCGTGGAGAATTGTGATGAGAAGGCCATGGAGCATTCTGATGACATGTGTCATGGAGCTTTGTGAAGAAAAGGGCATGGAGCAATGTGATGAGAGCGTTCATGGAGCATTGTGATGACAATGACATGGAGCATTGTGATGCCAAAAGTCATGGATCTTTGTGATGAAAAAAGTCATGGAGCATTTTGATATCAAGGGCGTTGTGCATTGTGATGAGAAGGGCAGGGAGTATTGTGATGACAGGGTCATGGAACAATTTGATGAAAAGTGTCATGGAACATTTTGATGACAGGTGTTATGGAACATTGTGAAGTCAGGGGTCATCGAACATTGTGATGATAAGTGCATGTAGCATTGTGATGACTGGAGTCATGGAGCATTGTGATGACAAGGGCATGGAACATTGGTCTAATAACTTTCATGGATTATTGCGATGACAGTTGGAATGGCGCTTTGTGATGACAAGGGCATGGAACATTGTGATGACCAGGTCATGCAGTATTGTGAAGACAGGTGTCAGGGAGCATTGTGATGACATAAGTAATGGCCCATTTTGATAACAATGGCATGGAGCATTGTGATGCCAAGTGTCATGGAGGATTCTGAAGACAAAGGTAATGGTGCACTGTGATGACAATGGCTTGGAGCATTGTGATGACAAGGGCCAGGGAGCATTGTGCTGACAAGTGCATGGATAATTGTGATGACAAGGGTCATGGAGCACTCTGATGACAAGCTTGTGGAGTATTTTGATGACAATGGCATGGAGCATTTTGATGAAAACGGCATGGGGCATTGTAATGAAAAAGGCATGGAGCCTTTTCGTGACAGGGTTCAAGGAGCATTCTGACGACCAGTGTCAGGGAGCATTGTGATGACAAGTGTATTGAGAATTGTGATGACAAACGTCATGGAGCATTGTGATGATAAGGGCATGGATTATTGTGATGACAGGCATCATGGAGCGTTGTGATGACAAGTGTTATGGAACACTGTGTTCACAAGGGTTTGGAGCATTATGATGAGAGAGGTCATAGATCATTTTGATTTCAAGGAGCATGGAGCATTGTGATGACAAGGGCATGAAACAATGTGATCCCAAGATTCATGGAGGATTGTGATGACAATGGAAATGGAGTATTGTGATGACAAGCACATAGAGCATTGTAATGACACGGTCAAGTAGCATTTTGCTGACAAAGGCATGGATCATTTTGATAACATGTGTCATGGAGCACTGTGATGACAAGCGTCACGGAGCATTGTGAATACAGAGGTCATGGAGCATTGGGATGACAAGGGCATGGATCATTGTGATGACAAGGTTCATGGAGCACTGGGTTGACAATGTTCATGGAGTGTTGCGATGACAGGGGTCATGGAGCATTGTGATGACTAGGGAATGGAGCATTGTGATGACAACAGTCCCGGATCATTTTGTTGTGAGGTGTCATGGAGTGTTGTGATGACAGTGGTCATGGAACATTGTGATGATATTGGCCATGGAGCATTGTGATGATTAGGTCGTGGTGCATTGGGTTGAAAATGTTCATGGTTTATTGTGATGAGAGGGGTCATGGAGCATTGTGATGACAAGGGAATGGAGCATGGTGATGACAAAGTCCTGGAGCATTGTGATGAGAAGACCATGGAGACTTGTGATGACAAATCTCATGGAGCATTCTGATGAAAAGTGGCATGGAGCATTGTGATTACAGGGGTCTTGGAGCATTGTGATGACTAGGGCATGGAGCATTGTGATGAGAAGGCCATAGAGCCTTCTGATGACCTGCGTCATGGAGTTTTTTGATGACAAGGGCATGGAGCATTGTGATTACAGGGGTCTTGGAACATTGTGATGACAAGTGCATGAAGCATTGTGAGGAGAAGACCAAGGACCATTCTGATGGCCTGCGTCATTGAGCTTTGAGATGACAAGGGCATCGGGCATTGAGATTACATGTGTCTTGGAGCATTGTGATGAAAAGGACATGGATTATTGTGATGAAAAAGTCATGGAGCCTTGTCATGACAGGATTCAAGGACCATACAGACAACAAGTGTCAGGGAGCATGTTGATGACAAGTGTATTGAGCATTGTGAGGACAAAGGTCATGGAGCATTGTGATGAGAAGACCATTGATAATTGTGATGACGAGCATCATGGGGCATTGTGATGACAAGTGATATGTAATATTGTGATCACAAGGGTTTGGAGCATTGTTATGACCGAGGTCATGGAGCATTTTGATATCATTGTTATGACAATAGCATGATGCATTATGATGATGGGCATGGTGCATTGTGATGACAGGGTTCATGGATCATTTAGATGAAAAGGGGCATAGAGCATTGTGAATACAGAGTTCCTGGAGCATTGTGATGAGATGGGTCATGGAGCTTTGTGATGTAAAATCCATGGAACATCGTGATGGCAGGGGTCATGGAGAATTGTTATGTCAGGTGTAATGGAGCATTCTGATGGCAAGGGCGTGGAGCATTATGATGAGAAGGCCATGGAGCATTCCTGATGACATGTGTCATGGAGCTTTGTGAAGACAAGGGCATGGAGCAATGTGATGAGAGCGTTCATGCAGCATTGTGATGACAATGACATGGAACATTTTGATGCCAAGGGTCATGGGTCTTTGTGATGAAAAAAGTCATGGAGCATTTTGATAGCAAGGGCGTTGTGCATTGTGATGAGAAGGGCAGGGAGCATTGTGATAACAGGGTCATGGAGCAA
Organism: Mesoplodon mirus; assembly: GCF_964341445.2. Classification (NCBI taxonomy): domain Eukaryota; kingdom Metazoa; phylum Chordata; class Mammalia; order Artiodactyla; family Ziphiidae; genus Mesoplodon; species Mesoplodon mirus. The sequence continues at coordinate 725,706 of NW_028295644.1, read as the reverse complement.
TTTGATGAAAAGTGTCATGAAATATTGTGATGACAGGTGTTATGGAACATTGTGAAGTCAGGGGTCAACAAACATTGTGATGATAAGTGCATGTAGCATTGTGATGACAGGAGTCATGGAACATTGTGATGACAGGGGTGAGAGAGTATTGTGACAAATAGTGATGTAGCATTGTGATATCAGAGGTGAGAGAGCATTTTGATGAGAAGTGCATGCAGCATTGTGATGAAAAATTTTAAGGAGAATGTGATGACAAGATTGTGGAGCACTGTGATGACAAGCGCATGGTGCATTGTGATGACATGTGTCATGGAGCATTGTGCTGACAAGCACATGGAGCACTGTGATGACAAGGGTCAAAGAGCATTGTGATGAAATGTTCATGGAGCATTGTGGTTAAAATGGTCACAGATACTGTTGATGACACGGGTCATGGAGCATTGTGATGACTGGAGTCACGGAGCATTGTGATGACAGGGGTCATGGAGCATTGTGATAACAAGGGCATGGAGCATTGTGATGACAAGGACATGGAACATTGGTCTAATAAGTTTCATGGATTATTGCGATGACACTTGGAATTGCACATTGTGATGACAAGGGCATGGAGCATTGTGATGACCAGGTCATGCAGTAATGTGAATACAGGTGTCAGGGCGCATTGCGATGACAATGGCATGGAGCATTGTGATGCCAAGTGTGATGGAGGATTCTGATGACAAAGATAATGGAGCTTTGTGATGACAATGGCTTGGAGCATTGTGATGACAAGGGTCAGGGAGCATTGTGCTGACAAGTGCATGGAGAATTGTGATGACAAGGGTCATGGAGCATTCTGATGACAAGCTTGTGGAGTATTTTGATGACAATGACATGGAGCATTGTGATGAAAAGCGCATGGGGCAATGTGATGAAAATTTCATGGAGACTTTTCGTGACAGGGGTCAAGGAGCATTCTGATGACAAGTGTCAGGGAGCATTGTGATGACAAGTGTATTGAGCATTGTGATGACAAAGGTCATGGAGCATTGTGATGAAAAGGGCATGGAGTATTGTGATGACAGGCATCATGGAGCGTTGTGATGAGAAGAGTTCCGGATCATTGTGTTGTCAGGTGTCATGGAGTGTTGTGATAACAGTGGCCATGGAGCATTGTGATGATATTGGCCATGTAGCATTGTGATGAGTAGATCGTGGAGCATTGGGCTGAAAATGTTCATGCATTATTGTGATGACAGTGTCATGGAGCATTGTGATGACAAGGGAATGGAGCATGGTGATGACAAGGTCCTGGAGCACTGTGATGAGAAGTCCATGGCGACTTGTGGTGACAAGTCTCATGGAGCATTCTGATGAAAAGGTGCATGGAGCATTGTGATTACAGGGGTCTTGGAGCATTGTGATGACTAGCGCATGGAGCATTGTGATGAGAAGCCCATGGAGCATTCTAATGACCTGCGTCATGGAGTATTGTGATGACACGGGTCATGGAGCATTGTGATGACTAGGGAATGGAGCATTGTGATGACAAGAGTCCCGGATCATTGTGTTGTCAGGTGTCATGGAGTGTTGTGATGACAGTGGTCATGGAGCATTGTGATGACAAGGGAATGGAGCATGGTGATGACAAGGTCCTGCAGCACTGTGATGAGAAGACCATGAAGACTTGTGATGACAAGTCTCATGGAGTATTCTGATGAAAAGGGGCCTGGAGCATTGTGATTTCAGGGGACTTGGAGCATTGTGATGACTAGGGCATGGAGCATTATGATGAGAATGCCATGGAACATTCTGATGACATGTGTCATGGAGTTTTTTGATGACATGGGCATGGCGCATTGTGATTACAAGGGTCTTGGTACATTGTGATAACAAGGGCATGGAGCATTGTGATGACAAGGGCATGGAACATTGGTCTAATAAGTTGCATGGATTATTGCGATGACAGTTGGAATGGCACATTGTGATGACAAGGGCATGGAGCATTGTGATGACCATGTCATGCAGTATTGTGAAGACAGGTGTCAGGGAGCATTGTGATGACATATGTAATGGCCCATTGTGATGACAATGGCATGGAGCATTGTGATGCCAAGTGTCATGGAGGATTCTGATGACAAAGGTAATGGAGCATTGTGATGACAATGGCTTGGAGATTTGTGATGAAAATGGTTAGGGAGCATTGTGCTGACAAGTGCATGGAGAAGTGTGATGACAAGGGTCATAGAACATTCTGATGACAAGCTTGTGGAGTATTTTGATGACAATGACATGGAGCATTGTGATGAAAACGGCATGGGGCATTGTGCTTAAAATGGCAGGGAGCCTTTTCGTGACAGGGTTCAAGGAGCATTCTGATGACAAGTGTTAGGGAGCATTGTGATGACAAGTGTATTGAGCATTGTGATGACAAAGGTCATGGAGCATTGTGATGAAAAGGGCATGGAGTATTGTGATGACAGGCATCATGGAGCGTTGTGATGATAAGTGTTATGGAACAATGTGATCACAAGCGTTTGGAGCATTGTGATGACAGAGGTCATGGATCATTTTGATTTCAAGGAGCATGGAGCATTGTGATGACAAGGGCATGAATCAATGTGATCACAAGGTTCATGGAGGATTGTGATGACAATGGTGATGGAGTATTGAGATGACAAGCGCATAGAGCATTATAATAACAAGGTCATGTAGCATTTTGCTGACAAAGGCATGGAGCATTGTGATGACAGGTGTCATGGAGCACTGTGATGACAAGCGTCATGGCGCATTGTGAATACACGGGTCATGGTGCATTGGGATGACAAGGGTATGGATCATTGGGATGACAAGGGTCATGGAGCACTTGGCTGAAAATGTTCATGGATTATTGTGATGACACGGGTCATGGAGCATTGTGATGACTAGGAAATGGAGCATTGTGATGACAAGAGTCCCGGATCATTGTGTTGTCAGGTGTCATGGAGTGTTGTGATGACAGGGTTCATGGAGCATTTTGATGACCAGGGAATGGAGCATGGGGATGACAAGTTCCTGGAGCATTGTGATGACAAGGCCATGAAGACTTGTGATGACAAGTCTCATGGAACATTCTGATGAAAAGGGGCATGGAGCATTGTGATTACAGGGGTCTTGGAGCATTGTGAGGACTAAGGCATGGATCATTGTGATGAGAAGGCCATGGAGCATTCTGATGACATGAGTCATTGAGCTTTGTGATGACAATGGCATGGAGCATTGAGATTACATGGGTCTTGGAGCATTGTGATGAATAGGACATGGATCATTGTGATGAAAAAGGCATGGAGCCTTGTCATGACAGGTTTCAAGGAGCATACAGACAACAAGTGTCAGGGAGCATTTTGATGACAAGTGTATTGAGCATTGTGATGACAAAGGTCATGTAGCATTGTGATGAAAAGTGCATGGAGTATTGTGATGACAGGCATCATGGAGCGTTGTGATGACAAGTGTTATGGAACACTGTGATCACAAGGATTTGGAGCATTGTGATGAGAGAGGTCATGGATCATTTTGATTTCAAGGAGCATGGAGCATTGTGATGAAAAGGGCATGAAGCAATGTGATCCCAATGTTCATGGAGGATTGTGATGACAATGGAAATGGAGTATTGTGATGACAAGCGCATAGAGCATTGTAATGACAAGGTCATGTAGCCTTTTGCTGACAAAGGCATGGAGCATTGTGATGACAGGTGTCATGGAGCACTGTGATGACAACCGTCACGGATCATTGTGAATGCAGGGGTCATGGAGCATTGGGATGAGAAGGAAATGGAGCATGGTAATGAGAAGTTCCTGGAGCACTGGGCTGGAAATGTTCATGGAGTGTTGTGATGACTAGGGAATAGAGCATTGTGATGACAAGAGTCCCGGATCATTGTGTTGTCAGGTGTCATGGAGTGTTGTGATGACAGTGGTCATGGAGCATTGTGATGATATTGGCCATGGAGCATTGTGATGAGTAGGTCGTGGAGCATTGGGCTGAAAATGTTCATGGATTATTGTGATGACAGGTGTCATTGAGCATTGTGAAGACAAGGGAATGGAGCATGGTAATGAGAAGGTCCTGGAGCATTGTGATAAGAAGACCATGGAGACTTGTGATGACAAGTCTCATTGAGCTTTCTGATGAAAATGGAAATGGAACATTGTGATTACAGGGGTCTTGTAGCATTGAGATGTCTAGGGCAAGGAGCATTGTGATGAGCAGGCAATGGAACATTCTGATGACATACGACATGGAATTTTTTGATGACAAGGGCAAGGAGCATTGTGATTACAGGGGTCTTGTAACATTGTGATGACAAGGACATGGAGCATTGAGATTACATGTGTCTTGGAGCATTGTGATGAAAAGGACATGGATCATTGTGATGAAAAAGGCATGGAGCCTTGTTATGACAGGATTCAAGGAGCATACAGACAACAAGTGTCAAGGAGAATTTTGATGACAAGTGTATTGAGCATTGTGATGACAAAGGTCATGTAGCATTGTGATGAAAAGTGCATGGAGTATTGTGATGACAGGCATCATGGAGCGTTGTGATGACAAGTGTTATGGAACAATGTTATCACAAGTGTTTGGAGCATTGTGATGAGAGAGGTCATGGATCATTTTGATTTCAAGGAGCATGGAGCATTGTGATGAAAAGGGCATGAAGCAATGTGATCCCAATGTTCATGGAGGATTGTGATGACAATGGAAATGGAGTATTGTGATGACAAGCGCATAGAGCATTGTAATGACAAGGTCATGTAGCCTTTTGCTGACAAAGGCATGGAGCATTGTGATGACAGGTGTCATGGAGCACTGTGATGACAACCGTCACGGATCATTGTGAATGCAGGGGTCATGGAGCATTGGGATGAGAAGGAAATGGAGCATGGTAATGAGAAGTTCCTGGAGCACTGGGCTGGAAATGTTCATGGAGTGTTGTGATGACTAGGGAATAGAGCATTGTGATGACAAGAGTCCCGGATCATTGTGTTGTCAGGTGTCATGGAGTGTTGTGATGACAGTGGTCATGGAGCATTGTGATGATATTGGCCATGGAGCATTGTGATGAGTAGGTCGTGGAGCATTGGGCTGAAAATGTTCATGGATTATTGTGATGACAGGTGTCATTGAGCATTGTGAAGACAAGGGAATGGAGCATGGTAATGAGAAGGTCCTGGAGCATTGTGATAAGAAGACCATGGAGACTTGTGATGACAAGTCTCATTGAGCTTTCTGATGAAAATGGAAATGGAACATTGTGATTACAGGGGTCTTGTAGCATTGAGATGTCTAGGGCAAGGAGCATTGTGATGAGCAGGCAATGGAACATTCTGATGACATACGACATGGAATTTTTTGATGACAAGGGCAAGGAGCATTGTGATTACAGGGGTCTTGTAACATTGTGATGACAAGGACATGGAGCATTGAGATTACATGTGTCTTGGAGCATTGTGATGAAAAGGACATGGATCATTGTGATGAAAAAGGCATGGAGCCTTGTTATGACAGGATTCAAGGAGCATACAGACAACAAGTGTCAAGGAGAATTTTGATGACAAGTGTATTGAGCATTGTGATGACAAAAGTCATGGAGCATTATGATGACAAGACCATTGATAATTGTGATGACGAGCGTCATGGGGCATTTTGATGAAAAGTGTTATGGAATATTGTGATCACAAGGGTTTGGAGCATTGTTATGACAGAGGTCATGGAGCATTTTGATTTCATTGTGATGACAATAGCATGAAGCATTATGATGATGGGCATGGTGCATTGTGATGAAAGGGTTCATGGATCATTGAGATGAAAAGGGGCATAGAGCATTGTGATTACAGGGTTCTTGGAGCATTGTGATGAGAAGGGTCATGGAGCGTTGTGATGACAAGGCCATGGAACATCGTGATGGCAGGGGCCACGGAGCATTGTTATGACTGGGGTAATGGAGCATTGTGATGGCAAGGGCATGGAGCAATGGGATGAGAAAGCCATGGAGCATTCTAATGACATGTTTCATAGAACTTTGTGAAGACAAGGGCATGGAGCAATGTGATGAGAGCGTTCATGAAGCATTAAGATGACAATGACATGGAGCATTGTGATGACAAGTGCATGGAACATTGGTCTAATAAGTTGCATGGACTATTTCAATGACAGTTGGAATGGCGCATTGTGATGACAAGGGCATGGAGCATTGTGATGACCAGGTCATGCAGTATTGTGAAGAGAGGTGTCAGGGAGCATTGTGATGACATATGTAAAGGCCCATTGTGATGACAATGGCATGGAGCATTGTGATGACAAGAGTCATGGAGAATTCTCATGACAAAGGTAATGGAGCATTGTGATGACAATGGCTTGGAGCATTGTGATGAAAAGTGACAAGGAGCATTGTGCTGACAAGTGCATGGAGAATTGTGATGACAAGGGTCATGGATCATTCTGATGACAAGCTTGTGGAGTATTTTGATGACAATGGCATGGAGCATTGTGATGAAAACGGCACGGGGCATTGTGATGAAAATGGCATTGAGCCTTTTCGTGACAGGGTTCAAGGAGCATTCTGATGACAAGTGTCAGGGAGCATTGTGATGACAAGTGTATTGAGAATTGTGATGACAAAGGTCATGGAGCATTGTGATGAAAAGGGCATGGAGTATTGTGATGACAGGCATCATGGAGCGTTGTGATGACAAGTGTTATGGAACATTGTGAATACACGGGTCATGGAGCATTGGGATGACAAGGGCATGGATCATTGTGATGACAAGGGTCATGGAGCACTGTGATGACAAGCGTCACGGATCATTGTGAATACACGGGTCATGGAGCATTGGGATGACAAGGGCATGGATCATTGTGATGACAAGGGTCATGGAGCACTGGGCTGAAAATGTTCATGGAGTGTTGTGATGACAGGGGTCATGGAGCATTGTGGTGAATAGGGAATGGGGCATTTTGATGACAAGTGTCCCAGATCATTTTATTGTCAGTTGTCATGGAGTGTTGTGATAACAGTGGTCATGGAGCATTGTGAAGATATTGGCCATGGAGCATTGTGATGTGTAGGTCGTGGAGCATTGGGCTGAAAATGTTCATGGACTATTGTGATGACAGGGGTCATGGAGCATTGTGATGACAAGGGAATGGAGCATGGTGATGACAAGGTCCTGGAGCATTGTGAGGAGAAGACCATGGAGACTTGTGATGACAAGTCTCATGGAGCATTCTGATGAAAAGGGGGATGGAACATTGTGATTACAGGGGTCTTGGAGCATTGTGATGACAAGGGCACGGAGCATTATGATGAGAAGGCCATGAAGCATTCTGATGACATGCGTCATGGAGCTTTTTGATGACAAGGGCATGGATCATTGTGATTACAGGGATCTTGGAGCATTGTGATGAAAAGGGCATGGATTATTGTGATGACAAAGGCATGGAGCCTTGTCCTGACAGGGTTCAAGGAGCATACTGACGACAAGTGTCAGGGAGAATTGTGATGACAAGTGTATTGAGCATTGTGATGACAAAGATCATGGAGCATTGTGAAGAGAAGACCATGGATAATTGTGATGATGAGCGTCATGGGGTGTTGTGATGATAAGTGTTATGGAACATTGTGATCCAAGTGTTTGGAGCATTATGATGACAGAGGTCATGGAGAATATTGATTTCATTGTGATGACAATAGCCTGAAGCCTTATGATGATGGGCATGGTGCATTGTGATGGCAGGGTTCATGGAGCATTGAGATGAAAAGGGGCATGGAGCATTGTGATTACAAGGGTCGTGGAGCATTGTGATGACAAGGGCAAGGAGCATTGTGTTGAGAAAGCCATGGAAGATTCTGATGACATGCGTCATGGAGCTTTGTGATGACAAGGGCATGGAGCATTGTGATTTCAGGGGTCTTGAGCATTGTGATGACAAGTGTCATGGAACCTTGTGATGACTAGGCCGTGGAACATTGTGATGGCAAGGGTCATGGTGCATTTTTATGAAAGGGGTAATGGAGCACTTTGATGAGAAGGGCATGGAACATTTGTCTGAAATGTTTCATGAATTATTGTGATGAGATTTGGCATGGAGCATTGTGATGACAAGGGCACAGAACACTGTGATACATGGGTCATGCAGGATTGTAATGACAAGGGCATGGAGCATTGTGATGAGAAGGGCATCAAGCATTGTGATGAAAAGTGTGATGGAGATTTGTGATGACAAGGGCATGGAGCAATGTGATGAGAAGGTTCATGGATCATTGTGATGACAATGACATGGTGCATTGTGATGCCAAGGGTCATGGAGCTTTTTGATGACAAGTCATGGAGCATTTTGATGAAAAGGGCATGGTGCATTGTGATGAGAATGGCAGGGAGCATTTTGAGGACCGTGTCATGCAGCAATTTGATGAAAAGTGTAATGGAACATTTTGATGGCATGGGTTATAGAACATTGTGATGTCAGGGGTCTTGGAGCTTTGGGATGAAAAGGGTCATGGAGCATTTTGTTGACAGGGGTCATGGAACATTGTGATGATAAGGGGATGTAGCAGTGTGATGACAGGGTCATGGAACATTGTGATTACAGGGGTGAGGGAGTATTGTGATGACTAGTGATGGAACATTGTGATATCTCTGGTGCGAGAGCATTTTGATGAGAAGTGCATGGAGCATTGTGATTACAAGGCTTATGGAGCATTGCAATGACAAGGTTGTGAACCGTTGTGATGAAATGCGCGTGGCACATTGTGAAGACTATGGTCATGGAGCACTGTTCTGACAATGACATGGAGCATTGTAATGACAAAGGTCACAGAGAATTGTGATGAAAAGTTTATGGATGATTGTGGTTACAAAGGTCACAAAGCCTTGTGGTGACGCGGGCATGGACCATTGTGATGACAAACGTTATGAAGCATTGAGATGACTGGAGTCACGGAGCATTGTGATGACAGGGGTCACGGAGCATTGTGATAACATGTGTCACGGAGCATTGTGCTTACAAGCGCATGGAGCATTGTGATGAGAAAGTTCATGGAGCATTGTGCTGAGAAAGGCATAGAGCATTGTGAGGACAACGGTCAAAGAGCATTGTGATGAAAAGTTCATGGAGCATTGTGGTTAAAAAGGTCACAGAGACTGTTGATGACGAGGGCATGGACCATTGTGATGACAATCGTCATGAAGCATTGTGATGACTGGAGTCACGGAGCATTGTGATGACAGGGGTCATGGAGCATTGTGATAACAAGGGCATGGAGCATTGTGATGACAAGGGCATGGAACTTTGGTCTAATAAGTTTCATGGATTATTGCGATGACTGTTGGAATGGCGCATTGTGATGACAATGGCATGGAGCATTGTGATGACCAGGTCATGCAGTATTGTGAAGACAGGTGTCAGGGAGCATTGTGATGACATATGTAACGGCCCATTGTGATGACAAGGGCATGGATCATTGTGATGACAAGGGTCATGGAGCACTGGGCTGAAAATGTTCATGGAGTGTTGTGATGACAGGGGTCATGGAGCAATGTGATGACTAGGGAATGGAGCATTGTGATGACAAGAGTCCCAGATCATTGTGTTGTCAGGTGTCATGGAGTGTTGTGATGACAGTGGTCATGGAGCATTGTGATGATACTGGCCATGGAGCATTGTGATGAGTAGGTCGTGGAGCATTGGGCTGAAAATATGCATGGTTTATTGTGATGACAGGGTTCATGGAGCATTGTTATGACAAGGGAATGGAGCATGGTGATGACAAGTTCCTGGAGCATTGTGATGAGAAACCATGGAGAATTGTGATGACATGTCTCATGGAGCATTCTGATGAAAAGGGACATGGAGCATTGTGATTACAGGGGTCTTGGAGCATTGTGATGACTAGGGCATGGAGCATTGTGATGAGAAGGCCATGGAGCATTCTGATGACATGCGTCATGGTGTTTTTTGATGACAAGCGCATGGAGCATTGTGATGACAGGGGTCTTGGAACATTGTGAGGACAAGGGCATTGAGCATTGTGATGAAAAAGTCATGGAGCCTTGTCATGACACGGTTCAAGGAGCATACAGACAACATGTGTCAGGGAGCATTTTGATGACATGTGCATTGAGCATTGTGATGACAAAAGTCATGTAGCATTGTGATGAGAAGACCATTGATAATTGTGATGATGAGTGTCATGGGTCATTGTGATGACAAGTGTTATGGAATATTGTGATCACAAGGGTGTTGAGCATTGTTATGACAGATGTCATGGAGCATTTTGATTTCATTGTGATGACAATAGCATGAAGCATTATGATGATGGGCATGGTCCATTGTGATGACAGAGTTCATGGATCATTGAGATGAAAAGGGGCATAGAGCATTGTGATAACAGGGTTCTTGGAGCATTGTGATGAGAAGGGTCATGGAGCTTTGTGATGACAAGGCCATGGAACATCGTGATGGCAGGGGTCATGGAGCATTGCTATGACTGTGGTAATGGAGCATTGTGATGGCAAGGTCATGGATCACTGTGATGAGAAGGCCATGGAGCATTCTGATGACATGTGTCATGGAGCTTTGTGAAGACAAGGGCATGGAGCAATGTGATGAGAGCGTTCATGCAGCATTGTGATGACAATGAAATGGAGCATTGTGATGCCAAGGGTCATGGATCTTTGTGATGACAAATGTCATGGAGCAATCTGATGGCAAGGGCGTTGTGCATTGTGATGTGAAGGGCAGGGAGCATTCTGATGACAGGGTCATGGAGCAATTTGATGAAAAGTGTCATGGAACATTTTGATGACAGGTGTTATGGAACATTGTGATGTCAGGGGTCATCGAACATTGTGATGATAAGTGCATGTAGCATTGTGATGACAGGAGTCATGGAATATTGTGATGACAGGGGTGAGGGTGTATTTTGACAAATACTGATGTAGCATTGTGATATCAGTGGTGAGAGAGCATTTTGTTGAGAAGTGCATGGAGCATTGTGATGACAAATTTTAAGGAGCATTGTGATGACAAGATAGTGGAGCACTGTGATGACAAGCGCATGGTCCATTGTGATGACATGTGTCATGGAGCATTGTGCTGACAGGCGAATGGAGCTTTGTGATGACAAGGGTCAAAGAGCATTGTGATGGAAAGTTCATGGAGCATTGTGGTTAAAATGGTCACAGAGACTGTTGATGACGAGGGCATGGACCATTGTGATGACAAAGGTAATGAAGCATTGTGATGACTGGAGTCACAGAGCATTGTCATGACAGGAGTCATGGAGCATTGTGATAACAAGGGCATGGAGCGTTGTGAGGACAAGGGCATGGAATATTGGTCTAATAAGTTTAATGGATTATTGCGATGACATTTGGAATGGCGCATTGTGATGACAAGGGCATGGAGCATTGTGATGACCAGGTCATGCAGTATTGAGAAGAGAGGTGTCAGGGATCATTGTGATGACATATGTAATGGCCCGTTGTGATGACAATGGCATGGAACATTGTGATGCCAAGTGTCATGGAGGATTCTGATGACAAAGTTAATGGAGCATTGTGATGACAAGGGCTTTGAGCACTGTGATGACAAGGGTCAGGTAGCATTGTGCTGACAAGTGCATGGAGAATTGTGATGACAAGGGTCATGGAGCATTCTGATGACAAGCTTGTGGAGTATCTTGATGACAATGGCATGGAGCATTGTGATGAAAACGGCATGGGACATTGTGATGAAAAAGGCATGGAGCCTTTTCGTGACAGGGTGCAAGGAGCATTCTGATGACAAGTGTCAGGGAGCTTTGTGATGACAAGTGTATTGAGCATTGTGATGACAAAGGTCATGGAGCATTGGGATGAAAAGTGCATGGAGTATTGTGATGACAGGCATCATGGAGCATTGTTATGACAAGTGTTATGGATCATTGTGATCACAAGGGTTTGGAGCATTGTGATGACAGAGGTCATGGATCATTTTGATTTCAAGGAGCATGGAGCATTGTGATGACAATGTTATGAAGCAATATGATCCCAATGTTCATGGAGGATTGTGATAACAATGGAAATGGAGTATTGTAATGACAAGCACATAGAGCATTGTAATGATACGGTCATGTAGCATTTTGCTGACAAAGGCATGGAGCATTGTGATGACATGTGTCATGGAGCACTGTGATGACAAGCGTCACGGAGCATTGTGAATACAGGGGTCATGGAGCATTGGGATGACAAGGGCATGGATCATTGTGATGACAAGGGTCATGGAACACTGGACTGAAAATGTCCATGGAGTGATGTGATGACAGTGGTCATGGAGCATTGTGATGATATTGGCCATGGAGCATTCTGATGAGTAGGTCGTGGAGCATTGGTCTGAAATTGTTCATGGATTATTGTGATGACAGGGGTCATGGAGCATATTGATGACAAGGGAATGGAGCATGGTGATGACAAGGTCCTGGAGCATTGTGATGAGAAGACCATGGAGAGTTGTGAATACAAGGCTCATGGAGAATTCTGATGAAAAGGGGGCATGGAGCATTGTGATTACAGGGGTCTTGGAGCACTGTGATTACTAGGGCATGGAGCATTGTGATGAGATGCCATGGAGCATTCTGATGACAGCGTCCTGGAGTTTTTTGATGACAAGGGCATGGAGCATTGTGATTACAGGTGTCTTGGAACATTGTGATGACAAGGGCATGGAACATTGTGAGGAGAAGACCAAAGAGCATTCTGATGGCATATATCATTGAGTTTTCTGATGACAAGGGCATGGAGCATTGAGATTACATGGTTCTTGGAGCATTGTGAAGAAAAGGACATCGATCATTGTGATGAAAAAGGCACGGAGCCTTGTCATGACAGGATTCAAGGAGCATACAGACAACAAGTGTCAGGGAGCATTTTGATGACAAGTGTATTGAGCATTGTGATGACAAAGGTCATGGAGCACTGTGATGAGAAGACCATTGATAATTCTGATGATGAGCATCATGGGGCATTGTAATGACAAGTGTTATGGAATACTGTGATCACAAGGGTTTGGAGCATTGTTATGACAGAGGTCATGGAGCATTTTGATTTCATTGTGATGACAATAGCATGAAGCATTATGATGATGGGCATGGTGCATTGTGATGACAGGGTTCATGGATCATTGAGATGAAAATTGGCATAGAGCATTATGATTACAGGGTTCTTGGAGCATTGTGATGAGAAGGGTCATGGAGCTTTGTGATGACAAGGCCATGGAACATCGTGATGGCAGGGGTCATGGAGCATTGTTATGACTGGGGTAATGGAGCATTGTGAGGCAAGGGCATGGATCATTGGTCTAATATGTTTCATGGATAATTGTGATGACTGTTGGAATGGTGCATTGTGATGACAAGGGCATGGAGCATTGTGAGGCCTAGTGTCATGGAGGATTCTGATGACAAAGGTAATGGAGCATTGTGATGACAATGGCTAGGAGCATTGTGATGACAAGGGACAGGGAGCATGGTGCTGAAAAGTGCATGGGAATTGTGATGACAAGGGTCATGGAGCATTCTGATGACAAGCTTGTGGAGTATTTTGATGACAATGGCATGGAGCCTAGTGATGAAAAGGGCATGGTGTATTTTGATTACATGCATCATTGAGCATTTTGATGACAAGTGTTATGGAACACAGTGATCACAAGGGTTTGGAGCATTGTGATGAGAGAGGTAATGGATCATTTTGATTTCAAGGAGCATGGAGCATTGTAATGACAAGGGCATGAAGCAATGTGATCCCAATGTTCATGGAGGATTGTGATGACAATGGAAATGGAGTATTGTGATGACAAGCGCATAGAGCATTGTAATGACAAGGTCATGTAGCATTTTGCTGACAATGGCATGGAACATTGTGATGACATGTGTCATGGAGCACTGTGATGACAAGCGTCACGGAGATTTGTGAATATAGGGGTCATGGACCATTGGGATGACAGGGGCATGGAATATTGTGATGACAAGGGTCATGGAGCCCTAGGCTGAAAATGTTCATGGAGTGTTGTGATGACACGGGTCATGCAGCATTGTGATGACTAGGGAATGGAGAATTGTGATGACAAGTTTCAAGGATCATTGTGTTGTCAGGTGTCATGGAGTGTTGTGATGACAGTGGTCATGGAGCAGTATGATGACAAGGGAATTGAGCATGGTGATGACAATGTCCTGGAGCGTTTTGATGAAAAGACCATGGATACTTTTGATGACAAATCTCATGGAGCATTGTGATTAAAAGGAGCATGGAGCATTGTGATTACAGGGTTTTTGGAGCAATGTGATGACTAGGGCATGGAGCAATGTGATGAGAAGGCCATGGAGCATTCTGATGACATGCGTCATGGTGTTTTGTGATGACAAGGGCATGGAGCATTGTGATGACAAGGGCATGGAACATTGGTCTAATAAGTTTCATGGATTATTGTGATGACAGTTGGAATTTCGCATTGTGATGACAAGGGCATGGAGCATTGTGATGACCAGGTCATGCAGTATTGTGAAGACAGGTGTCAGGGAGCATTGTGATGACATATGTAATGGCCCAATGTGATGACAATGGCATGGAGCATTGTCATGCCAAGTGTCATGGAAGATTCTGATGACAAAGGTAATGGAGCATTGTGATGACAATGGCTTGGAGCATTGTGATGACAAGGGTCAGGGAACATTGTGCTGACAAGTGCATGTAGAACTGTGATGACAAAGGTCATGGAGCATTCTGATGACAAGCTTGTGGAGTATTTTGATGACAATGGCATGGAGCATTGAAATGAAAATGGCATGTGGCATTGTGATGAAAGAGGCATGGAGCCTTTTCGTGACAGGGTTCAAGGAGCATTCTGATGACAAGTGTCAGGGAGCTTTGTGATGACAATTGTATTGAGAATTGTGATGACAAAGTTCATGGAGCATTGGGATGAAAAGAGCATGGAGTATTGTGATGACAGGCATCATGGAGCATTGTGATGACTAGTGTTATGGTACATTGTGAGCACAAGGGTTTGGAGCATTGTGATGACAGACGTCATGGATCATTTTGATTTCAAGGAGCATGGAGCATTTTGATGACAGGGGTATGAAGCAATGTGTTCCCAATGTTCATGGAGGATTGTGATGACAATGGAAATAGAGTATTTTGATGACAAGCGCATAGAGCATTGTAATGACAATGTCATGTAGCATTTTGCTGACAAAGACATGGAGCATTGTGATGACATGTGTCATGGAGCACTGTGATGACAAGCGTCACGGAGCATTGTGAATACAGGGGTCATGGAGCATTGTGATGACAAGGGTCATGGAGCACTGGGCTGAAAAAGTTCATGGAGTGTTGTGATGACAGGGATCATGAAGCATTGTGATGACTAGGGAATGGAGCATTGTGATGACAAGAGTCCCAGATCATTGTGTTGTCAGGTGTCATGGAGTGTTGTGATGACAGTGGTCATGGAGCATTGTGAGGATATTGGCCATGGAGCATTGTGATGAGTAGGGCATGGAGCATTGTGAGCAGAAGGCCATGGAGCATTCTGATGACATGTGTCATGGAGTATTGTGATGACAACTGCATGGAGCCTTGTGATTACAGGCATCTTGGAGCATTGTGATAAAAAGGGCATGGATCATTGATATGAAAAATGCATGGAGCCTTGTCATGACAGGGTTCAAGGAGCATACTTACGACAAGTGTCAGGGAGCATTGTGATAACAAGTGTATTGAGCATTGTGATGACAATGATCATGGAGCATTGTGATGAGAAGACCATAGATAATTGTGATGATGAGCATCATGGGGTGTTGTGATGATAAGTGTTATGGAACATTGTGATCACAAGGGTTTGGAGCATTATGATGACAGAGTTCATGGAGAATATTGATTTCATTGTGATTACAATAGCCTGAAGCATTATGATGATGGGCATGGTGAATTGTGATGACAGGTTTCATGGAGCATTGAGATGAAAAGGGGCATGGAGCATTGTGATTACAAGAGTCTTGTAACATTGTGATGACAAGGGCATGGAGCATTGTGATGAAAAGGCCATGGAACATTCTGATGACATGCGTCATGGAGCTCTGTGATGACAAGGATATGGAGCATTGTGATTTCCGTGGTCTTAAACATTGTGATGACAAGTGTCATGGAACCTTGTGATGACTAGGCCTTGGAACATTTTGATGGCAAAGTCATGGTGCATTTTTATGACAGGGGTAATGCAAGATTTTGATGAGAAGGGCATGGAACATTGGTCTGAAATATTTCATGGATTATTGTGATGAGAGTGGGCATGGAGAATTGTGATGACAAGGGCCCGGAGCACTGTGATACATGGGTCATGCAGGATTCTAATGACAAAGGCATGGAGCATTGTGATGAGAAGGGCATCGAGCATTGTGATGACAAGTATCAGGGAGCTTTGTGATGACAAGGGCATGGAGCAATGTGATAAGAGGGTTCATGGAGCATTGTGATGACAATGACTTGGAGCATTGTGATGCCAAGGGTCATGGAGTTTGTGATGACAAGTCATGGAGCATTTTGATGACAAGGGCATGGTGCATTGTGATGAGAAAAGCAGGGAGCATTTTGATGGCCGGTTCATGCAGCAATTTGATGAAAAGTGTAAAGGAATATTTTGATGGCAGGTGTTATAAAACATTGTGATGTCAGGGGTCTTGGAACTTTGGGAAGAAAAGGGTCATGGAGCATTTTGATGACAGGGGTTATGGATCTTTGTGATGCCAGTGGTCATGGAACATTGTGATGATATGGGGATGTAGCATTGTGATGACAGGGTCATGGAACATTGTGATTACAGTGGTGAGGGAGTATTGTGATGACTAGTGATGGAACATTGTGATATCTCTGTTGAGAGAGCATTTTGATGAGATGTGCATGGAGCATTGTGTTTACAGGGATCTTGGAGCATTGTCATGAAAAGGGCATGGATCATTGTTATGAAAAAGGCATGGAACCTTGTAATGAGAGGGTTCAAGGAGCATACTGACGACAAGTGTCAGGGAGCATTGTGACGACAAGTGTATTGAGCATTGTGATGACAAAGATCATGGAGCATTGTGATGAGAAGACCATGGATAATTGTGATGATGAGCGTCATGGGGTGTTGTGATGATAAGTGTTATGGAACATTGTGATCACAAGTGTTTGGAGCATTATGATGACAGAGGTCATGGAGAATATTGATTTCATTGTGATGACAATAGCCTAAAGCATTATGATGATGGGCATGGTGCATTGTGATGACAGGGTTCATGGAGCATTGAGATGAAAAGGGGCATGGAGCATTGTGATTACAAGGGTCATGGAGCATTGTGATGACAAGGGCATGGAGCATTGTGATGAAAAGGCCATGAAACCTTCTGATGACATGCGTCATAGAGCTTTGTGATGACAAGGTCATGGAGCATTGTGATTTCAGGGGTCTTAAGCATTGTGATGACAATTGTCATGGAATCTTGTGATGACTAGGCCGTGGAACATTTTCATGGCAAGGGTCATGGTGCACTGTTATGACAGGGTTAATGGATCATTTAGATGAGAAGCGCATGGAACATTGGTCTGAAATATTTCATGGATTATTGTGATGAGAGTGGGCTTGGAGCATTGTGATGACAAGGGCCCGGAGCACTGTGATACATGGGTCATGCAGGATTGTAATGACAAAGGCATGGAGCATTGTGATAAGAAGGGCATCGAGCATTGTGATGACAAGTATCAGGGAGCTTTGTGATGACAAGGGCATGGAGCAATGTGATAAGAGGGTTCATGGAGCATTGTGATGACAATGACAAGGAGCATTGTGATGCTGAGGGTCATGGAGTTTGTGATGACAAGTCATGGAGCATTTTGATGACAAGGGCATGGTGCATTGTGATGAGAAAGGCAGGGAGCATTTTGATGGCCGGTTCATGCAGCAATTTGATGAAAAGTGTAAAGGAGTATTTTGATGGCAGGTGTTATAAAACATTGTGATGTAAGGGGTCTTGGAACTTTGGGAAGAAAAGGGTCATGGAGCATTTTGATGACAGGGGTTATGGAACATTGTGATGTCAGGGGTCATGGAACATTGTGATGATAAGGGGATGTAGCATTGTGATGACTGGGTCATGGAACATTGTGATTAAAGGGGTGAGGGAGTATTGTGATGACTAGTGATGGAACATTGTGATATCTCTGTTGAGAGAGCATTTTGATGAGATGTGCATGGAGCATTGTGATTACAGGGATCTTGGAGCATTGTGATGAAAAGGGCATGGATCATTGTTATGAAAAAGGCATGGAACCTTGTAATGAGAGGGTTCAAGGAGCATACTGACGACAAGTGTCAGGGAGCATTGTGACGACACGTGTATTGAGCATTGTGATGAAAAAGATCATGGAGCATTGTGATGAGAAGACCATGGATAATTGTGATGATGAGCGTCATGGGGTGTTGTGATGATAAGTGTTATGGAACATTGTGATCACAAGTGTTTGGAGCATTATGATGACAGAGGTCATGGAGAATATTGATTTCATTGTGATGACAATAGCCTGAAGCATTATGATGATGGGCATGGTGCATTGTGATGACAGGGTTCATGGAGCATTGAGATGAAAAGGGGCATGGAGCATTGTGATTACAAGGGTCATGGAGCATTGTGATGACAAGGGCATGGAGCATTGTGATGAAAAGGCGATGAAACCTTCTGATGACATGCGTCATGGAGCTTTGTGATGACAAGGTCATGGAGCATTTTGATTTCAGGGGTCTTAAGCATTGTGATGACAAGTGTCATGGAACCTTGTGATGACTAGGGCGTGGAACATTTTCATGGCAAGGGTCATGGTGCATTATTATGACAGGGTTAATGGAGCATTTTGATGAGAAGGGCATGGAACATTTGTCTGAAATGTTTCATGGATTATTGTGATGAGAGGGGGAAAGGAGCATTGTGATAACAAGGGAACGGAACACTGTGATACATGGTTCATTGAGGATTGTAATGAGAAGCGCATGGAGCATTGTGAGAAGAATGGCATCGAGCATTGTGATGAAATGCATCATGGATCGTGTGATGACAAGGGCTTTGAACAATGTGATGAGAGGTTTTTGGAGCATTGTGATGACAATGGCATGGAGCATTGTGATGCCAAGGGTCATGGAGTTTTGTGATGACAAAGGTCATGGAGCATTTTGATGACAAGGGTGTGGTGCATTCTCTTGTGATGGGCAGGGAGCATTGTGATGACAGGGTCATGGAGCAATTTGATGAAAAGTGTCATGGAACATTTTGATGACAGGGGTTATTGAACATTGTGATGTCAGGAGTCATGGAACATTTTCATGACAGTGTTGTGGACCATTGTGATTAGAGGGAAGTGGGTGTATTGTGATGACTAGTGAGGGAACATTTTGATATCATTCGTGAGAGAGCATGTGGATAAGAAGTGCATGGAGCATTGTGAGGACAAGTTTTATGGAGCATTGTGATGACAAGCTTGTGGAGCACTGTGATGACAAGCACATGGCGCATTGTGATGACATGGGTCATGGAGCAATGTGATGACAAGGGTCACCGAGCATTGTGATGAAAATTTCATGGAGCATTTTGCTGACAAAGGTCACAGAGCCTAGTGATGACGAGGGCATGGACCATTGTGATACAAAGGTTATGAAGCATTGTGATGACTGGAGTCACGGAGCATTGTGATGACAGGGGTCATAGAGCTTTGTGATGAAAAGGCAATGAGCATTGTGATGACAGGGGCATGGAGCTTTGGCCTGACATGTTTCATGGATTATTGTGATGACAGTGGGCATGGTGCAATGTGATGACAAAGGCATGGAGAATTGTGATGAGAAGGTCATGGAGTATTTTGAAGACAGGTCTCAGGGAGCATTGTGATGACATATGTCATGGTCCATTGCGATGACAATGGAATGGCATATTGTGATGCCAAGTGTCATGGAGGATTGTGATGACAAATGTAATGGAGCATTTTGATGACAAGGGCTTGGAGCATTGTGATGACAATGGACATGGAGCATTGTGATGACAAGGGCATGGAGCATTGTGATGACAAGGGCCATTGAGAATTTTGATGACAAGTTCATGAAGCATTGTGATGAGAAGCACATGGAGCTTCCTATGACAGGGGTCATGGAGCATTGTGATGAAAAGTGCATACAGAATTGTGATGACAAATCATGTAACACGGTGATGAGAAGTGTCGTGGAGCATAGTGATGCCAAGAACGAGGAGAACTGTGATGACAGGGGACATGGAGCATTGTGATGACCAGGGCATGGAGCATTGTGATGGCAAGACCGTGGAGCTTTGTGATGAGAAGACCATGGATAATTGTGATGACGAGCGTCATGGGGCATTGTGAAGACAAGTGTTATGGAATATTGTGATCACAAGGGTTTGGAGCATTGTTATGACAGAGTTCATGGAGCATTTTGATTTCATTGTGATGACAATAGCATGAAGCATTATGATGATGAGCATGGTGCATTTTGATGACAGGGTTCATGGAGCATTGAGATGCAAAGGGGCAGGGAGCATTGTGATTAGAGGGTTTATGGAGCATTGTGATGACAATGGCATGGAGCATTGAGATGCCAAGGGTCATGGAGCTTTTTGATGACAAAGGTCATGGAGCAATTTGATGACAAGGGGTGGTGCAATGTGATGAGAAGGGCAGGGAGCATTGTGATGACAGTGTCATAGAGCAATTTGATGAAAAGGGTCATGGAATATTTTGATGACAGGGGTTATGGAACATTGTGATGTCAGGGGTCATCGAACTTTGTGATGATAAGTGCATGTAGCATTGCAAAGACAGGAGTCATGGAACATTGTGATGACAGTGGTGAGGGAGTATTGTGATGAATAGTGATGTAACATTGTGATATCTGTGGTGAGAGAGCATTTTGATGAGAAGTGCATGGAGAATTGTGATGACAAGTTTTATGGAGCATTGTGGTGACAAGATTGTGGAGAACTGTAATGACAAGCGCAGGGTGCATTGTGATGACATGGGTCATGGTGCATTGTGCTGACAAGCGCATGGAGCACTGTGATGACATGGGTCATGGAGCATTGTGCTGAGGAAGGCATAGAGCATTGTGATGACAAGGGTCAAAGAGCATTGTGATGAAAATTTCATGGAGCAATGTGGTTAAATATGTCACAGAGACTGTGGATGACGAGGGCATGGACCATTGTGATGACAAAGGTCATGAAGCATTGTGATGAATCGATTCATGGAGCATTGTGATGACAGGGGTCATGGAGCATTGTGATAACAAGGGAATGGAGCATTGTGATGACAAGGGCAGGGAACATTGGTCTAATATGTTTCATGGATTATTGCGATGACAGTTGGAATGGCGCATTGTGATGACAAGGGCATGGAGCATTGTGATGACCAGGTCATGCAGTATTGTGAAGAGAGGTGTCAGGGAGCATTGTGATGACATATGTAATGGCCCATTGTGATGACAATGGCATGGAGCATTGTGATGCCTAGTGTCATGGAGGATTCTGATGACAATGGAAATGGAGCATTGTTATGACAATGGCTTGGAGCATTGTGATGACAAGGGTCAGGGAGCATTGTGCTGACAAGTGCATGGAGAATTGTGATGACAAGCGTCATGGAGCATTCTGATGAAAAGCTTGTGGAGTATTTTGATGACAATGGCATGGATCATTGTGATGAAAACGGCATGGGCATTGTGATGAAAAAGTCATGGAGACTTTTCCTGACAGGGTTCAAGGAGCATTCTGATGACAAGTGTCAGGGAGCATTGTGATGACAAGTGTATTGAGAATTGTGATGACAAAGGTCATGGAGCATTGTGATGAAAAAGGCATGGAGTAATGTGATGACAGGCATCTTAGAGCGTTGTGATGACAAGTGTTATGGAACATTGTGATCACAAGAGTTTGGAGAATTGTGATGGAAGTGGTCATGGATCATTTTGATTTCAAGGAGCATGGAGCATTGTGATGACAAGGGCATAAAGCAATGTGATCCCAAGTTTCATGGAGGACTGTGATGACAATAGGAATGGAGTATTGTGATGACAAGCGCATAGAACATTGCAATGACAAGGTCAGGTAGTATTTTGCTGACAAACGCTTGGAGCACTGTGATGACAGGTGTCATGGAGCCCTGTGATGACAAGCGTCATGTAGCATTGTGAATACAGGGGTTATGGAGCATTGGGATGACAAGGGCATGGATGATTTTGATGACAAGAGTCATGGAGCATTGGGCTGAAAATATTCATGGAATATTGTGATGACAGGGATCATGCAGCATTTTGATGACCAGTTCCTGGAGCACTTTGATGAGAAGACAATGGAGACTTGTGATGACAAGTCTCATGGAGCATTTTGATGAAAAGGGACATGGAGCATTGTGATTACAGGGGTCTTGGAGCATTGTGATGACAAGGGCATGGAGCATTGTGATGAGAAGGCCATGGATCATTCTGATGACATACATCATTGAGCATTATGATGACAAGGGCATGGAGCATTCTGATTACAGGGGTCTTGGAGCATTGTGATTAAAATGACATGGATCATTGTGATGAAAAAGGCATGGAGACGGGTCATGACAGGGTTAAAGGAGCATACTGATGACAAGTGTCAGGGAGCATTGTGATAACAAGTGTATTAAGCATTGTGATGACAAAGGTCATGGAGCATTGTGATGAGAAGACCATGGATAATTGTGATGATGAGCGTCAAGGGGTGTTGTGATGGTAAGTGTTATTGAACATTTTGATCACCAGGGTTTGGAGCATTGTGATGACAGAGGTCATGGAGCATTTTGATTTCATTGTGATGACAATAGCCTGAAGCATTATGATGATGGGCATCATCCATTGTGATGACAGGGTTCATGGAGCATTGAGATGAAAAGACGCATGGAGCATTTTGATTACAAGGGTCTTGGAGCATTGTGATGACAAGGGCATAGAGAATTTTGATGACAGGGCCATGGAACATTCTGATGACATGTGTCATGTAGCTTTTTGATGACAAGGGCATGGAGCATTTTGATTAGATGGGTCGTGGAGCATTGTGATGACAAGTTTCATGGAGCCTTGTGATGACAAGCCTGTGGAACATTGTGATGGCAGGTGTCATGGAGCATAGTTATGACAGAGGTAAAGGAGCATTGTGATGAGAAGGGCATGGAGCATTAGTCTGAAATGTTTCATGGATTATTGTGATGAGAGTGGGCATAGAGCATTGTGATGATAAGGGCATGGAACACTGTGATACATGGGTCATGGAGGATTCTAATGACAAGGGCATGGGACATTGTGATGAGAAGGGCATCGAGCATTGTGATGACAAGTGTCATGGAGCTTTGTGATGACAAGGGCGTGGAGAAATGTGATGAGAGGGTTCATGGAGCATTGTGATGACAATGACATCGAGCACTGTGATGCCAGGGGTCATGGAGCTTTGTGATGACAAAGGTCATGGAGCATTTTGATGACAAGTGCATGGTGCATTGTGATGAGAATGGCAGGGAGTATTTTGATGCCAGGGTCATGCAGCAATTTGATGAAAAGTGTATTGGAACATTTTGATGACAGGGGTTATAGAACATTGTGATGTCAGGGGTCATGGAACATTGTGATGATAAGGGGATGTAGCATTGTGATGACAGGAGTCATGGGACATTGTGATTACTGGGGTGAGGGTGTATTGTGACGACTAGTGATGAAACACTGTGATATCTCTGGTGATAGAGCATTTTGATGAGAAGTGTATGGAGCATTGTGATTACAAGGTTTATGGAGCATTGCACTGACAAGTTTCTGGGCCGTTGTGATGAAAAGCGAATGGCACATTGTGATGAGAAGTGTCATGGAACATTTTTCAAACAAAGGCATGGAGCATTTTGATGACTATGGTCACGGAGCATTGTGATGAAAACGGCATGGGGCATTGTGATGAAAATTGCATGGAGCCTTTTCGTGACAGGGTTCAAGGAGCATTCTGATGACAAGTGTCAGGGAGAATTTTGATGACAAGTGTACTGAGCATTGTGATGACAAAGGTCATGGAGCATTGTGATGAAAAGGGCATGGAATTTTGTGATGACAGTCATCATGGAGCATTGTGATGACAAGTGTTATGGAACTTTGGGATCACAATGGTTTGGAGCATTGTGATGACAGAGGTCATGGATCATTTTGATTTCAAGGAGCATGGAGCATTGTGATGACAAGGGCATGAAGCAATGTGATCCCAAGGTTCATGGAGGATTGTGATGACAATGGAAATGGAGTATTTTGATGACAAGCACATAGAGAATTGTAATGACAAGGTCATGTAGCATTTTGCTGACAAAGTCATGGAGCATTGTGATGACATGTGTCATGGAGCACTGTGATGACAAGTGTCACGGAGCATTGTGAATACAGGGGTCATGGAGCATTGGGATGACAAGGGCATGGATCATTGTGATGACAAGTGTCATGGAGCAGTGGGCTGAAGATGTTCATGGAGTATTGTGATGACAGGGGTCATGGAGCATTGTGATGACAGAGGTCAAGGAGAATTTTGATTTCATTGTGCTGACAATAGCCGGAAGCAATATGATGATGGGCATGATGCATTGTGATGACAGGGTTCATGGAGCATGGAGATGAAAAGGCGCATGGAGCATTGTGATTACAGGGGTCTTGGAGCACTGTGATGACAAGGGCATGGAACACTTAATGAGAAGGCCATGGAACATTCTGATGACATATGTCATGTTGCTTTGTGATGACAAGGGCATGGAGCATTGTGATTACAGGGATCTTGGTGCATTGTGATGACAAGTGTCATGGAGCCTTGTGATTACAAGGCCATGGAACATCGTGATGGATGGCGTCATGGAGCACTGTTATGACAGGGGTAATGGAGCATTGTGATGAGAAGGGCATGCAGCATTGTGATTACAAGTTTTATGGAGCATTGCAATGAGAAAATTGTGGACCGTTGTGATGAAAAGTGCGTGGCAAATTGTGATGAAAAGGGTCATGGAGCATTTTTTTGACAAAGGCATGGAGCATTGTGATGACAAGGGTCACGGAGTATTGTGATGAAATGTTCATGGTGCATTGTGGTTACAAGCGACACAGAGCCTTGTGATGACGCGGGCATGGAGCATTGTGATGACAAATGTTATGAATTATTGTGATGACTGGACTCCCGGAGCATTGTGATGACAGGGGTCATGGTGCATTGTGATGACAAGGGCATGGAGCATTGTGATGAAAGGGGCATGGATCATTCGTCTGACAACTTTCATAGATTATTGTGAGGACAGTGGACATGGTGCATTGTGATGATAAGGGCATGGATCATTTTGATGAGAAGGTCATGGAGTATTGTGAAGACAGTTGTCAGGGAGCATTGTGATGACATATGTCATGGTCCATTGGGATGACAATAGCAGGGAGCCTTGTGATGCCAAATGTAATGGAGGACTGTGTTGACAAATATAATGGAGCACTCTGATGACTAGGGCTTGGATCATTATGATGACAAGGGCCATTGAGAATTTTCAGGACAAGGTCGTGAAGCATTGTGATGACAATGTCCTGGAGCATTGTGATGAGAAAAACATGGAGCCTTGTGATGAGAAATCTCATGGAGCATACTGATGAAAATGGACATGGACCATTGTGATTACAGGGGTCTTGGAACATTGTGATGACATGTGCATGGAGCATTGTGAGGAGAAGGCCAAGAACATTCTGAAGACATGCCTCCTTTAGCTTTGTGATGACAAGGGCATGGAGCCTTTTCGTGACAGGGTTCAAGGAGCATTTTGACGAGAAGTTTCAGGAAGCGTTGTAATGACAAGTGTATTTAGAATTGTGATGACAATGGTCATGGAGCATTGTGATGAAAAGGCCATGGAGTATTGTGATGACAGGCATCATGGAGCGTTGTTATGACAAGTTTTATGGAACATTGTGATTACAAGGGTTTGGAGCATTGTGATGAGAGAGTTCATGGATCATTTTGATTTCAAGGAGCATGGAGCATTGTGATGACAAGGGCATGAAGCAAAGTGATCACAAGGTTTATGGAGGATTGTGATGACAATGGTAATGGAGTATTGTGATGAAAAGCAAATGGAGCATTGTGATGACAAGGTCATGTAGCATTTTGCTGACACAGGCATGGAGCATTGTGATGATAAGGGTCATGGAGCACTGTGATGAGAAGCATCACGGATCATTGTGATTACAGGGGTCATGGAGCATTGGGATGACAAGGGCATGGTTCAATGTGAAGACAAGGGTCATGGAGCATTGGGCTGAAAATGTTCATGGAGTATTGTGATGACAGGGGTTATGGAGCATTGTGATGACTAGGGAATGGAGCATTTTGATGACAAGAGTTCCGGATCATTGTGTTGTCATTTGTCATGGAGTGTTGTGATGACAGTGGTCATGGAACATTGTGATGATATTGGGAACTGAGCATTGTGATGAGAAGGTTGTGGAGCATTGTGATTAAAGGTGTCTTGATGCATTGTGATGAAATGGGCATGTATCATTGTGAAGAAAAAGGCATTAAGCCTTGTCATGACAGGGTTCAAGAAGCATACTGACGACAAGTGTAAGGGAGCATTGTGATGACAAGTGTATTGAGCATTTGATGACAAAGGTCATGGAGCATTGTGATGAGAAGACCATGGATAATTGTGATGATGAGCGTCATGGGGTGTTGTGATGATAAGTCTTATGGAACATTGTGATCACAAGGGTTTGGAGAATTATGATGACAGAGGTCATGGAGAATTTAGATTTCATTGTGATGACAATAACCTCAAACTTTATGATGATGGGCATGGTGCATTGTGATGACAGGGTTCATGGAGCATTGAGATGAAAAGGGGCATGGAGCATTGTGCTTACTGGGGTCTCGGAGCATTGTGATTACAAGGGCATGGAGCATTGTGATGAGAAGGCCATGGAACATGCTGATGACATGAGTCGTGGAGCACTGTGATGACAAGGGCATGGAGCTTTGTGATTACAGGGGTCTTGGAGCATTGTGATGACAAGGGTCATGGAGCCTTGTGATGACATGCCGTTGAACAATGTGATGGCAGGTGTCATGGAGCATTGTTATGACAGAGGTAATGGAACATTGTGATGAGAAGGGCATTGAGCTTTGGTCTAAAATGTTTCATGGATTATTGCGATGAGAGTGGACATGGAGCATTGTGATGAGAAGGGCACGGAACACTGTGATACATGGTTCATGGAGGATTGTAATGACAAGGGCATGGAGCATTGTGATGAGAAGGGCATCGAGCGTTGTGATGAAAAGTGTCATGGAGCTTTGTGATGACAAGGGCAAGGAGCAATGTGATGAGAGTGTTCATGGAGCTTTGTGATGACAATGACATGGAGCATTGTGATGCCAATGATCATGGAGATTTGTGATGACAAATAACAGGGAGCATTTCGATGACAATGGTGTGGTGCATTGTGATGAGAAGGGCAGGGAGCATTTTGATGACAGGGTCATGCAGCAATTTGCTGAAAATGTAATGGAAAATTTTGAGGGCAGGGATTATAGAACATTGTGCTGCCAGGGATCATTTAGCTTTGGGATGAAAAGGGTCATGGTGCATTTTGATGACAGGGGTTATGGTACATTGTGATATCAGGGGTCATGGAACTTTGTGATGATAAGGGTATGTAGCACTGTGATGACAGGGGTCATGGAATATTATGATTACAGGGGTGAGGGGTATTGTGATGACTAGTGATGGAACATTGTGATATCTCTGGTGAGAGAGCATTTGGATGACAAGAGCATGGAGCATTGTGATTACAAGGTTTATGGAGCATAGCGATTACAAGGTTGTGGAACGATGTGATGAAAAGCACGTGGCACATTGTGATGACAAGGGTCATGGAGCATTGTTCTGACAAAGGCATGGAGCATTGTGATGACAAAGGTCACGGAGCGTTGTGATGAAAAGTTCATGGAGCATTGTGTTTACAAAGGTCACAGAGCCTTGTGATGACACGGGCAAGGACCGTTTTGATGACAAACGTTATGAAGCATTGTGATGAATGGAGTCACGGAGCATTGTGATGATACGGGTCATGGAGCATTGTGATGACAAGGGCATGGAGCATTGTGGTGACAGGGACATGGAGCATTGGTCTGACAAGTTTCATAGATTATTGTGACGACAGTGGACATGGTGCATTGTAATGACAAGTGTATGGATCATGGTCATGAGAAGGTCATGGAGTATTGTGAAGACAGGTGTCAGGGAGCATTGTGATGACATATGTCATGGTCCATTGCGATGATAATGGCATGGAGCATTGTGATGCTAAATGTAATGGAGGATTGTGATGACAAATAAAATGGAGCATTGTGATGACTAGGGCTTGGAGCAATATGATGAGAAGGGCTATTGAGAATTTTCATCACAATGTCGTGAAGCATTGTGATGAATGGAGTCATGGAGCATTGTGATGACAAGGGCATGGAGCATTGTTCTAATAAGTTTCATGGATTATTGCGATGACAGTTGGAATGGTGCAGTGTGATGACAAGGGCATGGAGCATTGTGAGGACCACGTCATGCAGTATTGTGAAGACAGGTGTCAGGGAGCATTGTGATGAGATATGTAATGGCCCATTGTGATGACAATGGCATAGCGCATTGTGATGCCAAGTGTCATGGAGGATTCTGATGACAAATGTCATGGAGCATTGTGATGAAAAGTGCATGGAGTATTGTGATGACAGGCATCATGTAGTGTTGTGATGACAATTGTTATGGAACATTTTGATCACAAGTGTTTGGAGCATTGTGATGACAGAGGTCATGGATCATTTTGATTTAAAGGAGCATGGAGCATTGTGATTACAAGGGCATGAAGCAATGTGATCCCAATGTTCTTGGAGGATTGTGATGACAATGGTAGTGGAGTATTGTGATGACAAGCGCATAGAGCATTGTAATGACAAGGTCATTAAGCATTTTGCTGACAAAGTCATGGAGCATTGTGATGACAGGTGTCATGGAGCACTGTGATGACAAGCGTCACGGAGCATTGTGAATACAGGGGTCATGGAGCATTGGGATGACAAGGGCATGGATGATTGTGATGACAAGGGTCATGGAGCATTGGGCTGAAAATGTTCATGGAGTATTGTGATTACAGGGGTCTTGGAGCATTGTGATGACAGGAGTCCCGGATCATTGTGTTGTCAGGTGTCATGGAGTGTTGTGATGACAGTGGTCAAGGAGCATTGTGATGATATTGGTCATGGAGCATTGTGATGAGAAGGTCAAGGAGCATTGGGCTGAAAACGTTCATCGAGTATTGTGATGACAGGGGCCATGGAGGCTTGTGATGACAAGGTACTGGAGCATTGTGATGAGAAGACCATGGAGACTTGTGATGACAAGTCTCATGGAATATTCTGATGAAAAGGGGCATGGTGCATTGTGATTACAGGGGTCTTTGGGCATTGTGATGACAAGGGCTTGGAGCACTGGGATGAGATGGCCATGGGACGTTCTGATGACATGCATATTGGAGCTTTGTGATGACAAGGGCATGGAGCATTGTGATGAAAAAGGCATGGAGACTTGTCATGACATGGTTCAAGGAGCATACTGAGGACAAGTGTCAGGGAGCATTGTGATGACAAGTGTATTGAGCATTGTGATGAAAAAGTCATGGAGCACTGTAATGACAGTGTTCAAGAAGCATACTGACGACAAGTGTCAGGGAGCACTGTGATGACAAAGGTTATGGAACACAGTGATGAGAAGACCATGGATAATTGTGATTATGAGCATCATGGGGTGTTGTGATGAGAAGTGTTATGGAACATTGTGATCCCAACGGTTTGGAGCATTGTGATGACAGAGGTCATGGAGCATTTTGATTTCATTGTGAGGAAAATAGCCTGAAGCATTATGATAATGGGCATGGTGCATTGTGATGATAGGATTCATGGAGCTTTGAGATGAAAAGGGGCATGGAGCATTGTGATAAAAAGTGTCTTGGAGCATTGTGATGAGAAGTCCATGGAACATTCTAATGACATGCGTCATGGAACTTTGTGATGACAAGGGCATGGAGCATTGTGATTACAGGGGTCTTGGAACATTGTGATGACAAGTGTCATGGAGCCTGGTGAATGACAAGGCCGTGGAACTTTGTGATGGTAGGGGTCATGGAACATTGTTATGACAGGTGTAATGGAGCATTGTGATGAGAAGGACAGGAAGCATTGGTGTGAAATGTTTCATGGATTATTTTGATGAGAGTGGACATGGAGAATTGTGATGACAAGAGCACGGAACACTGTGATACAATGGTCATAGAGGATTGTAATGACAAGGGCATGGAGCATAGTGATGAGAAGGGCATCAAGCATTGTGATGACATGTGTCATGGAGCTTTGTGATGAAAAGGGCATGGAGAAATGTGATGAGAAGGTTCATGGAGCATTGTGATGACAATGACATGGAGCATTGTGATGTCAAGGGTCAAGGAGATTTGTGATGACAAAAGTCACGGAGCATTTTGATGACAAGGGCGTGGTGCATTTTGATGAGAAGGCCAGGGAGCATTTTGAGGACAGGGTCATGCAGCAATTTGATGAAAATTGTAATGGAATATTTTGATGACAGGGGTTATAGAACATTGGGATGTCAGGGGTCATGGAGCATTTTGATGACAGGGGTTGTGGAACATTGTGATGTCAGGTGTCATGGAACATTGTGATGATAAGGGGATGTAGCATTGTGATGACAGGGGTCATGGAACATTGTGATTACAGGGGTCTTGGAGCATTGTGATGAGAAGGGTCATGGAGCCTTGTGATGACAAGGCCATGGAACACCGTGATGGCAGGGGTCATGGAGCATAGTTATGACAGGGGTAATGGAACATTGTGATATCAATGGCATGGAGGATTGTGATGAGAAGGCCATGGAGCATTCTGATGACATGTGTCATGGAGCTTTGTGATGACAACGGCATGGAGCAATGTGATGAATGCGATCATGGTGCATTGTGAAGAAAATGACATGGAGCATTGTAATGCCAAGGGTCATGGATCTTTGTGATGACAAAGGTCATGGAGGATTTTGATGACAAGGGCGTTGTGCATTGTGATGAGAAGGGCAGGGAGCATTGTGATGACAGGGTCATGGAGCAATTGGATGAAATGTGTCATGGAACATTTTGATGACAGTGGTTATTGAACATTGTGATGCCAGGGGTCATGGAGCATTTTGATGAAAAGGTTTTGGGAGCATTTTGATGACAGGGGTTATGGAACATTGTGATGTCAGGGGTCATCGAACATTGTGATGATATGTGCATGTACAATTGTGATGACAGGAGTCATGGATCATTGTGATGACAGGGGTGAGGGAGTATTGTGACGAATAGTGATGTAACATTGTGATATCTGTGGTGAGAGAGCATTTTGATGAGAAGTGCATGGAGCATTGTGATGACAAGTTTTATGGAGCATTGTGATGACAAGATTGTGGAGCACTGTGATGACAAGTGCATGGTGCATTGTGATGACATGTGTCATGGAGCATCGTGCTGACAAGCACATGGAGCATTGTGATGACAAGGGTCATGGAGCATTGTGCTGTGAAAGGCATAGAGAATTGGGATGACAAGGATCAAAGAGCATTGTGATGAAAAGTTCATGGAGCATTGTGATGACAAGGGTCATGGAGCATTGTGATGACAAGGGCATGGAGCATTGGTCTAATAAGTTTCATGGATTATTGCGATGAATTTTGGAATGGTTCATTGTGGTGACAAGGGCATGGAGCATTGTGATGACCAGGTCATGCAGTATTGTGAAGTCTGGTGTCAGGGAGCATTGTGTTGACATATGTAATTGCCCATTGTGATGACAATGGCATGGAGCATTGTGTTGCCAAGTGTCATGGAGGATTCTGATGACAAAGGTAATGGTGCATTGTGATGACAATAGCTTGGAGCATTGAGATGACAAGGGTCAGGGAGCATTGTGCTGACAAGTGCATGGAGAATTGTGATGACAAGTGTCATGGAGCACTGTGATGAGAAGGACATGGATCATTGTGATGAATTAGGCATGGAGCCTTGTCATGACAGGGTTCAAGGAGCATACATACAACAAGTGTCAGGGAGCATTTTGATGACAAGTGTAATGAGCATTGTGATGACAACGGTCATGGAGCATTTTGATGAGAAGACCATGGATAATTGTGATGACGAGTGTCATGGGGCACTGTGATGACAAGAGTTATGGAATATTGTGATCACAATGGTTTGGAGCATTGTTATGACAGAGGTCATGGAGCATATTGATTTCATTGTGATGACAATAGCCTGAAGCATTATGATGATGGGCATGGTGCTTTGTGATGACAGGGTTCATGGATCATTGAGAAGAAAATGGGCATGGAGCTTTGTGATTACAGGGGTCTTGGAGCATTGTGATGAGAAGGGTCATGGAGCCTTGTGATGACAAGGCCACGGAACATCGTGATGGCAGTTTTCATGGAGCATTGTTATGAGAGGGGTAATGGAGCATTGTGATGGCAAGCACATGGAGCATTGTGATGAGAAGGCCATGGAGCATTCTGATGACATGTGTCATGGAGCTTTGTGATGACAAGGGCATGGAGCAATGTGATGAGAGCGTTCATGGAGCAATGTGATGACAATGACATGGAACATTGTGATGCCAAGGGTCATGGATCTTTGTGATGACAAATAACAGGGAGCATTTTGATGACAAGTGTTTGTGCATTGTGATGAGAAGGGCAGGGAGCATTGTGATGACAGGGTCATGGAGCAATTTGATGAAAATTGTCATGGAACATTTATATGGCAGGGGTTATGGAACACTGTGATGTCATGGTTCTTGGAGCATTTTGATGAAAAGGGTCATGGAGCATTTTGATGACAGGGGTTATGGAGCATTGTGATGACAGGTGTCATCAAACATTGTGATGATAAGTGCATGTAGCATTGTGATGACAGGGGTCATGGAACATTGTGATAACAGGAGTGAGGGAGTATTTTGACGAATAGTGATGTAACATTTTGATATCTGTGGTGAGAGAGCATTTTAATGAGTAGTGCATGGAGCACTGTGATGACAAGCTTTATGGAGCATTGTGATGACAAGATTGTGGAGCACTGTGATGACAAGCGCATGGTGCATTGTGATGACATGTGTCATGGAGCATCTTCCTGACAAGCGCATGGAGCATTGTGATGACAATGGTCAAGGAGCATTGTGCTGAGAAAGGCACAGAGAATTGTGATGACCAGATTCAAAGAGCATTGTGATGAAAACTTCATGGAGCATTGTGATGAAAATGGTCAAGGAGCATTGTGATGACAAGGGCATGGAAAATTGGTCTACTAAGTTTCATGTATTATTGTGATGACTGTTGGTATGGTGCATTTTGGTGACAAGGGCATGGAGCATTGTGATAGACATGTCATGCAGTATTGTGAAGACTGGTGTCAGGGAGCATTGTGTTGACATATGTAATGGCCCATTGTGATGACAATGGCCTGGAGCATTGTCATGCCAATTGTCATGGAGGATTCTGATGACAAAGGTAATGGAGCATTGTGATGACAATGGCTTGGAGCATTGAGCTGACAAGGGTCAGGGAGCATTGTGCTGACAAGTGCATGGAGAATTGTGATGACAAGGGTCATGGAGCATTCTCATGACAAGCTTGTGGAGTATTTTGATGACAGTGGCTTGGAGCACTGTGATGAAAACGACATGGGGCATTTTGTTGAAAAAGGCATGGAGGCTTTTCGTGACAGGGTTCAAGGAGCATTCTGACAAGTGTCAGGGAGCATTGTGATGACAAGTGTATTGAGAATTTTGATGACAAAAGTCATGGAGCATTGTGATGAAAAGTGCATGGGGTATTGTGATGACAGGCATCATGGAGCGTTGTGATCACAAGTGTTATGGAACATTTTGATCACAAGGGTTTGGAGCATTGTGATGACAGAAGTCATGGATCATTTTGATTTCAAGGAGCATGAAGCATTGTGATAACAAGGGCATTAAGCAATGTGATCCCAAGTTTCATGGAGGATTGTGATGACAATGGTAATGGAGTATTTTGATGACAAGCGCATAGAGCATTTTAATCACAAGGTCATGTAGCATATTGCTGACAAAGTCATGGAGAATTGTGATGACAGGTGTCATGGAGCACTGTGATGACAAGCGTCACGGAGCATTGTGAATACAGGGGTCAAGGAGCATTGGGATGACAAGGGCATGTATCATTTTGATGACAAGGGTCATGGAGCATTGGGCTGAAAATGTTCATGGAGTATTGTGATGACAGGGTTCATGGAGCATTGTGATGACAGAGGTCATGGAGCATATTGATTTCATTGTGATGACAATAGCATGAAGCATTATGATGATGGGCATGGTGCATTGTGTTGACAGGGTTCATGGATCATTGAGATGAAATGGGGCATGGAGCATTGTGAGTACAGGGATCTTGGAGCACTGTGATGAAAAGGGTATGGAGCATTTTGATGAGAAGGACATGGAACATTCTGATGGCATGTATCATGGAGCTTTGTGATGACAAGGGCATGGAGCTTTTTGATTACAGCGGAATTGGAGCATTGTGATGATAAGGGTCATGGAGCCTTTTGATGACAAGGCCGTGGAAAATTGTGATGGCAGGTGTCATGGAGCATTGTTATGACAGAGGTAAAGGAGCACTGTGATCAGAAGGGCATGGAGCATTGTGATTACAAGTTTTATGGAGCATTACCATGAGAAATTTGTGGACCGTTGTGATGAAAAGCGCGTAGCACATTGTGATGACAAGGGTCATGGACCATTGTTCTGACAAAAGCATGGAGCATTTTGATGACAAGGGTCACGGAGCATTGTGATGAAAAGTTCATGGAGCACTGTGGTTATAAAGGTCACAGAGCCTTGTGATGACACGGGCATGGAACATTGTGATGACAAATGTTATGAAACATTGTGATGACCTGAGTCACGGAGCATTGTCATGACATTGTTCATGGAGCATTGTGAGGACAAGGGCATGGAGCATTGTGGTGACAGGGGCATGGAGCATTGGTCTGACAAGTTTCATAGATTATAGTGATGACAGTGGACATGGTGCACTGTGATGACAAGGGCATGGATCATTGTGAAGAGAAGGTCATGGAGTATTGTGAAGACAGGTGTCAGGGAGCATTGTGATGACATATGTCATGGTCCATTACAATGACAATGGCAGGGAGCATTCTGATGCCAAATGTAATGGAGGATTTTGATGACAAATATAATGGGGCATAGTGATGACTAGGGCTTGGAGCATTATGATGACAAGGGGCATTGAGAATTTACATGAAAATGTCGTGAAGCATTGTGATGAAAAGGTCCTGGAGCATTGTGATGTGAAATACATAGTGACTTGTGATGACAAATATCATGAGGCATACTGATGAAAAGGGGCATGGACCATAGTGATTACAGGAGTCTTGGAACATTGTGATGACATGGGCATGGAGCATTGTGAGGAGAAGGCGAAGGAGCATTCTGAAGACATGTTTCATTGAGCTTTGTGATGACAAGAGCATGGAGCATTGGGTTTAAAGGTGTCTTGGAGCATTGTGATGGAAAGGGCATGGATCATCGTGATGAAAAAGGCATGGAGCCTTGTCATGACAGGGTTCAAGGAGCATACAGACAACATGTGTCAGGGAGCATTTTGATGACAAGTGTATTGAGCATTGTGATGACAAAGGTCATGTTGCATTGTAATGAGAAGACCATGGATAATTGTGATGACGAGTGTCATGGGGCACTGTGATGACAAGTGTTATGGAATATAGTGATCACAAGGGTTTGGAGCATTGTTATGACAGAGGTCATGGAGCATTTTCAATTCATTGCGATGGCAATAGCATGAAGCATTATGATGATGGGCATGGTGCATTGTGATGACAGGGATCATGGATCATTGAGATGAAAAGGGGCATAGAGCATTGTGATTACAGTGTTTATGGAGCATTGCTATGACAAATATGTGGACCGTTGTGATGAAAAGCGCATGGCACATTGTGATGACAAGGGTCATGGAGCATTTTTCTGACAAAGCCATGGAGCATTGTGATGACAAGGATCACAGAGCATTGTGGTGAAAAGTTCATGGAGAATTGTGGTTACAATCGTCAGAGAGCCTTGTGATGATGCCGGCATGGACAATTGTGATGACAAATGTTATGAAGCATTGTGATGACTGGAGTCACGGAGCATTGTGATGACAGGGGTCAAGGAGTACTGTGATGACAAGGGCATGGAGCATTGTGATGACAAGGGCACGGATCATTGTGGTGACAGAGGCATGGATCATTGGTCTCACAAGTTTCATAGATTATTGTGATGACAGGGGACATGGTGCATTGTGATGACAAGGGCATGGATCATTGTGAAGAGAAGGTCATGGAGTATTGTGAAGACAGGTGTCAGGGAGCATTGTGATGACATATGTCATGGTCCATTGCGATTATAATGGCAGGGAGCATTGTGATGCCAAATGTAATGGAGGATTGTGATGACAAATATAATGGAGCATTGTGAGGACTAGGGCTTGGATCATTATGATGACAAGGGCCATTGAGAATTTTCAGGACAATGTCGTGAAGCATTGTGATGATAAGATCCTGGAGCATTGTGATGAGAAAAACATGGAGCAATGTGATGACAACTCTCTTGGAGCATACTGATGAAAAGGGGCATGGACCATTGTGATTACAGGGGTCTTGGAACATTGTGATGACGTGGGTATGGAGCATTGTGAGGAGAAGGCGAAGGAGCATTCTGAAGACATGCGTCATTGAGCTTTGTGATGACAAGGGCATGTAACACTGTGATTGCAGGGGTCTAGGAGCATTGGGATGAAAAGGGCATG
Source organism: Mesoplodon mirus (assembly GCF_964341445.2). Taxonomy (NCBI): domain Eukaryota; kingdom Metazoa; phylum Chordata; class Mammalia; order Artiodactyla; family Ziphiidae; genus Mesoplodon; species Mesoplodon mirus. The sequence continues at coordinate 688,597 of NW_028295644.1, read as the reverse complement.
GATCATTGTGATGGAATAGGCATGGAACCTTGTCATGACAGGGTTCAAGGAGCAAACTGACGACAAGTGTCAGGGAGCATTTTGATGACAAGTGTATTGAGCATTGTGATGAGAAAGGTCATGGAGCCTTGTGATGACAAGGCCATGGAACATCGTAATGGCAGGGGTCATGGAGCATTGTTATGACAGTGGTAATGGAGCACTGTGATGTCAAGGGCATGAAGCATTGTGATGAGAAGGCCATGGAGCATTCTGATGACATGTGTCATGGAGCTTTGTGAAGACAAGGGCATGGAGCAATGTGATGAGAGCGTTCATGGAGCACTGTGATGACAATGACATGGAGCATTGTTATGCCAAGGGTCATGGATATTTGTGATGACAAAGTTCATGGAACATTTTGATGGCAAGGGCGTTGTGCATTGTGATGAGAAGAGAAGGGAGAATTGTGATGACAGGGTCATGGAGCAATTTGATGAAAATTGTCATGGAACATTTTGATGACAGTTGTTATGGAACATTATGATGTCAGGGGTCATCGAACATTGTGATGATAAGTGCATGTAGCATGGTGATGACAGGAGTCATGGAACATTGTGATGACAGGGTGAGGGAGTATTGTGACAAATAGTGATGTAGCATTTTGATATCAGTGGAGAGAGAGCACTTTGATGAGAAGTGCATGGAGCATTATGATGACAATGTTTATGGAGCATTGTGATGACAAGATTGTAGAGCACTGTGATGACAAGCGCATGGTGATTTGTGCTGACATGTGTCATGGAGCATTGTGCTGACAAGCGCATGGAGCATTGTGATGACAAGGGTCATGGAGCATTGTGCTGAGAAAGGTATAGAGCATTGTGATGACAAGGGTCAAAGAGCATTGTGATGAAAAGTTCATGGAGCATTGTGGTTAAAATGGTCACAGAGACTGTTGATGACGAGGGCATGGAGCATTGTGATGACAAGGGTCATAAAGCATTGTGATGACTGGAGTCACGGAGCACTGTGATGACAGGGTTCATGGAGGATTGTGATAACAAGGGCATGGAGCATTGTGATGACAAGGGCATGGAACATTAGTCTAATAATTTTCATGGATTGTTGCGATGACAGTTGGAATGGCGCATTGTGATGAGAAGGGCATGGAGCATTGTGATGACCAGGTAATGCAGTATTGTGAAGACAGCTGTCAGGGAGCATTGTGATAACATATGTAATGGCCCATTGTGATTACAATGGCATGGAGCATTATGATGCCAAGTGTCATGGAGGATTCTCATGACAAAGGTAATGGAACATTGTGATGACAATGGCTGGGAGCATTGTGATGACGTGGGACAGGGAGCATTGTGCTGACAAGTGCATGGAGAATTGTGATGACAAGGGTCATGGAGCCTTCTGATGACAAGCTTGTGGAGTATTTTGATGACAATGGCATGGAGCATTGTGATGAAAACGGCATGGGGCATTGTGATGAAAAAGTCATGGAGCCTTTTTGTGACAGGGTTCAAGGAGCATTCTGATGACAGTGTCAGGGAGCATTGTGATGACATGTATATTGAGATATGTGATGACAAAGGTCATGGAGCATTGTGATGAAAAGGGCATGGAGTATTGTGTTGACAGGCATCATGGAGCGTTTTGATGACAAGTGTTATGGAACATTGTTGTCACATGGGTTTGGAGCATAGTGATGACAGAGGTCATGGATCATTTTGATTTCAATGAGCATGGAGCATTGAGATGACAAGGGCCTGAAGCAATGTGATCCCAAGGTTCATGGAGGATTGTGATGACAATGGAAATGGAGTATTTTGATGACAAGCGCATAGAGCATTGTAATGACAAGGTCATGTAGCATTTTGCTGACAAAGGCATGGAGCATTGTGATGACATGTGTCATGGAGCACTGTGATGACAAGCGTCATGGAGCATTGTGAATACAGGGGTCATGGAGCATTGGGATGACAAGGGCATGGATCATTGTGATGACAAGTGTCATGGAGCGCTGGGCTGAAAATGTTCATGGACTGTTGTGATGACAGGGGTCATGGAGCATAGTGATGAGTAGAGAATGGAGCATTGTGTTGACAAGAGTCCCGGATCATTGTGTTGTCAGGAGTCATGGATTGTTGTGATGACAGTGGTCATGGAGCATTGTGATGATATTGGCCATGGAGCATTGTGATGTGTAGGTCGTGGAGCATTGGGCTGAATATGTTAATGGATTATTGTGATGACAAAGGTCATGGAGCATTGTATGACAAGGCAATGGAGAATGGTGGTGACAAGGTCCTGGAGCACTGTGATGAGATGACCATGGAGACTTGTGATGACAAATCTCACGGAGCATTCTGATGAAAACGGGCATGGAGCATTGTGATTACAGGGGTCTTGGAGCATTGTGATGACTAGGGCATGGATCATTGTGATGGGAAGGCCATGGAGCATTCTGATGACATGCTTCATGGAGTTTTGTGATGACAAGCCCATGGATTATTGTGATTACAGTGATCTTGGAGCACTGTGATGAAAAGGGCACGGAGCATTGTGATGAAAATGCATGGAGCCTTGTCATGACAGGGTTCAAGGAGCATACAGACGACAAGTGTCAGGGAGAATTGTGATGACAATAGTATTGAGCATTGTGATGACAAAGGTCATGGAGCATTGTGATGAGAAGACCATAGATAATTGTGATGATGAGCGTCATGGGGTGTTGTGATGATAAGTGTTATGGAACATTGTGATCACAAGGGTTTGGAGCATTATGATGACAGAGGTAATGGAGCATTTTGATTTCATTTTGATGACAATAGCCTGAAGCATTATGATGATGGGCATGTTGCATTTTGATGACAGGGTTCATGGAGCATTGAGATGAAAAGGGGCATGGAGCATTGTGATTACAGGGGTCTTGGAGCATTGTGATGACAAGGACATGGAGCATTGTGATGTGAAGGCCATGGAACATTCTGATGACATGTGTCATTGAGCTTTGTAATGAAAAGGGCATGGAGCATTGTGATTACAGGGGTCTTGGAGCACTGTGATGACAAGGGTCATGGAGCCTTGTTATGACAAGGCCGTGGAACATTGTGATGGCAGGGGTCATGAAGCATTGTTATGACAGATGTAATGGAGCATTGTGATGAGAAGCGCATTGAGCATTGGCCTGAAAGCTTTCATGGATTATTGTGATGAGAGTGGGCATGGAGCATTGTGATGACAAGGGGACGGAACACTGTGATACATGAGTCATGGAGGATTGTGATGAAAATGGCATGGAGCATTTTGATGAGAATTGCATCGAGCATTGTGATGACAAGTGTCAGGGAGCTTTGTGATGACAAGTGCATGGAGCAATGGGATGAGAGGGTTCATGGAGCATTGTGATGACAATGACATGGAGCATTGTGATGCCAAGGGTCCTGGAGCTTTGTGATGACAAAGGTCATGGAGCATTTTGATGACAAGCGTGTGGTGCATTGTGATGAGAAGGTGAGGGATCATTTTTTTTTGAATGATTTAATAAAATTTGTTAGGGCCATTTTGAGAAATGTTTTTATTATAGTTTTTTTTTTTTAACCCACTTTTTATTTATTTATTTATTTATTTATTTATTTATTTATTTATTTATTTATTTATTTATTTATTTATTTATTTATTTATTTATTTATGGCTGTGTTGGGTCTTCGTTTCTGTGCGTGGGCCTTCCCTAGTTGTGGCAAGTGGGGGCCACTCCTCATCATGGTGCGCGGGCCTTTCATTATCGTGGCCTCTCTTGTTGCGGAGCACTGGCTCCAGACGCGCAGGCACAGTAATTGTGTCTCACGGGGCTAGCTGCTCCGTGTCATGTGGGATCTTCCCAGACCAGGGCTCGAACCCATGTCCCTTGCATTGGCAGGCAGACTCTCAACCACTGCACCACCAGGGAAGCCCCCATAAGGTGAGGGATCATTTTGATGACAGGGTCAGGCAACAATTTGTTGAAAACTGTAATGGAACATTTTGTTGACAGGGGTTACAGAACATTGTGATGCCATGGGTCATGGAGCGTTGGGATGAAAAGTGTCATGGAGCATTTTGATGAGAGTGGTTATGGAAAATTGTGATGTCAGAGGGGTCCTGGAACATTGTGATTACAGGGTTGAGGGAGGATTGTGATGACTAGTGATGGAACATTGTGATATCTCAGATGAGAGAGCATTTGGATGAGAAGTGCATGGAGCATTGTGATTACAAGTTTTATGGAGCATAGCGATGACAAGGTTGTGGATCATTGTGATGAAAAGCGTGTGGCACATTGTGATGACAAGGGTCGTGGAACATTGTTCTGACAAAGGCATGGAGCATTGTGATGACAAGGGTCACGGAGCATTGTGATGAAAAGTTCATGGAGCATTGTGGTTACAAAGGTCACAGAGCCTTGTGATGACGCAAGCATGGACCATTGTGATGAAAAACGTTATGAAGCAATGTGATGACTGGATTCACGGAGCATTGTGATGACAGGGGTCATGGAGCATTGTGATGACAAGAGCATGGAACATTGTGATGACAGGGACATGGAGAGTTGTGGTGACAAGTTTCAGAGATTATTGTGCTGACAGTGGACATGGTGCATTGTGAAGACAAGGGCATGGAGCATTGTCATGAGAAGGTCATGGAGTATTGTGAAGAGAGCTGTCAGAGAGCATTGTGATGACATATGTCATGGTCCATTGCGATGACAATGGCAGGGAGCATTGTGATGCCAACTGTAATGGAGGATTGTGATGACAAATATAATGGAGCATTGTGATGACTAGGGCTTGGAGCATTATGATGACAAGGGTCATTGAGAATTTTCATGACAAGGTCGTGAAGCATTGTGATGACAAGCTCCTGGAGCATTGTGATGAGAAAACCATGGAGCCTTTTGATGAATAGTCTCATGGAGCATAATGATGAAAAGGGGCAAGGAGCATTCTGATTACAGGGTTCTTGGAACATTGTGAAAACAAGGGCATGGAGCATTGTGATGACAAGTGCATGGAACATTGTTCTAATTAGTTTCATGGATTATTGTGATGACAGTTGGAATGGCGCATTGTGATGATAAGGGCATGGAGCATTGTGATGACCAGGTCATGCATTATTGTGAAGAGAGGTGTCAGGGAGCATTGTGATGACATATGTAATGGCCCATTGTGAAGACAATGGCATGGAGCATTGTGATGCCAAGTGTCATGGAGGATTCTGATGACAAATGTAATGGAGCATTGAGATGACAATGGCTTGGAGCATTGTGATGACAAGGGTCAGGGAGCATTGTGCTGACAAGTGCATGTAGAATTGTGATGACAAGTGTCATGGAGCATTCTGATGACAACCTTGTGGAGTATTTTGATGACAATGGCATGGAGCATTGTGATGAAAACGGCATGGGGCTATGTGATGAAAAATGCATGGAGCGCTTTTGTGACAGGTTTCAATGAGCATTCTGACGACAAGTGTCAGGAAGCATTTTGATGACAATTGTATTGAGAATTGTGATGAGAAAGGTCATGGAGCATTGTGATGAAAAGGCCATGGAGTATTGTGATGACAGGCATCATGGAGCATTGTGATGACAAGGGCATGAAGCAATGTGATCCCAAGATTCATGGAGGATTGTGATGACAATTGTAATGGAGTATTGTGATGACAAGCGCATAGAGCATTGTAATGAGAAGGTCATGTAGGATTTTGCTGACAAAGGCATGGAGCATTGTTGTGACAGGTGTCATGGAGCATTGGGATGACAAGGGCATAGATCATTGTGATGACAATGGTCATGGAGCATTGGGCTGAAAAGTTCATGGAGTATTTTGATGACAGGGGTCATGGAGCATTGGGATAACAAGGGCATGGAGCATTGTGATGACAAGGGCATGGAACATTTGTCTAATAAGATTCATGGATTATTGCGATGACAGTTGGAATGAAACATTGTGATGACAAGGACATGGAGCATTGTGATGACAAGAGTCCCGGATCATTGTGTTGTCAGGTGTCATGGAGTGTTGTGATGACAGTGGTTATGGAGCATCGTGATGATATTGGTCAGGGAGCATTGTGATGAGAATGTCATGGAGCATTGTGCTGAAAATGTTCATGGAGTATTGTGATGAAAGGGGTCATGGAGCATTGTGATGAAAAGGGCATGGATCATTATGATGAAAAAGGCATGGATCCTTGTCATGACAGGGTTCAAGGAGCATACTGACGACAAGTGTCAAGGAGCATTGTGATGACAAGTGTATTGAGCATTGTGATGACAAAGATCATGGCGCATTGTGATGACAAGACCATGGATAATTGTGATGATGAGCGTCATGGAGTGTTGTGATTATAAGTGTTATGGAACATTGTGATATCAAGGGTTTGGAGCATTATGATGACAGAGGTCATGGAGTATTTTGATTTCATTGTAATGCCAATAGCCTGAAGAATTATGATGATGGGCATGGCGCATTGTGATGGCATTGTTAATGGAGCATGGAGATGAAAAAGGGCATGGAGCATTGTGATTACAGGGTTCTTGGAGCATTGTGATGACAAGGGCATGGAGCATTGTGAGGAGAAGGCCATGGAACATTCTGATGATATGACTCATGGAGCTTTGTGATGACAAGGGCATGGAGCATTTTGATTACAGGTGTCTTGGAGCATTGTGATGACAAGGGTCATGGAGCCTTGTGTTGACAAGGCCGTGGAACATTGTGGTGGCAGGGGTCATGGAGCATTGTTATGACAGAGTTAATGGAGCATTGTGATGAGAAGGGCATTGAGCATTGGTCTGAAATATTTCATTGATTATTGTGATGAGAGTGGGCATGAAGCATTGTGATGACAAGGGCACGGAACACTGTGATACATGGGTCATGGAGGATTGTAAGTACAAGGGCATGGAGCAATGTGATGAGAGAGTTCATGGAGCATTGTGATGACAATGACATGGAGCATTGTGAGGAGAAGGCCATGGAGCATTCCGATTACATGCATCAGGTAGCTTTGTGATGACAAGGGCTAGGAGCATTTTGATTACAGGGGTCTTGGAACATTGTGATGAAAAGGGCATGGATAATTGTGGTGAAAAAGGCATGGAGCCTTGTCATGACAGGGTTAAAGGAGCATACTGACAAGTGTCAGGGAGCATTGTGATGACAAGTGTATTGAGCATTGTGATGACAAAGATCATGGAGCATTGTGATGACAAGAACATGGATAATTGTGATAATGATCGTCATGGGGTGTTGTGATGATAAGTGTTATGGAACATTATGATCACAACGGTTGGGAGCATTTTGATGACAGAGGTCATGGAGAATTTTGATTTCATTGTAATGATAATAGCCTGAAACATTTTGATGATGGGCATGGTGCATTGTGATGACAGGGTTCAAGGAAAATTGAGATGAAAAAGGGCATGGAGCATTGTGATTTATGGGGTCTTGGAGCATTGTGATGACAAGAGTATAGAGCATTGTAATGACAAGGTCATGTAGAATTTTGCTGACGAAGGCATGGAGCATTGTGATGACAGGCGTCATGGAGCACTGTGATGACATGTGTCACGGATCATTGTGAATACAGGGGTCATGGAGCATTGGGATGACAAGGGCATGGATAATTGTGATGAAAAGTGTCATGGAGCACTGCCCTGAAAATGTTCATGGAGTATTGTGATGAGAGGAGTCATGGAGCATTGTGATGACAGAGGTCATTGAGAGATTTGATTTCATTGCACTGACAATAGCCGGAAGCATTATGGTGATGGGCATGATGCATTGTGATGACAGGGTTCATGGAGCATTGAGATGAAAAGGGGCATGGATCATTGTGATTACAGGGGTCTTGGAGCACTCTGATGACAAGGGCATGCCTCATGTTTATGAGCGGGCCATGGAACATTCTGTTGACATGTGTCATGGAGCTTTGTGATGACAAGTGCATGGAGAATTGTGATTACAGGGGTCTTGGAGCATTGTGATGACAATTGTCATGGAGCCTTGTGATGACAAGGCCGTGGAACATTGTGATGGCAGGGGTCATGGATCATTGTTATGACCGGGGTAATGGAGCACTGTGATGAGAAGGGCATGGAGCATTGAGATTACAGTGTTTATGGAGCATTGCGATGACAAATTTGTGGACCGTTGTGATGAAAAGCGCGTGGCACATTTTGATGACAAGGGTCATGGAGTATTTTTCTGACAAAGGCATTGAACATTGTGATGACAAATGTCACGGAGCATTGTGATGAAAAGTTCATGGAGCATTGTGGTAACAAAGGTAACAGAGCCTTGTGATGATGCGGGCATGGACCATTGTGATGACAAATGTTATGAAGCATTGTGATGACGGGAGTCACAGAGCATTGTGATGACAGGGGTCATGAAGCTCTGTGATGACAAGGGCAAGGAGCATTGTGCTTAGAAAGGCATACAGCATTGTGATGACAAGGGTCAAAGAGCATTGTTATAAAAAGTTAATGGAACATTGTGGTTAAAAAGGTCACAGAGACTGTTGATGATGAGGGCATGGACCATTGTGATGGCAAAGTTCCTGAAGCACTGTGATGACTGGAGTCATGGAGCATTGTGATAAAAAGGGCATGGAGAATTGTGATGACAAGGGCATGGAGCATTGGTCTAATAAGTTTCATGGATTATTGCGATGACAGTTGGAATGGCGCATTGCGATGAGAAGGGCATGGAGCATTGTGATGACCAGGTCATGCAGTATTGTGAAGACAGGTGTCAGGGAGCATTGTGATGAGATATGTAATGGCCCATTGTGATGACAATGGCATGGAGCATTGTAATGCCAAGTGTCATGGAGGATTCTGATGACAAAGGTAATGGAGCATTGTGATGACAATGGCTTGGAGCATTGTGATGACAAGGGTCAGGGAGCACTGTGCTGACAAGTGCATGGAGAATTGTGATGACAAGGGTCATGGAGCATTCTGATGACCAGCTTGTGGAGTATTTTGATGACAATGGCATGGAGCATTGTGATGAAAACAGCATTGAGCATTGTGATGAAAATGGCATGGAGCCTTTTCGTGACATGTTTCAAGGAGCATTCTGACGACAAGTTTCAGGAAGCATTGTAATGACAAGTGTATTTAGAATTGTGATGACAAAGGTCATGGAGCATTGTCAGGAAAAGTCCATGGAGTATTGTGATGACAGGCATCATGGAGCGTTGTGATGACAAGTGTTATGGAACATTGTGATCACAAGTGTTTGGAGCATTGTGATGACTGAGGTCATGGATCATTTTGATTTCAAGGAGCATGGAGCATTGTGATGACAAGCGCATGAAGCAATATGATCCCAAGGTTCATGGAGGATTGTGATGACAATGGTAATGGAGTATTTTGATGACAAGCACATAGAGCATTGTAATGACAAGGTCATATAGCATTTTGCTGACAAACGCATGGAGCATTGTGATGACAGGTTTCATGGAGCACTGTGATGACAACTGTCACGGAGCATTGTGAATACAGGGGTCATGGAGCATTGGGATGACAAGGGCATGCATCATTGTGATGACGAGTGTCATGGAGCATTGGGCTGAAAATGTTCATGGAGTATTTTGATGACAGGGGTCATGGAGCATTGTGATGACAGAGGTCATAGAGAATTTTGATTTCATTGTGCTGACAATAGCCAGAAGCATTATGATGATGTGCATGATGCACTGTGATAACAGGGTTCATAGACCATTGATATGAAAAGGGGCATGGAGCACTGTGATTACAGGGGTCTGGGAGCATTGTGATGAAAAGGGCATGGAGCATTTTGATGAGAAGGCTATGGAACATTCTGATGACATGTGTCATTGAGCTTTGTGATAACAATTTCATAGAGCATTGTGATTAAAGTGTTCTTGGGGCATAGTGATGAGAAGGGTCATGGAGCCTTGTGATGAAAAGGCCATGGATCATCGTGTTGGCTTGGGACATGGAGCATTGTTATGACAGGGGTAATGGAGCATTGTGATGGCAAGGGCATGGAACATTGCGATGAGAAGGCCATGGAACATTCTGATGACATGTGTCATGGAGCTTTGTGATGACAAGGGCATGGAGCAATGTGATGAGAGCGTTCATGGAGCATCGTGATGACAAAGACATGGAGCGTTGTGATGCCAAGCGTCATGGATCTTTGTGATGACAAATGTCATGGAGCATTTTGATGACAAGAGCGTTGTGCATTGTGATGAGAAGGGCAGGAGCATTGTGATGAAAGGGTCATGGAGCAATTTGATGAAAAGGGTCATGGAACATTTTGATGACAGTGGTAATGGAACATGGAGATGTCAGGGGTCATGTAGCATTTTGATGAAAAGGGTCATGGAGCATTTTGATGACAGGGGTTATGTAACATTGTGATGTCAGTCGTCATCAAACATTGTGATGATAATGCATGTAGCATTGTGATGACAGGAGTAATGGCACATTGTGATGACAGGGGTGAGGGAGTATTGTGACGAATAGTGATGTAACATTGTGATATCAGTGGTGAGAGAGGAATTTGATGAGAAGTGCATGGAGCATTGTGATGACAAGGTTTATGGAGCATTGTGATGACAAGATTGTGGAGCACTGTGATGACAAGCGCATGGTGCATTGTGATGACATGTGTCGTGGAGCATCGTGCTGACAAGCGCATGGAGCATTGTGATGGCAAGGATCATGGAGCATTGTGCTGAGAAAGGCATAGAGCATGGTGATGACAATGGTCAACGAGCATTGTGATGAAAAGTTCATAGAGCATTGTGGTTAAAAAAGTCACAGAGACTGTTGATGATGAGGGCATGGACCATTGTGATGACAAAGGTCAAGAAGCATTGTGATGACGGGAGTCACAGAGCATTGTGATGACAGGGGTCATGGAGCATTGTAATAACAAGGGAATGGAGGATTGTGATGACAAGGACATGGATCATTGGTCTAATAAGTTTCATGGATTACTGCGATGAGAGTTGGAATGGCGCATTGTGATGACCAGGTCAAGGAGTACTGTGAAGACAGTTGTCAGGGAGCATTGTGATGACATATATAATGGCCCATTGTGATGACAATGGCATGAAACATTGTGATGCCAAGTGTCATGGAGGATTCTGATGACAAAGGCAATGGAGCATTGTGATGACAATGGCTTGGAGCATTGTGATGACAAGGGTCAGGTAGCTTTGTGCTGAGAATTGCATGGAGAATTATGATGACAAGGGTCATGGAGCATTCTGATGACAAGCATGTGGAGTATTTTGATGACAATGACATGGAGCATTGTGATGAAAACTGCATGGGGCATTGTGATGAAAAAGTCATGGAGCCTTTTGTGACAGGGTACAAGGAGCCTTCTTACGACAAGTGTCAGGGAGCATTGTGATGACAAGTGTATTGAGAATTGTGATGACAAAGGTCATGGAGCTTTGAGATGAAAAGGTCATGCATTATTGTAATGACAGGCATCATGGAGTGTTGTGATGACAAGTGTTATGGTACATTGTGATCACAAGTGTTTGGATCATTGCGATGACAGAGGTCATGGATCATTTTGATTTCAAGGAGCATGGAGCATTGTGATGACAAGGTCATGAAGCAATGTGATCCCAAGGTTCATGGAGGATTTTGATGACAATGGTAAAGGTGTATTTTGTTGACAAGTGCATAGAGCATTGTAATGAAAAGGTCATTTAGCATTTTGCTGACAAAGGCATGGAGCATCCTAATGACAGGTGTCATGGAGCACTGTGATCACAAGCGTCACGGAGCATTGTGAATACAGGGGTCCTGGAGCATTGTGATGACAAGAGCATGGATCAGTGTGATGACAGAGATCATGGAGCATTGTGATGACAGAGGTCATGGAGAATTTTGATTTCACTGTGCTGACAATAGCCGGAAGCATTATGATGATGGGCATGGTGCATTGTGATGACAGGGTTCATGGAGCATTGAGATGAAAAGGGGCATGGAGCATTGTGATTACAGGCGTCTGGGAACATTGTGATGACAATGGAATGGAACATTTTGATGAGAAGTCCTTGGAACATTCTGATGACATGTGTCATGGAGCTTTGTGATGACAGGGGCATGGAACATTGTGATTACAGGTGTTTTGGAGCATTGTGATGACAAGGGTCATGGTGCCTTGTAATGGCATGGCCATGGAACATTTTGATGGCAGGGGTCATGGAACATTGCTATAACAGGGGTAATGGAGCATTTTGATGAGAAGGGCATGGAACTTTGTGATTACAAAGTTTATGGAGCATTGCCATGACAAATTTGTGGACCGTTGGGGTGAAAAACGCGTGGCACGTTGTGATGATAAGGGACATGGAGTATTTTTCGGACAAATGCATGGAGCATTGTGATGACAAGGGTCACAGAGCATTGTGATGAAAATTTCATGGAGCATTGTGGTTACAAATGTAACAGAGCCCTGTGATGATGCGGGCATCGACCATTGTGATGACAAATGTTAGGAAGCATTGTGATGACTGGAGTCAAAGAGCATTGTGATGGCAGGGGTCATAGAGCATTGTGATGAAAAGCGCAAGGAGCATTGTGCTGAGAAAGGCATATAGCATTGTGATGACAAGGGGCAAAGAGCATTGTGATGAAATGTTCATGGAGCATTGTGGTTAAAAAGGTCACAGAGACTGTTGATGATGAGGGCATGGACAATTTTGATGACAAAGGTCATGGAGCATTGTGATGACTGGAGTCACGGAGCATTGTGATGACAGGGGTCATGGAGCATTGTGATAACAAGGGCATGGAGCATTGTGATGACAAGGGCATGGAGTATTGGTCTAATATGTTTCATGGATTATTGCGATGACAGTTGGAATGGCATATTGTGATGACAAGGGCATGAAGCATTGTGATGACCAGGTTTGCAATATTGTGAAGACAGGTGTCAGGGTGCATCGTGATGACTTATGTAATGGCCCATTGTGATGACAATGGCATGGAGCATTGTGATGCCAAGTGTCATGGAGGATTCTGATGACAAAGGTAATGGAGCATTGTGATGACAATGGCTTGGAGCATTGTGAAGACAAGTGTCAGGGAGAATTGTGCTGACAAGTGCATGGAGAATTGTGATGACAACGGTCATGGAGCGTTCTGATGACAAGTTTGTAGAGTATTTTGATGACAATGGCATGGAGCATTGTGATGAAAACGGCATGGGGCTTTGTGATGAAAAAGGCATGGAGCCTTTTCATGACAGGGTTCAAGGAGCATTCTGACGACAAGTATCAGGGAGCATTGTGATGACAAGTGTATTGAGAATTGTGATGACAATGGTCATGGAGCATTGTGATGAAAATGGCATGGAGTATTGTGATGACAGTCATCATGGAGAGTTGTGATCACAAGTGTTATGGAACATTGTGATCACAAGGGTTTGGAGCATTGTGATGACAGAGGTCATGCATCATTTTGATTTCAAGGAGCATGGAGCACTGTGATGACAAGGGCATGAAGCAATGTGACCAAAATATTCATGGAGGATTGTGATGACAATGGTAATTGAGTATTGTGATGACAAGCGCATAGAGCATTGTAATGACAAGGTCATGTAGCATTCTGCTGACAAAGGCATGGAACATTTTGATGATTGGTGTCATGGAGCACTGTGATGACAAGCGTCACGGAGCATTGTGAATACAGGGGTCATGGAGCATTGTGATGACAAGGGCATGGATCATTGTGATGACAACTGTCATGGAGCAGTGGTCTGAAAATGTTCATGGAGTATTGTGATGACAGGGGTCATGGAGCATTGTGATGACAGAGATCATGGAGAATTTCGATTTCATTGTGCTGACAATAGCTGGAAGCATTATGATGATGGGCATGATGCATTGTGATGACAGGTTTCATGGACCATTGAGTTGAAAAGGGGCATGGAGCACTGTGATTACAGGGGTCTGGGAGCATTGTGATGACAAGGGCATGAAGCATTTTGATGAGAAGACCATGGAACATTCTGATGACATGTGTCATGGAGCTTTGTGATGACAAGGGCATGGAGCATTTTGATTACAGGGGTCTTGGAGCACTGTGATGACAAGGGTCATGGAGCCTTGTGATGACAAGGCCGTGGAACATTGTGATGGCAGGGCTCATGGATCATTGTTATGACAGGGGTAATGGAGCATTGTGATGTGAAGGGCATGGAGCATTGTGATTACAAGATTTATGGAGCATTGCGATGACAAATTTGTGGACCATTTGGATGAAAATCATGTCGCCCATTGTGATGACAAGGGTTATGGAGCATTTTTCTGACAAAGGCATGGAGCATTGTGATGACAAGTGTCTCGGAGCATTGTGATGAAAAGTTCATGGAACATTGTGGTTACAAAGGTAACAGAGCCTTTTGATGTCGCGGGCATTGACCATTGTGATGACAAACGTTATGAAGAATTGTGATGACAGGAGTCACGGAGCATTGTGATGACAGGGGTCATGGAGCAATGTGATGACAAGGGCATGGAGCATTGTGCTAAGAAAGGCATAGTGCATTGTGATGACAAGTGTCAAAGAGCATTGTGATGAAATGTTCATGGAGCATTGGGCTTAAAAAAGTCACAGAGACAGTTGATGATGAGGGCATAGACCACTGTGATGACAAAAGTCATGGAGCATTGTGATGACTGGAGTCACGGAGCACTGTGATGACAGGGGTCATGGAGGATTGTGATAACAAGGGCATGGAGCATTGTGATGACAAGGGCATGGAACATTGTGATAACAACGGCATGGAGCATTGTGATGACAAGGGCATGGAGCACTGGTCTAATAATTTTCATGGAGTATTGCGATGACACTTGGAATGGCGCATTGTGATGACAAGGGCATGTAGCCCTGTGATGACCAGGTCTTGCAGTATTGTGAAGAGAGGTGTGAGGGAGCACTGTGATGACATATGTAATGGCCCATTGTGATAACAACGGCCTGGAGCATTGTGATGCCAAGTTTCATGGAGGATTCTGATGACAAAGTTAATGGAGCTTTGTGATGACAAGGGTCAGGGAGCATTGTGCTGTCAAGTGCATGGAGAATTGTGATGACAAGGGTCATGGAGCATTCTGATGACAAGCTTGTGGAGTATTTTGATGACAATGGCATGGAGCATTGTGAAGAAAATGGCATGGGGCTTTGTGATGAAAAAGGCATGGAGCCTTTTCGTGACATGGTTCAAGGAGCATTCTGACGACAAGTGCCAGGGAGCACTGTGATGACAAGTGTATTGAGAATTGTGATGACAAAGGTCATGGAGCATTGTGATGAAAAGGGCATGGAGTATTGTGATGGCAGGCATCATGGAGCGTTGTGATGACAAGTGTTATGGAACATTGTGATTCCAAGTGTTTGGAGCATTGTGATGACAGGGGTCATGGATCATTTTGATTTCAAAGTGCATGGAGCATTGTGATGACAAGGGCATGAAACAATGTGATCCCAAGGTTCATGGAGGATTGTGATGACAATGGTAATGGAGTATTGTGATGACAAGCTCATAGAGCATTGTAATGACAATGTCATGTAGCATTTTGCTGACAAAGGCATGGAGCATTGTGATGCCAAGTGTCATGGAGCATTGGGCTGAATATGTTCATGGAGTACTGTGATGACAGGGGTCATGGAGCATTGTGATGAGTAGGGAATGGAGCATTGTGATGAGAAGAGTCCCGGATCATTGTGTTGTCGGGTGTCATGGAGTGTTGTGATGACAGTGGTTATGGAGCATTTTGATGATATTTTTCATGGAGCATTGTGATGAGAATTTCATGGAGGATTAGGCTGAAAATATTCATGGAGTATTGTGATGACAGGGGTGTTGGAGCATTGTGATGACAAGGGAATGCAGCATGGTGATGACAAGGTCCTGGAGCATTGTGATGATAAAAGCATGGAGACTTGTGATGACGAGTCTCATGGAGCATTCTGATGAAAAGGGTCATGGAGCATTGTGATTACAGGGGTCTTCTAGCATTGTGATGACAAGGGCCTGGAGCATTGTTAGGAGAAGGCCATGGAGCATTCTGATGACATGTGTCATTGAGCTTTGAGATGACAAGGGCATGGAGCACTGTGTTTACAGGTGTCTTGGAACATTGTGATGAAAAGGCATGGATCATTGTGATGAAAAGGCATGGAGCCTTGTCATGACAGGGTTCAAGGAGCATACTGACGACAAGAGTCAGTGAGCATTGTGATGACAAGTGTATTGAGTATTGTGATGACAAAGTTCATGGAGCATTGTGATTAGAAGACCATGGATAATTGTGATGATGAGCGTCATAGGGTGTTGTGATGTTAAGTGTTATGGAACATTGTGATCACAAGGATTTGGAGCATTATGATGACAGTGGTCATGGATAATTTTGATTTCATTGTGATGACAATAGCCTGAAGCATTTTGATGATGGGCATGGAGCATTCTGGTGAGAGGCTTCATGGGGCATTGAGATGAAAAGTAGTATGGAGCATTGTGAATACAGGGGTCTTAGAGCATTGTCATGACAAGGGCATGGAGGATTGTGATGAGAAGGCCATGGAACATTGTGATGGCATGCGTCATGGGGCTTTGTGATGACAAGGGCATGGAGCATTTTGATTACAGGGGTCTTGGAGCATTGTGATGACAAGGGTCATGGAGCCTTGTGATGACAGGGCCGTGGAACATTGTGTGGGCAGGTGTCATGGAGCATTGTTATGACAGAGGTAATGGAGCATTGTGAGGAGAAGGGCATTGAGCATTGGTCTGAAAGGTTTCATGGATTTTTGTGATGAGATTGGGCATATAGCACTGTGATGACAAGGGCACGGAACACTGTGATACATGGGTCATGGAGGATTGTAATGACAAGGGCATGGAGCATTGTGATGAGAAGGGCATCGAGCATTGTGATGACAAGTGTCATGGAGCTTTGTGATGACAAGGGCATGGAGCAATGTGATGAGAGGGTTCATGGAGCATTGTGATGACAATGACATGGAGCATTGTGATTACAAGGTTTATGGAGCATAGCGATGACAAGGTTGTGGATCATTGTGATGAAAAGCGCATGGCATTTTGTGATGACAACGGTCATGGAGCATTGTCCTGACAAAGGCATGGAGCATTGTGATGACAAGGGTCCGGTGAATTGTGATGAAAGTTTCATGGAGCATTGTGTTTACAAAGGTCACAGGGCCTTGTGATGACTCACGCATGGGCCGTTGTGATGACAATCGTTATGAATCATTGTGATGACTGGAGTCACGGAGCATTGTGATGACAGGGGTCATGGAGCATTGTGATAACAAGGGTATGGAGCACTGTGATGACAGGGGCATGGAGCATTGGTCTGACAAGTTTCATATATTATTCTGATGACATTGGATATGGTGCATTGTGATGACAAGGTCATGGAGCAATTTGATGAGAAGGCCATGGAACATTCTGATGACATGTGTCATGGAGCTTTGTGATGACAAGGGCATGGAGCATTTTGATTACAGGGGTCTTGGAGCCTTGTGATGACAAGCGTCATGGAGCCTTGTGATGACAAGGCCGTGGAACATTGTGATGGCAGGGGTCATGGAACATTGTTATGACAGGGGTCATGGAGCATTGTGATGACAAGGGCATGGAGCATTGTGATGACCGGGTCATTGAACTTTGGTCTGACAAGTTTCCTAGATTATTGTGATGACAGTGGACATGGTTCATTGTGATGACAGGGGCATGGAGCATTGTGATGACAAGGGCATGGAGTATTGTGAAGACAGGTGTCAGGGAGCATTGTGATGACATATGTCATGGTCCATTGCGATGACAATGGCATGGAGCATTGTGATGCCAAATGTAATGGAGGTTTGTGATGACAAATATAATGGAGCATTGTGATGACTAGGGCTTGGAGCATTATGTTGACACGGGCCATTGAGAATTTTCATGACAATGTCGTGAAGCATTGTGATGATAAGGTCCTGGAGCACTGTGATGAGAAAATCATGGAGCCTTGTGATGACAAATCTCATGGAGCATACTGATGAAAAGGGGCATGGAGCATTCTGATTACAGGTGTTTTGGAACATTATGATAACTATGGCATGGAGCATTGTGATGACAAGGGCATGGAACATTGGTCTAATAATTTTCATGGATTATTGGGATGACAGTTGGAATGGTGCATTGTGATGACAAGGGCATGGAGCATTGTGATGACCAGGTTATGCATTATTGTGAAGAGAGGTGTCATGGAGCATTGTGATGACATATGTAATGACTCATAGTGATGACAATGTCATGGAGCATTGTGATGCCAAGTGTCATGGAGGATTCTGATGACAAAGGTAATGGAGCTTTGTGATGAAAATGGCTTGAAGCATTGTGATGACAAGGGTCAGGAAGCATTGTTCTGACAAGTGCATGGAGAATTGTGATGACAATGGTCATGGAGCATTCTGATGACAAGCTTGAGGAGTATTTTGATGACAATGGCATGGAGCATTGTGATAAAAATGGCATGGGGTTTTGTGATGAAAAATGCATGGAGCCTTTTTGTGACAGGTTTCAAGGAGCATTATGACGACAAGCGTCAGGGAACATTGTGATGACAAGTGTATTGAGAGTTGTGATGACAAAGGTCATGAAGCACTGTGAAGAAAAGGGCATGCATTATTGTGATGACAGGCATCATGGAGCGTTGTGATGACAACTGTTATGGAACATTGTGATCACAAGTGTTTGTAGCCTTGTGATGACAGAGGTCATGGATCATTTTGATTTCATGGAGCATGGAGCTTCGTGATGACAAGGGCATGAAGCAATGTGATCCTAGGATCATGGAGGATTGTGATGACAATGGTAATGGAGTACTATGATGACAAGCGCATAGAACATTGTAATGACAAGGTCATGTAGCATTTTGCTGACAAAGTCATGGAGCATTGTGATGACAGGTGTCATGGAGCATTGTGATGACAAGCGTCACGGAGCATTGTGAATACAGGGGTCATGGAGCATTGGGATGACAAGGGCATGGATGACTGTGATGAAAATTGTCATGGAGCATTGGGCTGAAAATGTTCATGGAGCATTGTGATGACTAGGGAATGGAGCACTGTGATGACAAGAGTCCCGGATCATTGTGTTGTCAGGTGTCATGGAGTGTTGTGATGAGAGTGGTCATGGAGCATTTTGATGATATTTGACATGGAGCACTGTGATGAGAATTTCATGGAGCATTGGGCTGAAAATGTTCATGGAGTATTGTGATGACAGGGGTCATGGAGCATTGTGAGGACAAGGGAATGGAACATGGTGATGACAAGGTCCTGGAGCACTGTGATGATAAGAGCATGGAGATTTGTGATGACAAGTCTCATGGAGCATTCTAATGAAAAGGGGCATGGAGCATTGTGATTACAGGTGTCTTGGAGCATTCTGATGACATGTGTCATGGAGTTTTGTGATGACAAGTGCATGGAGCACTGTGATTACAGGGGTCTTGGAGCATTGTGATGAAAAGGGCATGGATCATTGTGATGAAAAGGCATGGAGCCTTGTCATGACAGGCTTCAAGAAGCATACTGACGACATGTGTCAGGGAGCATTGTGATGACATGTGTACTGAGAATTGTGATGACAAAGGTCATGGAGCATTGTGATGAGAAGACCATGGATAATTGTGATGATGAGCATCATAGGGTGTTGTGATGATAAGTGTTATGGAAGTTTGTGATCACAAGGGTTTGGAGCATTATGATGACAGTGGTCTTGGATAATTTTGATTTCATTGTGATGACAATAGCCTGAAGCATTATGATGATGGGAATGGTGCATTTTGATGACAGGCTTCATGGAGCATTGAGATGAAAAGGAGCATGGAGCATTGGAATTACAGGTGTCTTGGAGCACTGTCATGACAAGGGCATGTAGCATTTTGATGAGAAGGCCATGGAACATTCTGATGGCATGTGTCATGGAGCTTTGCGATGACAAGGGCATGGAGCATTATGATTACAGCGGTTTGGAGCATTGTGATGACAAGGATCATGGAGCTTTGTGATGACAAGGCCATGGAATATTGTGATGGCAGGGGTCATGGAGCATTGTTATGACAGAGGTAATGGATCATTGTGATGAGAAGGGCATCGAGCATTGGTCTGAAATATTTCATGGATTACTGGGATGAGAAGGGCATTGAGCATTGTGATGACAAGTGTCATGGAGCTTTGTGATGACAAGGGCATGGAGCAATGTGATGAGAAGTTTCATGGAGCATTGTGATGACAATTGCATGGAGCATTGTGATGCCAGGGGTCATGGAGCTTTGGGATGAAATCTGTCATGGAGCATTTTGATGACAGTGGTTATGGAACATTGTGATGTCAGGGGTCATAGAACATTGTGCTGATAAGTGGATGTAGCATTGTGATGACAGGGTTCATGGAACATTGTGATAACAGGGGTGAGGGAAGATTGTGATGACTAGTGATGGAACATTGTGATATCTCATGTGAGAGAGCATTTGGATGAGAAGTGCATGGAGCATTGTGCTTACTAGGTTTGTGGAGCATAACGATGACAATGTTGTGGATCATTTTGATGAAAAGCGCATGGCACACTGTGATGACATGTGTCATGGAGCATTGTTCTGACAAAGGCATGGAACATTGTAATGACAAGGGTCACGGAGCATTGTGATAAAAAGTTCATTGAGCATTGTGTTTACAAATGTCACAGAGCCTTGTCATGACGCGGGCATGGACCGTTGTGATGACAAACGATATGAAGCATTGTGATGACTGGAGTCACGGAGCAATATGATGACAAGGGTCATGCAGCATTGTGATGACAAGGGCATGGAGCATTGTGATGACAGGGGCATGGAGCATTGGTCTGACAAGTTTCATAGACTATTGTGATGACAGTGGACATGGTGCATTTTCATTACAAGGGCATGGAGCATTGTGATGACAAGGGCATGAAATATTGTGAAGAATGGTGTCAGGGAGCATTGTGATGACATATGTCATGGTCCATGGCGATGACAATGGCATGGAGCATTGTGATGCCAAATGTAATGGAGGATTGTGATGACAAATATAATGGAGCATTGTGATGACAAGGGCTTGGAGCATTATGATGACAAGGGCCATTGAGGATTTTCACGAAAATGTCGTGAAGCATTGTGATGACAAGGTCCTGGAGCATTGTGATGAGAAAACCATGGAGACTTGTGATGACAAATCTCATGGAGCATACTGATGAAAAGGGGCATGGAGCATTCAGATTACAGGGGTTTTGGAACATTGTGATAACTAGGGCATGGAGCATTGTGATGACAAGGGCATGCAGCATTGGTCTAATAAGTTTCATGGATTATTGTGATGAAACTTGGAGTGGCGCATTGTGATGAAAAGGGCATGGAGCATTGTGATGACAAGGTCATGCAGTATTGTGAAGAGAGCTGTCAGGGAGCATTGTGATGACATATGTAATGGCCCATTGAGATGACAATGGCATGGAGCATTGTGATGCCAAGTGTCATGGAGGATTCTGATGACAAAAGTAATGGAGCATTGTGATGACAAGGGCATGGAGCATTGTGATGACAAAGGTCAGGATGCATTGTGCTGACAAGTGCATGGAGAATTGTGATGACAAGGGTCATGGAGCATTCTGATGACAAGCTTGTGGATTATTTTGATGACAATGACATGGAGCATTGCGATGAAAATGGCATGGGGCTTTGTGATGAAAAATGCATGGAGCCTTTTCATAACAGGGTTCAAGGAGCATTCTGATGAAAAGTGTCAGGGAGCATTGTGATGACAAGTGTATTGAGCATTGTGATGACAAAGGTCATGGAGCATTGTGATGAAAAGAGTATGGATTATTGTTATGGCAGGCATCATGGAGCGTTGTGATGACAAGTGTTATGGAACATTGTGATCACAAGGGTTTGGAGCATTGTGATGACAGAGGTCATGGATCATTTTATTTCAAGGAGCATGGAGCATTGTGATGCCAAGGGCATGAAGCAATGTGATCCCAAGTTTCATGGAGGAATGTTATGACAATGGTAATGGAGTATTGTGATGACAAGCTCATAGAGCATTGTAATGACAAGGTCATGTAGCATTTTGCTGACAAAGGCATGGAGCATTGTGATGAAAGGTGTCATGGAGCACTGTGAATACAGGGGTCATGGAGCATTCGGATGACAAGGTCAAGGATCATTGTGATGACAATAGTCATGGAGCATTGGGCTGAAAATGTTCATGGAGTATTGTGATGACTGGGGTCATGGAGCATTGTGATGAGTAGGGAATGGAGCATTGTGATGCCAAGAGTCCCGGATCATTGTGTTGTCAGGTGTCATGGAGTGTTGTGTTGACAGTGTTCCTGGAGCATTTTGATGATATTTGTCATGGAGCATTGTGATGAGAATTTCATGGAGTATTGGGCTGAAAATATTCATGGAGTATTGTGATGACCGGGGTATGGAGCATTGTGAAGACAAGGGAATGGAGCATGGTGATGAAAAGTTCCTGGAGCATTGTGATGATAAGACCATGGAGACTTATGATGACAAGTCTCATGGAGCATTCTGATGAAAAGGGGCATGGAGCATTGTGATTACATGGGTCTTGGAGCATTGTGATGACAAGGGCATAGAGCATTGTGAGGAGAAGGCAATGGAGCATTCTGATGACGTGTCATGGAGCATTGTGATGAAACGGGCATGAAGTATTGTGATGACAGGGGTCATGGAGCCTTGTGATGAAAAGGCTGTGGAACACTTTGATGGCAGGGGTCATGGAGCATTGTTATGACAGAGGTAATGGAGCATTGTGATGACAAGCGTCACGGAACTTTGTGAATACAGGGTTCATGGAGCATTGGGATGACAAGGGCATGGATCATTGTGATGACAAGGGTCATGGAGGATGGGGCTGAAAATTTTCATGGAGTATTTTGATGACAGGTGTCATGGAGCATTGTGCTGATAAGGGGATGTAGCACTGTGATGACATGGGTCATGGAACACTGTGATAACAGGGTTAAGGGAGGATTGTGATGACTAGTGATGGAACATTGTGATAACAGGGTTAAGGGAGGATTGTGATGACTAGTGATGGAACATTGTGATATCCAATGTGAGAGAGCATTTGGATGAGAAGTGCATGGAGAATTGTGATTACAATGTTTATGGAGCATAGCAATGACAAGGTTGTGTATCATTGTGATAAAATGCGCATGGCACAATGTGATGACAAGGGTCATGGAGCATTTTTATGACAAAGGCATGGAGCATTGTGATGACAAGTGTCACGGAGCATTGTGATGAAAAGTTCATGGAACATTGTGGTTACAAAGGTCACAGAGCCTTGTGATGACGCGGGCATAGACCGTTGTGATGACAAAAGTTATGAACCACTGTGATGACTGGAGTCACGGAGCATTGTGACGACAGGGTTCATGGAGCATTGTGATGAAAAGGGCATGGAGCATTGTAATGAAAGCGGCATGCAGAATTGGTCTGACAAGTTTCATAGATTATTGTGATGACAGTGGGCATGAAGCATTGTGATGACAAGGACATGGAGCATTGTGATGACAAGGGTATGGAGTATTGTGAAGATGTGTCAGGGAGCATTGTGATGACATATGTAATGGTCCATTGTGATGACAATGGCATGGAGCATTGGTCTAATAAGTTTCATGGATTATTGTGATGACAGTTGAAATGGCGCATTGTGATGACAAGGGCATGGATCATTTTGATGACCAGGTCATGCAGTATTGAGAAGAGAGGTGTCAGGGAGCATTGTGATGATATATGTAATGGCCCATTGTGATGACAATGGCATGGAGCATTGTGATGCCAAGTGTCATGGAGGATTCTGAGGACAAAGGTAATGGAGCATTGTGATGACAATGGCTTGGAGCATTGTGATGACAAGGGTCAGGGAGCATTGTGCTGACAAGTGCATGGAGAATTGTGATGACAAGGGTCATGGAGAATTCTGATAAAAGGCTTGTGGAGTATTTTGATGACAATGGCATGGTGCATTGTGATGAAAATGGCATGGGGCTTTGTGATGAAAAAAGCATGGAGCCTTTTCGTGACAGAGTTCAAGGAGCATTCTGATGACAAGTGTCAGGGGGCATTGTGATGACAAGTGTATTGAGAATTGTGATGACAAAGGTCATGGAGCATTGTGATGAAAATGGCATGGAGTATTGTGATGACAGGCATCATGGAGCGTTGTGATGACAAGTGTTATGGAACACTGGGATCACAAGGGTTTGGAGCATTGCGATGACAGATGTCATGGATCATTTTGATTTCAAGGAGCATGGAGCATTGTGATGACAAGGGCATAAAGCAATGTGATCCCAAGTTTCATGGAGGATTGTGATGAAAATGGTAATGGAGTATTGTGATGACAAGCGCATAGAGCATTATAATGAAAAGGTCATGTATCATTTTGCTGACAAAGGCAGGGAGCATTGTGATGACAGGTGACATGGAGCAGTGTGATGACAAGCGTCACGGAGCATTGTGAATACAGGGGTCATGGGGCTTTGGGGTGACAAGGGCATGGATCATTGTGATGACAAGTGTCTTGGAGCATTGGGCTGAAAATGTTCATGGAGTATTGTGATGACAGGGGTTATGGTGCATTGTGATGTCTAGGGAATGGAGCATTGTGATGACAAGAGTCCCGGATCATTGTGTTGTCAGATGTCATGGAGTGTTGTGATGACAGTGGTCATGGAGCATTGTGATGATATTGGTCATGGAGCATTGTAATTAGAAGTTCATAGAGCATTGGGCTGAAAATGCTCATGGAGTATTGTGATGACAGTGGTCATGGAGCATTGTGATGACAAGGGAATGAAGCATGGTGATGACAAGGTCCTGTAGCATTGTGATGAGATGACAATGGAGACTTGTGGTGACAAGTCTCATGGAGCATTCTGATGAAAAAGGGCATGGAGCACTGTGATTACATGGGTCTTGGAACACTGTGATGACAAGGGTCATGGAGCCTTGTCATGACAAGCCCGTGGAACATTGTGATGGCAGGGGTCATGGAGCATTTTTATGACAGAGGTAATGGAGCATTGTGATGATAACGGCAAGGAGCATTGTGATGACCAGTTCATGCAGTATTGTGAAAAGTGGTGTCAGGGAGCATTGTGATGACATATGTAATGGCCCATTGAGATGACAATGGCATGGAGCATTGTGATGCCAAGTGTCATGGAGGATTCTGATGAAAAAGGTAATGGAGCATTGTGATGACAATGGCTTGGAGCATAGTGATGAGAAGGGTCAGGGAGCATTGTGCTGACAAGTGCAAGGAGAATTGTGATGACAAGGGTCATGGAGCATTCTGATGACAAGCTTGTGGAGTATTTTGATGACAATGGCATGGAGCATTGTGATGAAAACGGCATGGGGCTTTGTGATGAAAAATGCATGGAGCCTTTTCGTGACAGGGTTCAAGGAGCATTCTGATGACAAGTGTCAGGGAACATTGTGATGAGAAGTGTATTGAGAATTGTGATGACAAGGGTCATGGAGCATTCTGATGACAAGCTTGTGTGGTATTTTGATGACAATGGCATAGAGCATTGTGATGAAAACGGCAAGGGGCTTTGTGATGAAAAAGGCATGGAGCCTTTTCGTGACATGGTTCAAGGAGCATTCTGACGACAAGTGTCAGGGAACATTTTAATGACAAGTGTATTGAGAATAGTGATGACAAAGGTCATGGAGCATTGTGATGAAAAGACCATCGAGTATTGTGATGATAGGCATCATGGAGCACTGTGATGACAAGTGTTATGGAACATTGTGATCACAAGGGTTTGGAGCATTGCGATGACAGAGGTCATTGATCATTTTGATTTCAAGGAGCATGGAGCATTGTGATGACAAGGGCATGAAGCAATGTGATCCCAAGGTTCATGGAGGATAGTGATGACAATGGTAATGGAGTATTGTGATGACAAGCGCATAGAGCATTGTAATGACAAGGTCATGTAGCATTTTGCTGAAAAACGCATAGAGGATTGTGATGACTGGTGTCATGGAGCACTGTGATGACAAGCATCACGGAGCATTGTGAATACAGTGGTCTTGGAGCTTTGGGATGACAAGGGCATGGATCATTGTGATGACAGGTGTCATGGAGCACTGTGATGACAAGCATCACGGAGCATTGTGAATACAGGGGTCATGGAGCATTGGGATGACATATGGCATGGTCCATTGAGATGACAATGGCAGGGAGCATTGTGATGCCAAATGCACTGGAGGATTGTGATGACAAATATAATGGAGCATTGTGATGACTAGGGCTTGGAGCATTATGATGACTAGGGCTTGGAGCATTATGATGACAAAACCATGGAGCCATGTGATGACAAATCTCATGGAGCATACTGATGAAAAAGGGCATGCATCATTGTGATTACAGGGGTCTTGGAACTTTGTGATGACAAGGGCATGGAGCATTGTGAGGAGAAGTCCAAGGAGCATTCTGATGGCATGCATCATTGAGCTTTGTGATGACAAGTGCATGGAGCATCGTGATTACATGGGTCTTGGAGCATTGTGATGAAAAGGGCATGGATCATTGTGATGAAAAAGGCATGGAGCCTTGTCATGACAGGGTAAAAGGAGCATACAGACAACAAGTGTCAGGGAGCAGTTTGATGACAAGTGTATTGAGCATTGTGATGACGAAGGTCATGGAGCATTGTGATGAGAAGACCATGGATAATTGTGATGACGAGCGTCATTGGGCACTGTGATGACAAGTGTTATGGAATATTGTGATCACAAGGGTTTGGAGCATTGTTATGACAGAGGTCATGGAGCATTTTGATTTCATTGTGATGACAATAGGCTGAAGCATTATGATGATGGGCATGGTGCATTGTGATGACAGGGTTCATGGATCATTGAGATGAAAAGGGGCATGGAGGATTGTGATTAGAGGGGACTAGGAGCATTGTGATGAGAAGGGTCATGGAGCCTTGTGATGACAAGGCCATGGAATATCGTTATGGCAGGGGTCATGGAGCATTGTTATGACAGGGATAATGGAGCATTGTGATGGCAAGGGCATGGAGCATTGTGATGGCATATGTCATGGAGCTATGTGAAGTCAAGGGCATGGAGCAATGTGATGAGAGCGTTCATGGAGCATTGTGATGACAATGACATGGGACATTGTGATGCCAAGGGTCATGGATCATTGTGATGACAATGGTCATGGAGCATTTTGATGGCAAGTGCGTTGTGCATTGGGATGAGGAGGGCAGGGAGCATTGTGATGACAGGGTCATGGAGCAATTTGATGAAAAGTGTCATGGAACATTTTGATGACAGGTGTTATGGAACATTGTGATGTCATGGGTCATCGAACTTTGTGATGATAAGTGCATGTAGCATTGTGATGACAGGAGTCATGGAACATTGTCATGACAGGGGTGAGGGAGTATTGTGACAAATAGTGATGTAGCATTGTGATAGCAGTGTTGAGAGAGCATTTTGATGAGAAGTGCATGGAGCATTGTGATGACAAATTTTATGGAGCATTGTGATGACAAGATTGTGGAGCACTGTGATGATAAGCGCATGGTGAATTGTGATGACATGTGTCATGGAACATTGTGCTGACAAGCGTATGGAGCATTGTGATGACAAGGGTCATGGAGCATTGTGCTGAGAAGGGCATAGAGCATTGTGATGACAAGGGTCAAAGAGCATTGTGATGGAAAGTTCATGGAGCATTGTGGTTAAAAATGTCACAGAGACTGTTGATGACGAGGGCATGGACCATTGTGATGACAAAGGTAATGAAGCACTGTGATGACTGGAGTCATGGAGCATTGTGATGACAGGGGTCATGGAGCATGGTGATAAAAAGTTCATGGAGCATTGTGATGAAAAAGGCATGGAGTATTGTGATGACAGGCATCATGGAGCATTGTGAAGACAAGTGTTATGGAACATTGTGATCACAAGGGTTTGGAGCATTGTGATGAGAGAGGTCATGGATCATTTTGAGTTCAAGGCACATGGAGCACTGTGATGACAAGGGCATGAAGCAATGTGATCCCAAGGTTCAAGAAGGATTGTGATGACAATGGTAATGGAGTATTTTGATGACAAGCACAGAGAGCATTGTAATGACAAGGTCATGTAGCTTTTTGCTGACAAAGGCATGGAGCATTGTGATGACAGGTGTCATGGAGCACTGTGATGACAAGCGATACGGAGCATTGTGAATACAGGGGTCATGGAGCATTGGGATGACAAGGGCATGGATCACTGTGATGACAAGGTTCATGGAGCATTGGGCTGAAAATGTTCATGGACTATTGTGATGACGGGTCATGGAGCATCGTGATGACTAGGGAATGGAGCATTGTGATGACAAGAGTGCTGGATCATTGTGTTGTCAGGTGTTATGGATGGTTGTGATGACAGTGGTCATGGAGCATTGTGATGATATTGGTCATGGAGAATTGTGATGAGAATGTCATGTAGCATTCGGCTGGAAATGTTAATGGATTATTCTAATGACAGGGGTCATGGAGCATTGTGATGACAAGGGAATAGAGCATGGTGATGACAAGGTCCTAAAGCATTGTGATGAGATGACCATGGAGACTTGTGATGACAAGTCTCATGCAGCATTCTGATGAAAAAGGGCATGGAGCATTGTGATTACAGGGGTCTTGGAGCATTGTTTT
The DNA here is from genome assembly GCF_964341445.2 of Mesoplodon mirus. Classification (NCBI taxonomy): domain Eukaryota; kingdom Metazoa; phylum Chordata; class Mammalia; order Artiodactyla; family Ziphiidae; genus Mesoplodon; species Mesoplodon mirus. The sequence goes on along the minus strand of NW_028295644.1, from coordinate 659,741 downwards.
GACAAGGGCATGGAGCATTGTGAGGAGAAGGCCATGGAGAATTCTGATGACATGCGTCATGGAGCTTTTTGCTGACAAGGCCATGGAGCATTGTGATAACAGGGGTCTTGGAGCATTGTGATGAAAAGGCATGGCTCATTTTGATGTAAAAGGCATGGAGCCTTGTCATCACAGGGTTCAATGAGCATACTGACGACAGGTGTCAGGGAGTATTTTAATGACAAGTGTATTGAGCATTGTGATGACAATGATCATGGAGCATTGTGATGAGAACACCATGGAAAACTGTGATGATGATCGTCATGGGGTGTTGTGATGATAAGTGTTATGGAACATTGTGATCACAAGGGTTTGGAGCATTATGATGACAGAAGTCATGGAGAATTTTGATTTCATTGTAGTGACAATAGCCTGAAGCATTATGAAGATGGGCATGGTGCATTGTGATGACAGGGTTCTTGGAGCATTGAGATGAAAAGGGGCATGGAGCATTGTGATTACAGGGTCTTGGAACATTGTGATGACAAGGGCATGGAGCATTGTGATGAGAAGGGCATGGAGCATTGTGATTACAAGTTTTATGGAGCATTGCGATGACAAATTTGTTGACCGTTGGGATAAAAATCACGTGGCACATTGTGATGACAAGGGTCATGGAGCATTTTTCTGACAAAGGCATGGAGCACTGTGATGAGAAGTGTCACAGAGCACTGTGATGAAAAGTTCATGAATCATTGTGGTTAAAAAGGTCACAAAGCCTTGTGATGACGCGGGAATGGACCATTGTTTTGACAAATGTTATGAAGCATTGTGATGACTGGAGTCAAGGAGCATTGTGATGACAGGGTCATGCAGCATTGTGATGTCAAGGGCATGGAGCATTGTGATGAGAAGACCATGGAACTTTCTGATGACATGCGTCATGGAGCTTTGTGATGACAAGGGCATGGAGCATTGTGCTTTCAGGGGTATGGAGCATTGTGATGACAAGTATCATGGAACCTTGTGATGACTAGGCCGTGGAACATTTTGATGGCAAGGGTCATGGTGCATTTTTATGACAGGTGTAATGAAGCATTTTGATGAGAAGGGCATGGAACATTGGTCTGAATTGTTTGATGGATTATTGTGATGAGAGTGGGCGTGGAGCATTGTGATGACAAGGGCACGGAACACTGTGATACATGGGTCATGCAGGATTGTAATGACAAGGGCATGGAGCATTGTGATGAGAAGGGCATCGTTCATTGTGATGACAAGTGTCATGGAGCTTTGTGATGACAAGGGCATGGAGCAATGTGATGAGAGTGTTCATGGAGCATTGTGATGACAATGACATGGAGCATTGTGATGCCAAGGGTCATGGAGCTTTGTGATGACAAGTCATGGAGCATTTTGATGACAAGGTCATGGTGCATTGTGCTGAGAAATGCAGGGAGCATTTTGATGACCAGGTCATGCAGCAATTTGATAAAAAGTGTAAAGGAACATTTTGATGGCAGGGGTGATAGAACATTGTGTTGTCAGGGGTCTTGGAGCTTTGGGATGAAAATGGTCATGGAGAATTTTGATGACAGGGGTCATGGAACATTGTGATGATAAGGGGATGTAGCATTGTGATGACAGTGTCCTGGAACATTGTGATTACAGGGATGAGGGAGTATTGTGATGACTAGAGATGGAACATTGTGATATCTCTGGTGAGAGAGCATTTTGATGAGAAGTGCATGGACCATTGTGATTACAAGGTTTATGAAGCATAGCAATGACAAGGTTGTGGACCGTTGTGATGAAATGCGCGTGGCACATTGTGATGACTATGTTCATTGAGCATTGTTCTGACAAAGAAATGGAGCTTTGTGATGACAAAGGCACGGAGCATTGTGATTACATGGGTCATGGAGCATTTTGATGACAATGGCGTCGACCATTGTGATGAGAAGGCCATGGATAATTGTGATGATGCGCGTCATGGAGCACAGTAATGACAAGGGGTATGGAGCATTGTGATGACAGTGGCCATGGAGAAATGTGATGACAAGTGTCATGGAGCATTCTGATGACAAGCTTGTGGAGTATTGTGACGACAATGGCTTGGAGCATTGTGATGAAAAGGGCATGGAGCATTGTGATGAAAAAGGCATGAAGCCATTTCATGACAGGTTTCAAGGAGCATAATGATGACAAGTGTCAGGGAACATTGTGATGACATGTGTATTGAGAATTGTGATGAAAAAGATCATGGAGCATTTTGACGAAAAGGGCAGAGAGTATTGTGATGACAGGCATCATGGAGCGTTGTGATGACAAGTGTTATGGAACATTGTGATCACAATGGTTTGGAGCATTGTGATGATAGAAGTCATGGATCATTTTGTTTTCAAGGAGCATGGAGCATTGTGATGACAAGGGCATGAAGCAATGTGATACCAATGTTCATGGATGATTGTGATGACAATGCTAAGGGAGTATTGTGATGACAAGCAAATGGAGCATTTTGATGGCAAGATCATGTAGCATTTTGCTGACACAGGCATGGAGCATTGTGGTGATAAGGGTCATAGAGCACTTTGATGAGAAGCATCATGGATCACTGTGATTACAGGGGTCATGGAGCACTGGGATGGCAAGGTCATGGATCATTGTGATGACAAGTGTCATGGAGAATTGGGCTGAAAATATTAATGGAGCATTGTGATGACTAGGGAATGGAGCATTGTGATGACTAGAGTCCCGGATCACTGTGTTGTCAGGGGTCATAGAGCGTTGTGATGACAGTGGTCATGGAGCATTGTGATGATAGGCATCATGAAGCACTGTGATGAGAAGTTCCTGGAGAATTGGCGTGAAAATGTTCAGGAAGTATTGTGAGGACAGGGGTCATGGAGCATTGTGATGACAAGGGAATGGAGCACTGTGATGAAAGGTTCCTGGAGCACTGTGTTGAGGAGACCATGGAGCCTCGTAATAAGAAGTCTCATGGAGCATTCTGATGAAAAGGGGCATGGAGTATTGTGATTACAGGGGTCTTGGAGCATTGTGATGACAAGGGCATGGAGCATTGTGATTACTGGTGTCTTGGAGCATTGTGATGAAATTGGCATGGATCATTGTTATGAAAATGGTATGGAGCCTTGTCATGACAGGGTTCCAGGAGCATACTGATGACAAGTGTCAGGGAGCATTGTGATGACATGTGTATAGAGCATTGTGATGACAAAGGTCATGGAGCACTGTGATGAGAAGACCATGGTTAACTGTGATGATGAGCTTCATGGGGCGTTGTGATGATAAGTGTTATGGAACATGGTGATCACCAGGATTTGGAGCATTGTGATGAGATAGATCATCGAATATTTTGATTTCATTGTGATGACAATAGCCTGAAGCTTTATGATGATGGTCATGGTGCATTTTGATGACAGGGTTCATGGAGCATTGAGATGCAAAGTGTCATGGCGCACTGTGATTAGAGGGTTCATGGAGCATTGTGATGACAATGGCATGGAGCATTGAGATGCCAATTGTCATGGAGCTTTGTGATGACAAATGTCATGGAGCATTTTGATGACAAGGGCGTGGTACATTGTGATGAGAAGGGCAGGGAGCATTGTGATTACAGGGTCATAGAGCAATTTGATGAAAAGTGTCATGGAATATTTTAATGACAGGGGTTATGGAACATTGTGATGTCAGGGTTCATGGAGCATTTTGATGAAAATGATCATGGAGAATTATGATGACAGGGGTTATGGAACATTGTGATGTCAGGGGTCATTGAGCATTTTGAGGAAAAGTGTTATGGAGCATTATGATGACAGGGGTTATGGAACATTGTGATGTCAGGGGTCACCGAACTTTGTGAGGATATGTGCATGTAGCATTGCAAAGACAAAAGTCATGGAACATTGTGATGACAGGGGTGAGGGAGTATTGTGATGAATAGTGCTGTAACATTGTGATATCATTGGTAAGAAAGCATTTTGATGAGAAGTGCATGGAGAATTGTGATGACAAGTTTTATGGAGCATCGTGGAGACAAGATTGTGGAGCACTCTGATGAGAAGCGCAGGGTGCATTGTGATGACATGGGTCATGGAGCATTGTGCTGAGAAAGGCATAGAACATTGTGATGACAAGGGTCAAAGAGCATTGTGATGAAAAGTTATTGGAGCATTGTGGTTAAATATGTCACAGAGACTGTTGATGACGAGGGCATGGACCACTGTGATGAAAAAGGTCATGAATCATTGTGATGAATGGAGGCATGGAGCATTGTGATGACAGGCGTCATGGAGCATTGTGATAACAAGGACATGGAGCATTGTGATGACAAGGGAATGGAGCATTGGTCTAATAAGTTTCATGGATTATTGTGATGACTGTTATAATGGCGCATTGTGATGACAAAGTCATGCAGTATTGTGAAGACAGGTGTCAAGGAGCATTTTAATGACATATATAATGGCCCATAGTGATGACAATGGCATGGAGCATTGTGATGCCAAGTGTCATGGAGGATTCTGATGACAAAGGTAATGGAGCATTGTGATGACAATGGCTTGGAGCATTGTGATGACAAGGGTCAGGAAGAATTTTGCTGATAGGTGCAGGGAGAATTGTGATGAAAACGGTCATGAAGTATTCTGATGACAAGCTTGTGGAGTATTTTGATGACAATGGCATGGAACATTGTGATGAAAAAGGCATGTGGCATTGTGATGACAAGTGTATTGAGAATTGTGATGACAAAGGTCATGGAGCATTGTGATGAGTAGGGCATGGAGTATTGTGATGACAGGCATCATGGAGCATTGTGATGACAAGTGTTATGAAACATTGTGATCACAAGGGTTTGGAGCATTGTGATGACAGAGGTCATGGATCATTTTGATTTCAAGGAGCATGGAGCATTGTGATGACAAGGGCATGAAGCAATGTGATCCCAAGGTTCATGGAGGACTGTGATGACAAAGGGAATGGAGTATTGTGATGACAAGTGCATAGAGCATTGCAATGACAAGGTCAGGTAGCATTTTGCCGACAAAGGCATGGAGCATTTTGATGACAGGTGTCATGGAGCAATGTGATGACAAGCGTCACGGAGCATTGTGAATACAGGGGTCATGGAGCATTGGGATGACAAGGGCATGGATCTTTGTGATGACAAGTGTCATGGAGCATTGGGATGAAAATGTTCATGGAGCATTTTGATGACAAGTTCCTGGAGCACTTTGATGAAAAGACAATGGAGACTTGTGATGACAAGTCTCATGGAGCATTCTGATGAAAAGGCACATGTAGCATTGTGAATACAGGGGTCTTGGAGCATTGTGATGACAAGGGCATGGAGCATTGTGAGGAGAAGGCCATGGAGCATTCTGATGACATGCGTCATTGAGCTTTGTGATGACAAGGGCATGGAGCATTGTGATTACAGGGGTCTTGGAGCATTGTGATTAAAAGGGCATGGATCATTGTGATGAAAAAGGCATGGAGACGTGTCATGACAGGGTTAATGGAGCATACTGATGACAAGTGTCAGGGAGCATTGTGATGACAAGTGTATTGACCATTGTGATAAAAAAGGTCATGGAGCATTGTGATGAGTAGACCATGGATAATTGTGATGATGAGCGTCATTGGGTGTTGTGATGATAAGTGTTATGGAACATTGTGATCACAAGGGATTGGCGCATTGTGATGACAGAGGTCATGGAGCATATAGATTTCATTGTGATGACAATAGCCTGAAGCATTATCATGATGGGCCTGATGCATTGTGATGACAGTGTTCATGGAGCATTGAGATGAAAAGGGGCATGGAGCATTGTGATTACAGGGGTCTTGGAGCATTGTGATGACAAGGGCAGGGAGCATTGTGAGGAGAAGGCCATGGAGCCTTCTGATGACATTCGTCATTGAGCTTTGTGATGACAAGGGCATGGAGCATTGTGATTAAAGGGTTCTTGGAGCATTGTGATGTCAAGGGCATGGAGCATTTTGATGAGAAGGACATGGAACATTCTGATGGCATGTGGCATGGAGCTTTTTAATGACAAGGGCATGGAGCATTGTGATTACAGGGGTCTTGGGGCATTGTGATGACAAGTGTCATGGAGCCTTGTGATGACAAGGCCATGGAATATTGTGATGGCAGGGGTCATGGAACATTGTTATGATAGGGATAATGGAGCATTGTGATGAGAAGGACATGGAGCATTGTGAATACAAGGTTTATGGAGCATTACCATGACAAATTTGTGGACCGTTGTGATGAAAAGCGCGTAGCATATTGTGAATACAATGGTCATGGAGCATTTTTCTGACAAAGGCATGGAGCATTTTGATGACAATGGTCACGAAGCATTGTGATGAAAAGTTCATGGAGCATTGTGGTTATAAAGGTCACAGAGCCTTGTGATAACGTGGACATGGACCATTGTGATGACAAATGTTATGAAGCATTGTGATGAGTGGAGTCATGGAGCATTGTGATGACAGTGGACATGGAGCATTGTGATGACAAGGGCATAGAGCATTTTGGTAACAGGGGCATGGAGCATTGGTTTGACAAGTTTCATTGATTATTGTGATGACAGTGGACATGGTGCATTGTGATGACAAGGGCATGGATCATTGTGATGAGAAGGTCATGCAGTATTGTGAAGACAGCTGTCAGGGAGCATTGTGATGACATATGTAATGGCCCATTGTGGTGACAATGGCATGGAGCATTGTGATGCCAAGTGTCATGGATGATTCTGATGACAAATGTAATGGAGCATTGTGATGACAATGGCTTGGAGCATTGTGATGACAAGGGTTAAGGAGCATTGTGCTGACCAGTGCATGGAGAATTGTGATGACAAGGGTCATGGAGCAATCTGATGACAAACTTGTGGAGTATTATGATGACAATGGCATGGAGCATTGTGATGAAAACGGCATGGGGCATTGTGATGAAAAAGGCATGGAGCCTTTTCATGACAGAGTTCAAGGAGCATTCTGACGACATATGTCAGGGAGCATTGTGATGACAAGTGTATTGAGAATTGTGATGACCAAGGTCATGGAGCATTGTGATGAAAAGGGCATGGAGTATTGTGATGACAGGCATCATGGAGCGTTGTGATGACAAGTGATATGGAGCATTGTGATCACAAGGCTTTGGAGCATTTTGATGACAGATTTCATGGATCATTTTGATATCAAGGAGCACGGAGCATTGTGATGACAAGGGCATAAAGCAATGTGATCCCAAGGTTCATGGAGGATTGTGATGACAATGGTAATGGAGTATTGTGATGACAAGCGCATAGAGCATTGTAATTACAAGGTCATTTAGCCTTTTGCTGACAAAGTCATCTAGCATTGTGATGACAGGTGTCATGGAGCACTGTGATGACAAGCGTCACAGAGCATTGTGAATACAGGGGTCATGGAGCATTGGGATGACAAGGGCATGGATCATTGTGATGACAATGGTCATGGAGCATTGGGCTGAAAATGTTCATTGAGTATTGTGATGGCAGATGTCATGGAGAATTTTTATTTCATTGTGGTGACAATAGCCGGAAGCATTATGATGATGGGCATGGTGCATTGTGATGACAGGGTTCATGGAGCATTGAGATGAAAAGGGGCAGGGAGCATTGTGATTACAGGGGTCTTGGAGCACTGTGATGACAAGGGCATGGAGCATTTTCATGAGAAGGACATGGAACATTTTGATGGCATGTGTCATTGAGCTTTGTGATGACAGGGGCATGGATCATTGTGATTACAGTGGTCTTGGAGCATTGTGATGACAAGTGTCATGGAGCCTTGTGATGACAAGGCCGTGGAATATTGTGATGGCAGGGGTCATGGAGAATTGTTATGACAGGTGTAATGGAGCATTGTGATGTGAAGGGCATGGAGCATTGTGATTACAAGGTTTATGGAGCATTACCATGACAAATTTGTGGACCCTTGTGATGAAAAGTGCGTAGAACATTGTGATGACAAGGGTCAAGGAGCATTTTTCTGACAAAGGCATGGAGCATGTTGATGACAAAGGTCACGGAGCATTGTGATGAAAAGTTCATGGAGCATTGTGGTTACAAAGGACACAGAGCCTTTTGCTGACGCGGGCATGGACCACTGTGATGACAAATGTTATGAAGCATTGTGATGACTGGAGTCACGGAGCATTGTGATGACAGGGGTCATGGAGCATTGTGATGACAAGGGCATGGAGCATTGTGATGACAAGGGCATGGAACATTGGTCTAATAAGTTTCATGGATTATTGCGATGACAGTTGGAATGGCGCATTGTGATGACAAGGGCAAGGAGCATTGTGATGACCAGGTCATGCAGTATTGTGAAGACAGGTGTCAGGGAGCATTGTGATGACATATGTCATGGTCCATTGCAATGACAATGGCAGGGAGCATTGTGATGCCAAATGTAATGTAGGATTTTGATGACAAATAAAATGGAGCACTGTGATGACTAGGGCTTGGAGCATTATGATGACAAGGGCCATTGAGAATTTTCATTGCAAGGTCGTGAAGCATTGTGATGACAAGGTCCTGGAGCATTGTGATGAGAAATCCATAGAGACTTGTGATGACAAATCTCATGGTGCATACTGATGAAAAGGGGCATGGACCATTGTGATTACAGGGGTCTTGGAACATTGTGATGACATGGGCATGGAACATTGTGAGGAGAAGGCCAAGGAGTAATCTGAAGACATGTTTCATTGAGCTTTGTGATAACAAGGGCATAGAGCATTGTGATGACCAGGTCTTGCAGTATTGTGAAGAGAGGTCTCAGGGAGCACTGTGAAGACATATGTAATGACCCATTGTGATGACAATGGCTTGGAGCATTGTGATAACAAGGGTCAGGGAGCATTGTGCTGACAAGTGCATGGAGAATTGTGATAACAAGGGTCATGGAGCATTCTGATGACAAGCTTGTGGAGTATTTTGATGAAAATGGCATGGAGCATTGTTATGAAAATGGCATGGGGCATAGTGATGAAAAAGGCATGGAGCCTTTTCGTGACATGGTTCAAGGAGCAGTCTGACGACAAGTGTCAGGGAGCATTGTGATGACAAGGGCATGGAGCATTGGTCTAATAAGTTTCATGGATTATTCGATGAGAGTTGGAATGGCGATTTGTGATGACAAGGGCATGGAGCATTTTGATGACCAGGTCATGCAGTATTGTGAAGAGAGGTGTCAGGGCGCATTGTGATGACATATGTAATGGCCCATTGTGATGACAATGGCATGGAGCATTGTGATGCCAATTGTCATGGAGGATTGTGATGACAAAGGTAATGGAGCATTGTGATAAAAATGGCTTGGAGCATTGTGATGACAAGGGTCAGAGAGCATTTTGCTGACAAGCGCATGGAGAATTATGATGACAAGGGTCATGGAACATTCTGATGACAAGCTTGTGGAGTATTTTGATGACAATGACATCGATCAGTTTGATGAAAACGGCATGGGGCCTTGTGATGAAAATGTCATGGAGCCTTTGGTGACAGGGTTCAAGGAGCATTGTGACGACAACTGTCAGGGAGCATTGTGATGACAAGTGTATTGAGAATTGTGATGACAACGGTCATGGTGCATTTTGATGAAAAGGGCATGGAGTATTGTGATGACAGGCATCATGGAGCATTGTGAAGACAAGTGTTATGGAACATTGTGATCACAAGGGTTTGGAGCATTGTGATGAGAGAGGTCATGGATCATTTTGAGTTCAAGGCACATGGAGCACTGTGATGACAAGGGCATGAAGCAATGTGATCCCAAGGTTCAAGAAGGATTGTGATGACAATGGTAATGGAGTATTTTGATGACAAGCACAGAGAGCATTGTAATGACAAGGTCATGTAGCTTTTTGCTGACAAAGGCATGGAGCATTGTGATGACAGGTGTCATGGAGCACTGTGATGACAAGCGATACGGAGCATTGTGAATACAGGGGTCATGGAGCATTGGGATGACAAGGGCATGGATCACTGTGATGACAAGGTTCATGGAGCATTGGGCTGAAAATGTTCATGGACTATTGTGATGACGGGTCATGGAGCATCGTGATGACTAGGGAATGGAGCATTGTGATGACAAGAGTGCTGGATCATTGTGTTGTCAGGTGTTATGGATGGTTGTGATGACAGTGGTCATGGAGCATTGTGATGATATTGGTCATGGAGAATTGTGATGAGAATGTCATGTAGCATTCGGCTGGAAATGTTAATGGATTATTCTAATGACAGGGGTCATGGAGCATTGTGATGACAAGGGAATAGAGCATGGTGATGACAAGGTCCTAAAGCATTGTGATGAGATGACCATGGAGACTTGTGATGACAAGTCTCATGCAGCATTCTGATGAAAAAGGGCATGGAGCATTGTGATTACAGGGGTCTTGGAGCATTGTTTTGACAAGGGCATGGAGCATTGTGAGGAGAAGGCCATGGAGAATTCTGATGACATGCGTCATGGAGCTTTTTGCTGACAAGGCCATGGAGCATTGTGATAACAGGGGTCTTGGAGCATTGTGATGAAAAGGCATGGCTCATTTTGATGTAAAAGGCATGGAGCCTTGTCATCACAGGGTTCAATGAGCATACTGACGACAGGTGTCAGGGAGTATTTTAATGACAAGTGTATTGAGCATTGTGATGACAATGATCATGGAGCATTGTGATGAGAACACCATGGAAAACTGTGATGATGATCGTCATGGGGTGTTGTGATGATAAGTGTTATGGAACATTGTGATCACAAGGGTTTGGAGCATTATGATGACAGAAGTCATGGAGAATTTTGATTTCATTGTAGTGACAATAGCCTGAAGCATTATGAAGATGGGCATGGTGCATTGTGATGACAGGGTTCTTGGAGCATTGAGATGAAAAGGGGCATGGAGCATTGTGATTACAGGGTCTTGGAACATTGTGATGACAAGGGCATGGAGCATTGTGATGAGAAGGGCATGGAGCATTGTGATTACAAGTTTTATGGAGCATTGCGATGACAAATTTGTTGACCGTTGGGATAAAAATCACGTGGCACATTGTGATGACAAGGGTCATGGAGCATTTTTCTGACAAAGGCATGGAGCACTGTGATGAGAAGTGTCACAGAGCACTGTGATGAAAAGTTCATGAATCATTGTGGTTAAAAAGGTCACAAAGCCTTGTGATGACGCGGGAATGGACCATTGTTTTGACAAATGTTATGAAGCATTGTGATGACTGGAGTCAAGGAGCATTGTGATGACAGGGTCATGCAGCATTGTGATGTCAAGGGCATGGAGCATTGTGATGAGAAGGCCATGGAACTTTCTGATGACATGCGTCATGGAGCTTTGTGATGACAAGGGCATGGAGCATTGTGCTTTCAGGGGTATGGAGCATTGTGATGACAAGTATCATGGAACCTTGTGATGACTAGGCCGTGGAACATTTTGATGGCAAGGGTCATGGTGCATTTTTATGACAGGTGTAATGAAGCATTTTGATGAGAAGGGCATGGAACATTGGTCTGAATTGTTTGATGGATTATTGTGATGAGAGTGGGCGTGGAGCATTGTGATGACAAGGGCACGGAACACTGTGATACATGGGTCATGCAGGATTGTAATGACAAGGGCATGGAGCATTGTGATGAGAAGGGCATCGTTCATTGTGATGACAAGTGTCATGGAGCTTTGTGATGACAAGGGCATGGAGCAATGTGATGAGAGGGTTCATGGAGCATTGTGATGACAATGACATGGAGCATTGTGATGCCAAGGGTCATGGAGCTTTGTGATGACAAGTCATGGAGCATTTTGATGACAAGGTCATGGTGCATTGTGCTGAGAAATGCAGGGAGCATTTTGATGACCAGGTCATGCAGCAATTTGATAAAAAGTGTAAAGGAACATTTTGATGGCAGGGGTGATAGAACATTGTGTTGTCAGGGGTCTTGGAGCTTTGGGATGAAAATGGTCATGGAGAATTTTGATGACAGGGGTCATGGAACATTGTGATGATAAGGGGATGTAGCATTGTGATGACAGTGTCCTGGAACATTGTGATTACAGGGATGAGGGAGTATTGTGATGACTAGAGATGGAACATTGTGATATCTCTGGTGAGAGAGCATTTTGATGAGAAGTGCATGGACCATTGTGATTACAAGGTTTATGAAGCATAGCAATGACAAGGTTGTGGACCGTTGTGATGAAATGTGCGTGGCACATTGTGATGACTATGTTCATTGAGCATTGTTCTGACAAAGAAATGGAGCTTTGTGATGACAAAGGCACGGAGCATTGTGATTACATGGGTCATGGAGCATTTTGATGACAATGGCGTCGACCATTGTGATGAGAAGGCCATGGATAATTGTGATGATGCGCGTCATGGAGCACAGTAATGACAAGGGGTATGGAGCATTGTGATGACAGTGGCCATGGAGAAATGTGATGACAAGTGTCATGGAGCATTCTGATGACAAGCTTGTGGAGTATTGTGACGACAATGGCTTGGAGCATTGTGATGAAAAGGGCATGGAGCATTGTGATGAAAAAGGCATGAAGCCATTTCATGACAGGTTTCAAGGAGCATTCTGATGACAAGTGTCAGGGAACATTGTGATGACATGTGTATTGAGAATTGTGATGAAAAAGATCATGGAGCATTTTGACGAAAAGGGCAGAGAGTATTGTGATGACAGGCATCATGGAGCGTTGTGATGACAAGTGTTATGGAACATTGTGATCACAATGGTTTGGAGCATTGTGATGATAGAAGTCATGGATCATTTTGTTTTCAAGGAGCATGGAGCATTGTGATGACAAGGGCATGAAGCAATGTGATACCAATGTTCATGGATGATTGTGATGACAATGCTAAGGGAGTATTGTGATGACAAGCAAATGGAGCATTTTGATGGCAAGATCATGTAGCATTTTGCTGACACAGGCATGGAGCATTGTGGTGATAAGGGTCATAGAGCACTTTGATGAGAAGCATCATGGATCATTGTGATTACAGGGGTCATGGAGCACTGGGATGGCAAGGTCATGGATCATTGTGATGACAAGTGTCATGGAGAATTGGGCTGAAAATATTAATGGAGCATTGTGATGACTAGGGAATGGAGCATTGTGATGACTAGAGTCCCGGATCACTGTGTTGTCAGGGGTCATAGAGCGTTGTGATGACAGTGGTCATGGAGCATTGTGATGATAGGCATCATGAAGCACTGTGATGAGAAGTTCCTGGAGAATTGGCGTGAAAATGTTCAGGAAGTATTGTGAGGACAGGGGTCATGGAGCATTGTGATGACAAGGGAATGGAGCACTGTGATGAAAGGTTCCTGGAGCACTGTGTTGAGGAGACCATGGAGCCTCGTAATAAGAAGTCTCATGGAGCATTCTGATGAAAAGGGGCATGGAGTATTGTGATTACAGGGATCTTGGAGCATTGTGATGACAAGGGCATGGAGCATTGTGATTACTGGTGTCTTGGAGCATTGTGATGAAATTGGCATGGATCATTGTTATGAAAATGGTATGGAGCCTTGTCATGACAGGGTTCCAGGAGCATACTGATGACAAGTGTCAGGGAGCATTGTGATGACATGTGTATAGAGCATTGTGATGACAAAGGTCATGGAGCACTGTGATGAGAAGACCATGGTTAACTGTGATGATGAGCTTCATGGGGCGTTGTGATGATAAGTGTTATGGAACATTGTGATCACCAGGATTTGGAGCATTGTGATGAGATAGATCATCGAATATTTTGATTTCATTGTGATGACAATAGCCTGAAGCTTTATGATGATGGTCATGGTGCATTTTGATGACAGGGTTCATGGAGCATTGAGATGCAAAGTGTCATGGCGCACTGTGATTAGAGGGTTCATGGAGCATTGTGATGACAATGGCATGGAGCATTGAGATGCCAATTGTCATGGAGCTTTGTGATGACAAATGTCATGGAGCATTTTGATGACAAGGGCGTGGTACATTGTGATGAGAAGGGCAGGGAGCATTGTGATTACAGGGTCATAGAGCAATTTGATGAAAAGTGTCATGGAATATTTTAATGACAGGGGTTATGGAACATTGTGATGTCAGGGTTCATGGAGCATTTTGATGAAAATGATCATGGAGAATTATGATGACAGGGGTTATGGAACATTGTGATGTCAGGGGTCATTGAGCATTTTGAGGAAAAGTGTTATGGAGCATTATGATGACAGGGGTTATGGAACATTGTGATGTCAGGGGTCACCGAACTTTGTGATGATATGTGCATGTAGCATTGCAAAGACAAAAGTCATGGAACATTGTGATGACAGGGGTGAGGGAGTATTGTGATGAATAGTGCTGTAACATTGTGATATCATTGGTAAGAAAGCATTTTGATGAGAAGTGCATGGAGAATTGTGATGACAAGTTTTATGGAGCATCGTGGAGACAAGATTGTGGAGCACTCTGATGAGAAGCGCAGGGTGCATTGTGATGACATGGGTCATGGAGCATTGTGCTGAGAAAGGCATAGAACATTGTGATGACAAGGGTCAAAGAGCATTGTGATGAAAAGTTATTGGAGCATTGTGGTTAAATATGTCACAGAGACTGTTGATGACGAGGGCATGGACCACTGTGATGAAAAAGGTCATGAATCATTGTGATGAATGGAGGCATGGAGCATTGTGATGACAGGCGTCATGGAGCATTGTGATAACAAGGACATGGAGCATTGTGATGACAAGGGAATGGAGCATTGGTCTAATAAGTTTCATGGATTATTGTGATGACTGTTGTAATGGCGCATTGTGATGACAAAGTCATGCAGTATTGTGAAGACAGGTGTCAAGGAGCATTTTAATGACATATGTAATGGCCCATAGTGATGACAATGGCATGGAGCATTGTGATGCCAAGTGTCATGGAGGATTCTGATGACAAAGGTAATGGAGCATTGTGATGACAATGGCTTGGAGCATTGTGATGACAAGGGTCAGGAAGAATTTTGCTGATAGGTGCAGGGAGAATTGTGATGAAAACGGTCATGAAGTATTCTGATGACAAGCTTGTGGAGTATTTTGATGACAATGGCATGGAACATTGTGATGAAAAAGGCATGTGGCATTGTGATGACAAGTGTATTGAGAATTGTGATGACAAAGGTCATGGAGCATTGTGATGAGTAGGGCATGGAGTATTGTGATGACAGGCATCATGGAGCATTGTGATGACAAGTGTTATGAAACATTGTGATCACAAGGGTTTGGAGCATTGTGATGACAGAGGTCATGGATCATTTTGATTTCAAGGAGCATGGAGCATTGTGATGACAAGGGCATGAAGCAATGTGATCCCAAGGTTCATGGAGGACTGTGATGACAAAGGGAATGGAGTATTGTGATGACAAGTGCATAGAGCATTGCAATGACAAGGTCAGGTAGCATTTTGCCGACAAAGGCATGGAGCATTTTGATGACAGGTGTCATGGAGCAATGTGATGACAAGCGTCACGGAGCATTGTGAATACAGGGGTCATGGAGCATTGGGATGACAAGGGCATGAATCTTTGTGATGACAAGTGTCATGGAGCATTGGGCTGAAAATGTTCATGGAGTATTGTGATGACAGGGATCATGGAGCATTTTGATGACAAGTTCCTGGAGCACTTTGATGAAAAGACAATGGAGACTTGTGATGACAAGTCTCATGGAGCATTCTGATGAAAAGGCACATGTAGCATTGTGAATACAGGGGTCTTGGAGCATTGTGATGACAAGGGCATGGAGCATTGTGAGGAGAAGGCCATGGAGCATTCTGATGACATGCGTCATTGAGCTTTGTGATGACAAGGGCATGGAGCATTGTGATTACAGGGGTCTTGGAGCATTGTGATTAAAAGGGCATGGATCATTGTGATGAAAAAGGCATGGAGACGTGTCATGACAGGGTTAATGGAGCATACTGATGACAAGTGTCAGGGAGCACTGTGATGACAAGTGTATTGACCATTGTGATAAAAAAGGTCATGGAGCATTGTGATGAGTAGACCATGGATAATTGTGATGATGAGCGTCATTGGGTGTTGTGATGATAAGTGTTATGGAACATTGTGATCACAAGGGATTGGCGCATTGTGATGACAGAGGTCATGGAGCATATAGATTTCATTGTGATGACAATAGCCTGAAGCATTATCATGATGGGCCTGATGCATTGTGATGACAGTGTTCATGGAGCATTGAGATGAAAAGGGGCATGGAGCATTGTGATTACAGGGGTCTTGGAGCATTGTGATGACAAGGGCAGGGAGCATTGTGAGGAGAAGGCCATGGAGCCTTCTGATGACATTCGTCATTGAGCTTTGTGATGACAAGGGCATGGAGCATTGTGATTAAAGGGTTCTTGGAGCATTGTGATGTCAAGGGCATGGAGCATTTTGATGAGAAGGACATGGAACATTCTGATGGCATGTGGCATGGAGCTTTTTAATGACAAGGGCATGGAGCATTGTGATTACAGGGGTCTTGGAGCATTGTGATGACAAGTGTCATGGAGCCTTGTGATGACAAGGCCATGGAATATTGTGATGGCAGGGGTCATGGAACATTGTTATGATAGGGATAATGGAGCATTGTGATGAGAAGGACATGGAGCATTGTGAATACAAGGTTTATGGAGCATTACCATGACAAATTTGTGGACCGTTGTGATGAAAAGCGCGTAGCATATTGTGAATACAATGGTCATGGAGCATTTTTCTGACAAAGGCATGGAGCATTTTGATGACAATGGTCACGAAGCATTGTGATGAAAAGTTCATGGAGCATTGTGGTTATAAAGGTCACAGAGCCTTGTGATAACGTGGACATGGACCATTGTGATGACAAATGTTATGAAGCATTGTGATGAGTGGAGTCATGGAGCATTGTGATGACAGTGGACATGGAGCATTGTGATGACAAGGGCATAGAGCATTTTGGTAACAGGGGCATGGAGCATTGGTTTGACAAGTTTCATTGATTATTGTGATGACAGTGGACATGGTGCATTGTGATGACAAGGGCATGGATCATTGTGATGAGAAGGTCATGCAGTATTGTGAAGACAGCTGTCAGGGAGCATTGTGATGACATATGTAATGGCCCATTGTGGTGACAATGGCATGGAGCATTGTGATGCCAAGTGTCATGGATGATTCTGATGACAAATGTAATGGAGCATTGTGATGACAATGGCTTGGAGCATTGTGATGACAAGGGTTAAGGAGCATTGTGCTGACCAGTGCATGGAGAATTGTGATGACAAGGGTCATGGAGCAATCTGATGACAAACTTGTGGAGTATTATGATGACAATGGCATGGAGCATTGTGATGAAAACGGCATGGGGCATTGTGATGAAAAAGGCATGGAGCCTTTTCATGACAGAGTTCAAGGAGCATTCTGACGACATATGTCAGGGAGCATTGTGATGACAAGTGTATTGAGAATTGTGATGACCAAGGTCATGGAGCATTGTGATGAAAAGGGCATGGAGTATTGTGATGACAGGCATCATGGAGCGTTGTGATGACAAGTGATATGGAGCATTGTGATCACAAGGCTTTGGAGCATTTTGATGACAGATTTCATGGATCATTTTGATATCAAGGAGCACGGAGCATTGTGATGACAAGGGCATAAAGCAATGTGATCCCAAGGTTCATGGAGGATTGTGATGACAATGGTAATGGAGTATTGTGATGACAAGCGCATAGAGCATTGTAATTACAAGGTCATTTAGCCTTTTGCTGACAAAGTCATCTAGCATTGTGATGACAGGTGTCATGGAGCACTGTGATGACAAGCGTCACAGAGCATTGTGAATACAGGGGTCATGGAGCATTGGGATGACAAGGGCATGGATCATTGTGATGACAATGGTCATGGAGCATTGGGCTGAAAATGTTCATTGAGTATTGTGATGGCAGATGTCATGGAGAATTTTTATTTCATTGTGGTGACAATAGCCGGAAGCATTATGATGATGGGCATGGTGCATTGTGATGACAGGGTTCATGGAGCATTGAGATGAAAAGGGGCAGGGAGCATTGTGATTACAGGGGTCTTGGAGCACTGTGATGACAAGGGCATGGAGCATTTTCATGAGAAGGACATGGAACATTTTGATGGCATGTGTCATTGAGCTTTGTGATGACAGGGGCATGGATCATTGTGATTACAGTGGTCTTGGAGCATTGTGATGACAAGTGTCATGGAGCCTTGTGATGACAAGGCCGTGGAATATTGTGATGGCAGGGGTCATGGAGAATTGTTATGACAGGTGTAATGGAGCATTGTGATGTGAAGGGCATGGAGCATTGTGATTACAAGGTTTATGGAGCATTACCATGACAAATTTGTGGACCCTTGTGATGAAAAGTGCGTAGAACATTGTGATGACAAGGGTCAAGGAGCATTTTTCTGACAAAGGCATGGAGCATGTTGATGACAAAGGTCACGGAGCATTGTGATGAAAAGTTCATGGAGCATTGTGGTTACAAAGGACACAGAGCCTTTTGCTGACGCGGGCATGGACCACTGTGATGACAAATGTTATGAAGCATTGTGATGACTGGAGTCACGGAGCATTGTGATGACAGGGGTCATGGAGCATTGTGATGACAAGGGCATGGAGCATTGTGATGACAAGGGCATGGAACATTGGTCTAATAAGTTTCATGGATTATTGCGATGACAGTTGGAATGGCGCATTGTGATGACAAGGGCAAGGAGCATTGTGATGACCAGGTCATGCAGTATTGTGAAGACAGGTGTCAGGGAGCATTGTGATGACATATGTCATGGTCCATTGCAATGACAATGGCAGGGAGCATTGTGATGCCAAATGTAATGTAGGATTTTGATGACAAATAAAATGGAGCACTGTGATGACTAGGGCTTGGAGCATTATGATGACAAGGGCCATTGAGAATTTTCATTGCAAGGTCGTGAAGCATTGTGATGACAAGGTCCTGGAGCATTGTGATGAGAAATCCATAGAGACTTGTGATGACAAATCTCATGGTGCATACTGATGAAAAGGGGCATGGACCATTGTGATTACAGGGGTCTTGGAACATTGTGATGACATGGGCATGGAACATTGTGAGGAGAAGGCCAAGGAGTAATCTGAAGACATGTTTCATTGAGCTTTGTGATAACAAGGGCATAGAGCATTGTGATGACCAGGTCTTGCAGTATTGTGAAGAGAGGTCTCAGGGAGCACTGTGAAGACATATGTAATGACCCATTGTGATGACAATGGCTTGGAGCATTGTGATAACAAGGGTCAGGGAGCATTGTGCTGACAAGTGCATGGAGAATTGTGATAACAAGGGTCATGGAGCATTCTGATGACAAGCTTGTGGAGTATTTTGATGAAAATGGCATGGAGCATTGTTATGAAAATGGCATGGGGCATAGTGATGAAAAAGGCATGGAGCCTTTTCGTGACATGGTTCAAGGAGCAGTCTGACGACAAGTGTCAGGGAGCATTGTGATGACAAGGGCATGGAGCATTGGTCTAATAAGTTTCATGGATTATTCGATGAGAGTTGGAATGGCGATTTGTGATGACAAGGGCATGGAGCATTTTGATGACCAGGTCATGCAGTATTGTGAAGAGAGGTGTCAGGGCGCATTGTGATGACATATGTAATGGCCCATTGTGATGACAATGGCATGGAGCATTGTGATGCCAATTGTCATGGAGGATTGTGATGACAAAGGTAATGGAGCATTGTGATAAAAATGGCTTGGAGCATTGTGATGACAAGGGTCAGAGAGCATTTTGCTGACAAGCGCATGGAGAATTATGATGACAAGGGTCATGGAACATTCTGATGACAAGCTTGTGGAGTATTTTGATGACAATGACATCGATCAGTTTGATGAAAACGGCATGGGGCCTTGTGATGAAAATGTCATGGAGCCTTTGGTGACAGGGTTCAAGGAGCATTGTGACGACAACTGTCAGGGAGCATTGTGATGACAAGTGTATTGAGAATTGTGATGACAACGGTCATGGTGCATTTTGATGAAAAGGGCATGGAGTATTGTGATGACAGGCATCATGGAGCATTGTGAAGACAAGTGTTATGGAACATTGTGATCACAAGGGTTTGGAGCATTGTGATGAGAGAGGTCATGGATCATTTTGAGTTCAAGGCACATGGAGCACTGTGATGACAAGGGCATGAAGCAATGTGATCCCAAGGTTCAAGAAGGATTGTGATGACAATGGTAATGGAGTATTTTGATGACAAGCACAGAGAGCATTGTAATGACAAGGTCATGTAGCTTTTTGCTGACAAAGGCATGGAGCATTGTGATGACAGGTGTCATGGAGCACTGTGATGACAAGCGATACGGAGCATTGTGAATACAGGGGTCATGGAGCATTGGGATGACAAGGGCATGGATCACTGTGATGACAAGGTTCATGGAGCATTGGGCTGAAAATGTTCATGGACTATTGTGATGACGGGTCATGGAGCATCGTGATGACTAGGGAATGGAGCATTGTGATGACAAGAGTGCTGGATCATTGTGTTGTCAGGTGTTATGGATGGTTGTGATGACAGTGGTCATGGAGCATTGTGATGATATTGGTCATGGAGAATTGTGATGAGAATGTCATGTAGCATTCGGCTGGAAATGTTAATGGATTATTCTAATGACAGGGGTCATGGAGCATTGTGATGACAAGGGAATAGAGCATGGTGATGACAAGGTCCTAAAGCATTGTGATGAGATGACCATGGAGACTTGTGATGACAAGTCTCATGCAGCATTCTGATGAAAAAGGGCATGGAGCATTGTGATTACAGGGGTCTTGGAGCATTGTTTTGACAAGGGCATGGAGCATTGTGAGGAGAAGGCCATGGAGAATTCTGATGACATGCGTCATGGAGCTTTTTGCTGACAAGGCCATGGAGCATTGTGATAACAGGGGTCTTGGAGCATTGTGATGAAAAGGCATGGCTCATTTTGATGTAAAAGGCATGGAGCCTTGTCATCACAGGGTTCAATGAGCATACTGACGACAGGTGTCAGGGAGTATTTTAATGACAAGTGTATTGAGCATTGTGATGACAATGATCATGGAGCATTGTGATGAGAACACCATGGAAAACTGTGATGATGATCGTCATGGGGTGTTGTGATGATAAGTGTTATGGAACATTGTGATCACAAGGGTTTGGAGCATTATGATGACAGAAGTCATGGAGAATTTTGATTTCATTGTAGTGACAATAGCCTGAAGCATTATGAAGATGGGCATGGTGCATTGTGATGACAGGGTTCTTGGAGCATTGAGATGAAAAGGGGCATGGAGCATTGTGATTACAGGGTCTTGGAACATTGTGATGACAAGGGCATGGAGCATTGTGATGAGAAGGGCATGGAGCATTGTGATTACAAGTTTTATGGAGCATTGCGATGACAAATTTGTTGACCGTTGGGATAAAAATCACGTGGCACATTGTGATGACAAGGGTCATGGAGCATTTTTCTGACAAAGGCATGGAGCACTGTGATGAGAAGTGTCACAGAGCACTGTGATGAAAAGTTCATGAATCATTGTGGTTAAAAAGGTCACAAAGCCTTGTGATGACGCGGGAATGGACCATTGTTTTGACAAATGTTATGAAGCATTGTGATGACTGGAGTCAAGGAGCATTGTGATGACAGGGTCATGCAGCATTGTGATGTCAAGGGCATGGAGCATTGTGATGAGAAGGCCATGGAACTTTCTGATGACATGCGTCATGGAGCTTTGTGATGACAAGGGCATGGAGCATTGTGCTTTCAGGGGTATGGAGCATTGTGATGACAAGTATCATGGAACCTTGTGATGACTAGGCCGTGGAACATTTTGATGGCAAGGGTCATGGTGCATTTTTATGACAGGTGTAATGAAGCATTTTGATGAGAAGGGCATGGAACATTGGTCTGAATTGTTTGATGGATTATTGTGATGAGAGTGGGCGTGGAGCATTGTGATGACAAGGGCACGGAACACTGTGATACATGGGTCATGCAGGATTGTAATGACAAGGGCATGGAGCATTGTGATGAGAAGGGCATCGTTCATTGTGATGACAAGTGTCATGGAGCTTTGTGATGACAAGGGCATGGAGCAATGTGATGAGAGGGTTCATGGAGCATTGTGATGACAATGACATGGAGCATTGTGATGCCAAGGGTCATGGAGCTTTGTGATGACAAGTCATGGAGCATTTTGATGACAAGGTCATGGTGCATTGTGCTGAGAAATGCAGGGAGCATTTTGATGACCAGGTCATGCAGCAATTTGATAAAAAGTGTAAAGGAACATTTTGATGGCAGGGGTGATAGAACATTGTGTTGTCAGGGGTCTTGGAGCTTTGGGATGAAAATGGTCATGGAGAATTTTGATGACAGGGGTCATGGAACATTGTGATGATAAGGGGATGTAGCATTGTGATGACAGTGTCCTGGAACATTGTGATTACAGGGATGAGGGAGTATTGTGATGACTAGAGATGGAACATTGTGATATCTCTGGTGAGAGAGCATTTTGATGAGAAGTGCATGGACCATTGTGATTACAAGGTTTATGAAGCATAGCAATGACAAGGTTGTGGACCGTTGTGATGAAATGTGCGTGGCACATTGTGATGACTATGTTCATTGAGCATTGTTCTGACAAAGAAATGGAGCTTTGTGATGACAAAGGCACGGAGCATTGTGATTACATGGGTCATGGAGCATTTTGATGACAATGGCGTCGACCATTGTGATGAGAAGGCCATGGATAATTGTGATGATGCGCGTCATGGAGCACAGTAATGACAAGGGGTATGGAGCATTGTGATGACAGTGGCCATGGAGAAATGTGATGACAAGTGTCATGGAGCATTCTGATGACAAGCTTGTGGAGTATTGTGACGACAATGGCTTGGAGCATTGTGATGAAAAGGGCATGGAGCATTGTGATGAAAAAGGCATGAAGCCATTTCATGACAGGTTTCAAGGAGCATTCTGATGACAAGTGTCAGGGAACATTGTGATGACATGTGTATTGAGAATTGTGATGAAAAAGATCATGGAGCATTTTGACGAAAAGGGCAGAGAGTATTGTGATGACAGGCATCATGGAGCGTTGTGATGACAAGTGTTATGGAACATTGTGATCACAATGGTTTGGAGCATTGTGATGATAGAAGTCATGGATCATTTTGTTTTCAAGGAGCATGGAGCATTGTGATGACAAGGGCATGAAGCAATGTGATACCAATGTTCATGGATGATTGTGATGACAATGCTAAGGGAGTATTGTGATGACAAGCAAATGGAGCATTTTGATGGCAAGATCATGTAGCATTTTGCTGACACAGGCATGGAGCATTGTGGTGATAAGGGTCATAGAGCACTTTGATGAGAAGCATCATGGATCATTGTGATTACAGGGGTCATGGAGCACTGGGATGGCAAGGTCATGGATCATTGTGATGACAAGTGTCATGGAGAATTGGGCTGAAAATATTAATGGAGCATTGTGATGACTAGGGAATGGAGCATTGTGATGACTAGAGTCCCGGATCACTGTGTTGTCAGGGGTCATAGAGCGTTGTGATGACAGTGGTCATGGAGCATTGTGATGATAGGCATCATGAAGCACTGTGATGAGAAGTTCCTGGAGAATTGGCGTGAAAATGTTCAGGAAGTATTGTGAGGACAGGGGTCATGGAGCATTGTGATGACAAGGGAATGGAGCACTGTGATGAAAGGTTCCTGGAGCACTGTGTTGAGGAGACCATGGAGCCTCGTAATAAGAAGTCTCATGGAGCATTCTGATGAAAAGGGGCATGGAGTATTGTGATTACAGGGATCTTGGAGCATTGTGATGACAAGGGCATGGAGCATTGTGATTACTGGTGTCTTGGAGCATTGTGATGAAATTGGCATGGATCATTGTTATGAAAATGGTATGGAGCCTTGTCATGACAGGGTTCCAGGAGCATACTGATGACAAGTGTCAGGGAGCATTGTGATGACATGTGTATAGAGCATTGTGATGACAAAGGTCATGGAGCACTGTGATGAGAAGACCATGGTTAACTGTGATGATGAGCTTCATGGGGCGTTGTGATGATAAGTGTTATGGAACATTGTGATCACCAGGATTTGGAGCATTGTGATGAGATAGATCATCGAATATTTTGATTTCATTGTGATGACAATAGCCTGAAGCTTTATGATGATGGTCATGGTGCATTTTGATGACAGGGTTCATGGAGCATTGAGATGCAAAGTGTCATGGCGCACTGTGATTAGAGGGTTCATGGAGCATTGTGATGACAATGGCATGGAGCATTGAGATGCCAATTGTCATGGAGCTTTGTGATGACAAATGTCATGGAGCATTTTGATGACAAGGGCGTGGTACATTGTGATGAGAAGGGCAGGGAGCATTGTGATTACAGGGTCATAGAGCAATTTGATGAAAAGTGTCATGGAATATTTTAATGACAGGGGTTATGGAACATTGTGATGTCAGGGTTCATGGAGCATTTTGATGAAAATGATCATGGAGAATTATGATGACAGGGGTTATGGAACATTGTGATGTCAGGGGTCATTGAGCATTTTGAGGAAAAGTGTTATGGAGCATTATGATGACAGGGGTTATGGAACATTGTGATGTCAGGGGTCACCGAACTTTGTGATGATATGTGCATGTAGCATTGCAAAGACAAAAGTCATGGAACATTGTGATGACAGGGGTGAGGGAGTATTGTGATGAATAGTGCTGTAACATTGTGATATCATTGGTAAGAAAGCATTTTGATGAGAAGTGCATGGAGAATTGTGATGACAAGTTTTATGGAGCATCGTGGAGACAAGATTGTGGAGCACTCTGATGAGA
The DNA here is from genome assembly GCF_964341445.2 of Mesoplodon mirus. NCBI lineage: Eukaryota > Metazoa > Chordata > Mammalia > Artiodactyla > Ziphiidae > Mesoplodon > Mesoplodon mirus. The sequence continues at coordinate 634,739 of NW_028295644.1, read as the reverse complement.
AGCGCAGGGTGCATTGTGATGACATGGGTCATGGAGCATTGTGCTGAGAAAGGCATAGAACATTGTGATGACAAGGGTCAAAGAGCATTGTGATGAAAAGTTATTGGAGCATTGTGGTTAAATATGTCACAGAGACTGTTGATGACGAGGGCATGGACCACTGTGATGAAAAAGGTCATGAATCATTGTGATGAATGGAGGCATGGAGCATTGTGATGACAGGCGTCATGGAGCATTGTGATAACAAGGACATGGAGCATTGTGATGACAAGGGAATGGAGCATTGGTCTAATAAGTTTCATGGATTATTGTGATGACTGTTGTAATGGCGCATTGTGATGACAAAGTCATGCAGTATTGTGAAGACAGGTGTCAAGGAGCATTTTAATGACATATGTAATGGCCCATAGTGATGACAATGGCATGGAGCATTGTGATGCCAAGTGTCATGGAGGATTCTGATGACAAAGGTAATGGAGCATTGTGATGACAATGGCTTGGAGCATTGTGATGACAAGGGTCAGGAAGAATTTTGCTGATAGGTGCAGGGAGAATTGTGATGAAAACGGTCATGAAGTATTCTGATGACAAGCTTGTGGAGTATTTTGATGACAATGGCATGGAACATTGTGATGAAAAAGGCATGTGGCATTGTGATGACAAGTGTATTGAGAATTGTGATGACAAAGGTCATGGAGCATTGTGATGAGTAGGGCATGGAGTATTGTGATGACAGGCATCATGGAGCATTGTGATGACAAGTGTTATGAAACATTGTGATCACAAGGGTTTGGAGCATTGTGATGACAGAGGTCATGGATCATTTTGATTTCAAGGAGCATGGAGCATTGTGATGACAAGGGCATGAAGCAATGTGATCCCAAGGTTCATGGAGGACTGTGATGACAAAGGGAATGGAGTATTGTGATGACAAGTGCATAGAGCATTGCAATGACAAGGTCAGGTAGCATTTTGCCGACAAAGGCATGGAGCATTTTGATGACAGGTGTCATGGAGCAATGTGATGACAAGCGTCACGGAGCATTGTGAATACAGGGGTCATGGAGCATTGGGATGACAAGGGCATGAATCTTTGTGATGACAAGTGTCATGGAGCATTGGGCTGAAAATGTTCATGGAGTATTGTGATGACAGGGATCATGGAGCATTTTGATGACAAGTTCCTGGAGCACTTTGATGAAAAGACAATGGAGACTTGTGATGACAAGTCTCATGGAGCATTCTGATGAAAAGGCACATGTAGCATTGTGAATACAGGGGTCTTGGAGCATTGTGATGACAAGGGCATGGAGCATTGTGAGGAGAAGGCCATGGAGCATTCTGATGACATGCGTCATTGAGCTTTGTGATGACAAGGGCATGGAGCATTGTGATTACAGGGGTCTTGGAGCATTGTGATTAAAAGGGCATGGATCATTGTGATGAAAAAGGCATGGAGACGTGTCATGACAGGGTTAATGGAGCATACTGATGACAAGTGTCAGGGAGCACTGTGATGACAAGTGTATTGACCATTGTGATAAAAAAGGTCATGGAGCATTGTGATGAGTAGACCATGGATAATTGTGATGATGAGCGTCATTGGGTGTTGTGATGATAAGTGTTATGGAACATTGTGATCACAAGGGATTGGCGCATTGTGATGACAGAGGTCATGGAGCATATAGATTTCATTGTGATGACAATAGCCTGAAGCATTATCATGATGGGCCTGATGCATTGTGATGACAGTGTTCATGGAGCATTGAGATGAAAAGGGGCATGGAGCATTGTGATTACAGGGGTCTTGGAGCATTGTGATGACAAGGGCAGGGAGCATTGTGAGGAGAAGGCCATGGAGCCTTCTGATGACATTCGTCATTGAGCTTTGTGATGACAAGGGCATGGAGCATTGTGATTAAAGGGTTCTTGGAGCATTGTGATGTCAAGGGCATGGAGCATTTTGATGAGAAGGACATGGAACATTCTGATGGCATGTGGCATGGAGCTTTTTAATGACAAGGGCATGGAGCATTGTGATTACAGGGGTCTTGGAGCATTGTGATGACAAGTGTCATGGAGCCTTGTGATGACAAGGCCATGGAATATTGTGATGGCAGGGGTCATGGAACATTGTTATGATAGGGATAATGGAGCATTGTGATGAGAAGGACATGGAGCATTGTGAATACAAGGTTTATGGAGCATTACCATGACAAATTTGTGGACCGTTGTGATGAAAAGCGCGTAGCATATTGTGAATACAATGGTCATGGAGCATTTTTCTGACAAAGGCATGGAGCATTTTGATGACAATGGTCACGAAGCATTGTGATGAAAAGTTCATGGAGCATTGTGGTTATAAAGGTCACAGAGCCTTGTGATAACGTGGACATGGACCATTGTGATGACAAATGTTATGAAGCATTGTGATGAGTGGAGTCATGGAGCATTGTGATGACAGTGGACATGGAGCATTGTGATGACAAGGGCATAGAGCATTTTGGTAACAGGGGCATGGAGCATTGGTTTGACAAGTTTCATTGATTATTGTGATGACAGTGGACATGGTGCATTGTGATGACAAGGGCATGGATCATTGTGATGAGAAGGTCATGCAGTATTGTGAAGACAGCTGTCAGGGAGCATTGTGATGACATATGTAATGGCCCATTGTGGTGACAATGGCATGGAGCATTGTGATGCCAAGTGTCATGGATGATTCTGATGACAAATGTAATGGAGCATTGTGATGACAATGGCTTGGAGCATTGTGATGACAAGGGTTAAGGAGCATTGTGCTGACCAGTGCATGGAGAATTGTGATGACAAGGGTCATGGAGCAATCTGATGACAAACTTGTGGAGTATTATGATGACAATGGCATGGAGCATTGTGATGAAAACGGCATGGGGCATTGTGATGAAAAAGGCATGGAGCCTTTTCATGACAGAGTTCAAGGAGCATTCTGACGACATATGTCAGGGAGCATTGTGATGACAAGTGTATTGAGAATTGTGATGACCAAGGTCATGGAGCATTGTGATGAAAAGGGCATGGAGTATTGTGATGACAGGCATCATGGAGCGTTGTGATGACAAGTGATATGGAGCATTGTGATCACAAGGCTTTGGAGCATTTTGATGACAGATTTCATGGATCATTTTGATATCAAGGAGCACGGAGCATTGTGATGACAAGGGCATAAAGCAATGTGATCCCAAGGTTCATGGAGGATTGTGATGACAATGGTAATGGAGTATTGTGATGACAAGCGCATAGAGCATTGTAATTACAAGGTCATTTAGCCTTTTGCTGACAAAGTCATCTAGCATTGTGATGACAGGTGTCATGGAGCACTGTGATGACAAGCGTCACAGAGCATTGTGAATACAGGGGTCATGGAGCATTGGGATGACAAGGGCATGGATCATTGTGATGACAATGGTCATGGAGCATTGGGCTGAAAATGTTCATTGAGTATTGTGATGGCAGATGTCATGGAGAATTTTTATTTCATTGTGGTGACAATAGCCGGAAGCATTATGATGATGGGCATGGTGCATTGTGATGACAGGGTTCATGGAGCATTGAGATGAAAAGGGGCAGGGAGCATTGTGATTACAGGGGTCTTGGAGCACTGTGATGACAAGGGCATGGAGCATTTTCATGAGAAGGACATGGAACATTTTGATGGCATGTGTCATTGAGCTTTGTGATGACAGGGGCATGGATCATTGTGATTACAGTGGTCTTGGAGCATTGTGATGACAAGTGTCATGGAGCCTTGTGATGACAAGGCCGTGGAATATTGTGATGGCAGGGGTCATGGAGAATTGTTATGACAGGTGTAATGGAGCATTGTGATGTGAAGGGCATGGAGCATTGTGATTACAAGGTTTATGGAGCATTACCATGACAAATTTGTGGACCCTTGTGATGAAAAGTGCGTAGAACATTGTGATGACAAGGGTCAAGGAGCATTTTTCTGACAAAGGCATGGAGCATGTTGATGACAAAGGTCACGGAGCATTGTGATGAAAAGTTCATGGAGCATTGTGGTTACAAAGGACACAGAGCCTTTTGCTGATGCGGGCATGGACCACTGTGATGACAAATGTTATGAAGCATTGTGATGACTGGAGTCACGGAGCATTGTGATGACAGGGGTCATGGAGCATTGTGATGACAAGGGCATGGAGCATTGTGATGACAAGGGCATGGAACATTGGTCTAATAAGTTTCATGGATTATTGCGATGACAGTTGGAATGGCGCATTGTGATGACAAGGGCAAGGAGCATTGTGATGACCAGGTCATGCAGTATTGTGAAGACAGGTGTCAGGGAGCATTGTGATGACATATGTCATGGTCCATTGAAATGACAATGGCAGGGAGCATTGTGATGCCAAATGTAATGTAGGATTTTGATGACAAATAAAATGGAGCACTGTGATGACTAGGGCTTGGAGCATTATGATGACAAGGGCCATTGAGAATTTTCATTGCAAGGTCGTGAAGCATTGTGATGACAAGGTCCTGGAGCATTGTGATGAGAAATCCATAGAGACTTGTGATGACAAATCTCATGGTGCATACTGATGAAAAGGGGCATGGACCATTGTGATTACAGGGGTCTTGGAACATTGTGATGACATGGGCATGGAACATTGTGAGGAGAAGGCCAAGGAGTAATCTGAAGACATGTTTCATTGAGCTTTGTGATAACAAGGGCATAGAGCATTGTGATGACCAGGTCTTGCAGTATTGTGAAGAGAGGTCTCAGGGAGCACTGTGAAGACATATGTAATGACCCATTGTGATGACAATGGCTTGGAGCATTGTGATAACAAGGGTCAGGGAGCATTGTGCTGACAAGTGCATGGAGAATTGTGATAACAAGGGTCATGGAGCATTCTGATGACAAGCTTGTGGAGTATTTTGATGAAAATGGCATGGAGCATTGTTATGAAAATGGCATGGGGCATAGTGATGAAAAAGGCATGGAGCCTTTTCGTGACATGGTTCAAGGAGCAGTCTGACGACAAGTGTCAGGGAGCATTGTGATGACAAGGGCATGGAGCATTGGTCTAATAAGTTTCATGGATTATTCGATGAGAGTTGGAATGGCGATTTGTGATGACAAGGGCATGGAGCATTTTGATGACCAGGTCATGCAGTATTGTGAAGAGAGGTGTCAGGGCGCATTGTGATGACATATGTAATGGCCCATTGTGATGACAATGGCATGGAGCATTGTGATGTCAATTGTCATGGAGGATTGTGATGACAAAGGTAATGGAGCATTGTGATAAAAATGGCTTGGAGCATTGTGATGACAAGGGTCAGAGAGCATTTTGCTGACAAGCGCATGGAGAATTATGATGACAAGGGTCATGGAACATTCTGATGACAAGCTTGTGGAGTATTTTGATGACAATGACATCGATCAGTTTGATGAAAACGGCATGGGGCCTTGTGATGAAAATGTCATGGAGCCTTTGGTGACAGGGTTCAAGGAGCATTGTGACGACAACTGTCAGGGAGCATTGTGATGACAAGTGTATTGAGAATTGTGATGACAACGGTCATGGTGCATTTTGATGAAAAGGGCATGGAGTATTGTGATGACAGGCATCATGGAGCATTGTGAAGACAAGTGTTATGGAACATTGTGATCACAAGGGTTTGGAGCATTGTGATGAGAGAGGTCATGGATCATTTTGATTTCAAGGAGCATGGAGCATTGTGATGACAAAGGCATGAAGCAATGTGATCAAAAGTTTCATGGAGGATTGTGATGACAATGGTAATGGAGTATTGTGATGACAAGCACATAGAGCATTGTAATGACAAGGTCATGTAGCATTTTGCTGACAAAGTCATGGAGCATTGTGATGACAGGTGTCATGGAGAACTCTGATGACAAGCGTCACGGAGCATTGTGAATACAGGGGTCATGGAGCATTGGGATGAGAAGGGCATGGATCATTGCGATGACAAGGGTCATGGAGCATTGTGATGAAAATGTTCATGGAGTATTGTGATGCTTTGGGTCATGGATCATTGTGATGACAGAGGTCATAGAGAATTTTGATTTCATTGTGCTGACAATAGCCAGAAGCATTATGATGATGGGCATGATGCACTGTGATGTCAGTGTTCATGGACCATTGATAGGAAAAGGGGCATGGAGCACTGTGATTACAGGGGTCTGCTGCATTGTGATTACAAGGGCATGGAGCATTTTGATGAGAAGGCCATGGAATATTCTTATGACATGTGTCATGGAGCTTTGTGATGACAAGGGCATGGAGCATTTTGATTACAGGGGTCTTGGAGCATTGTGATTAAAATGTCATGGAGCCTTGTGATGACAAGGCCGTGGAACATTGTGATGGCAGGGGTCATGGAGCATTGTTATGACAGGTGTAATGGATCATTGTGATGAGAAGGGCATGGAGCATTGTGATTACAAGTTTTATGGAGCATTGCAATGACAAATTTCTGGACCGTTGGGATGAAATGTGCGTGGCCCATTGTGATGACAAGGGTCATGGCGCATTTTTCTGACAAAGGCATGGAGCATTGTGATGACAAGGGTCACGGAGCATTGTGATGAAAAGTTCATGGAGCATTGTGGTTACAAAGGTAACAGAGCCTTGTGATGACGCGGGCATTGACCATTGTGATGACAAATGTTATGAAGAATTGTGATGACTGGAGTCACGGAGCATTTTGATGACAGGGGTCATGGAGCATTGTGATGAGAAGGGCATGGAGCATTGTGATAAGAAAGGCATAGAGCATTGTGATGACAAGGGTCTAAGAGCATTATGATGAAATGTTCATGGAGCATTGTGGTTAAATTGGTCACAGAGACTGTTGATGATGACGGCATGGACCATCGTGATGACAAAGGTCATGGAGCATTGTGATGACTGGAGTCACGGAGCATTGTGATGACAGGGGTCATGGAACATTGTGATAACAAGGGCATGGTGCATTGTGATGACAAGGGCATGGAGCATTGTTCTAATAAGTTCCATGGAGTATTTTGATGACAGTTGGAATGGCGCATTGTGATGACAAGGGCATGGAGCATTGTGATGACCAGGTCTTGCAGTATTGTGAAGAGAGGTCTCAGGGAGCACTGTGAAGACATATGTAATGACCCATTGTGATGACAATGGCTTGGAGCATTGTGATAACAAGGGTCAGGGAGCATTGTGCTGACAAGTGCATGGAGAATTGTGATAACAAGGGTCATGGAGCATTCTGATGACAAGCTTGTGGAGTATTTTGATGAAAATGGCATGGAGCATTGTTATGAAAATGGCATGGGGCATAGTGATGAAAAAGGCATGGAGCCTTTTCGTGACATGGTTCAAGGAGCAGTCTGACGACAAGTGTCAGGGAGCATTGTGATGACAAGGGCATGGAGCATTGGTCTAATAAGTTTCATGGATTATTCGATGAGAGTTGGAATGGCGATTTGTGATGACAAGGGCATGGAGCATTTTGATGACCAGGTCATGCAGTATTGTGAAGAGAGGTGTCAGGGCGCATTGTGATGACATATGTAATGGCCCATTGTGATGACAATGGCATGGAGCATTGTGATGCCAATTGTCATGGAGGATTGTGATGACAAAGGTAATGGAGCATTGTGATAAAAATGGCTTGGAGCATTGTGATGACAAGGGTCAGAGAGCATTTTGCTGACAAGCGCATGGAGAATTATGATGACAAGTGTCATGGAACATTCTGATGACAAGCTTGTGGAGTATTTTGAGGACAATGACATCGATCAGTTTGATGAAAACGGCATGGGGCCTTGTGATGAAAATGTCATGGAGCCTTTGGTGACAGGGTTCAAGGAGCATCGTGACGACAACTGTCAGGGAGCATTGTGATGACAAGTGTATTGAGAATTGTGATGACAACGGTCATGGTGCATTTTGATGAAAAGGGCATGGAGTATTGTGATGACAGGCATCATGGAGCGTTGTGATGACAAGTGTTATGGAACATTGTGATCACAAGGTTTTGGAGCTTTGTGATGAGAGAGGTCATGGATCATTTTGATTTCAAGGAGCATGGAGCATTGTGATGACAAAGGCATGAAGCAATGTGATCAAAAGTTTCATGGAGGATTGTGATGACAATGGTAATGGAGTATTGTGATGACAAGCACACAGAGCATTGTAATGACAAGGTCATGTAGCATTTTGCTGACAAAGTCATGGAGCATTGTGATGACAGGTGTCATGGAGAACTCTGATGACAAGCGTCACGGAGCATTGTGAATACAGGGGTCATGGAGCATTGGGATGAGAAGGGCATGGATCATTGCGATGACAAGGGTCATGGAGCATTGTGATGAAAATGTTCATGGAGTATTGTGATGCTTTGGGTCATGGATCATTGTGATGACAGAGGTCATAGAGAATTTTGATTTCATTGTGCTGACAATAGCCAGAAGCATTATGATGATGGGCATGATGCACTGTGATGTCAGTGTTCATGGACCATTGATAGGAAAAGGGGCATGGAGCACTGTGATTACAGGGGTCTGCTGCATTGTGATTACAAGGGCATGGAGCATTTTGATGAGAAGGCCATGGAATATTCTTATGACATGTGTCATGGAGCTTTGTGATGACAAGGGCATGGAGCATTTTGATTACAGGGGTCTTGGAGCATTGTGATTAAAATGTCATGGAGCCTTGTGATGACAAGGCCGTGGAACATTGTGATGGCAGGGGTCATGGAGCATTGTTATGACAGGTGTAATGGATCATTGTGATGAAAAGGGCATGGAGCATTGTGATTACAAGTTTTATGGAGCATTGCAATGACAAATTTCTGGACCGTTGGGATGAAATGTGCGTGGCCCATTGTGATGACAAGGGTCATGGCGCATTTTTCTGACAAAGGCATGGAGCATTGTGATGACAAGGGTCACGGAGCATTGTGATGAAAAGTTCATGGAGCATTGTGGTTACAAAGGTAACAGAGCCTTGTGATGACGCGGGCATTGACCATTGTGATGACAAATGTTATGAAGAATTGTGATGACTGGAGTCACGGAGCATTTTGATGACAGGGGTCATGGAGCATTGTGATGAGAAGGGCATGGAGCATTGTGATAAGAAAGGCATAGAGCATTGTGATGACAAGGGTCTAAGAGCATTATGATGAAATGTTCATGGAGCATTGTGGTTAAATTGGTCACAGAGACTGTTGATGATGACGGCATGGACCATCGTGATGACAAAGGTCATGGAGCATTGTGATGACTGGAGTCACGGAGCATTGTGATGACAGGGGTCATGGAACATTGTGATAACAAGGGCATGGTGCATTGTGATGACAAGGGCATGGAGCATTGTTCTAATAAGTTCCATGGAGTATTTTGATGACAGTTGGAATGGCGCATTGTGATGACAAGGGCATGGAGCATTGTGATGACCAGGTCTTGCAGTATTGTGAAGAGAGGTCTCAGGGAGCACTGTGAAGACATATGTAATGACCCATTGTGATGACAATGGCTTGGAGCATTGTGATAACAAGGGTCAGGGAGCATTGTGCTGACAAGTGCATGGAGAATTGTGATAACAAGGGTCATGGAGCATTCTGATGACAAGCTTCTGGAGTATTTTGATGAAAATGGCATGGAGCATTGTTATGAAAATGGCATGGGGCATAGTGATGAAAAAGGCATGGAGCCTCTTCGTGACATGGTTCAAGGAGCAGTCTGACGACAAGTGTCAGGCAGCATTGTGATGACAAGTGTATTGAGAATTGTGATGACAAAGGTCATGGAGCATTTTGATGAAAAGGGCATGGAGTATTGTGATGACAGGCATCATGGAGCGTTGTGATGACAAGTATTATGGAACATTGTGATCACAAGGTTTTGGAGCATTGTGATGACAGAGGTCATGGATCATTCTGATTTCAAGGAGCATGGAGCATTGTGATGACAAAGGCATGAAGCAATGTGATCAAAAGTTTCAAGGAGGATTGTGATGACAATGGTAATGGAGTATTGTGATGACAAGCACATAGAGCATTGTAATGAAAAGGTCATGTAGCATTTTGCTGACAAAGGCATGAAGCATTGTGATGACAGGTGTCATGGAGCACTGTGATGACAAGCGTCACAGAGCATTGTGAATACAGGGGTCATGGAGCATTGGGATGAGAAGGGCATGGATCATTGTGATGACATGTGTCATGGAGCTGTGGGCTGAAAATGTTCATGGAGTATTGTGATGACAGGGGTAATGGAGAATTTTGATTTCATTGTGCTGGCAATAGCTGGAAGCATTATGATGATGGGCATGATGCATTGTGATGACAGGGTTAATGGACCATTGATTTGAAAAGGGGCATTGAGCATTGTGATTACAGGGGTCTGGGAGCATTTTGATGACAAGGACATGCAACATTTTGATGAGAAGGCCATGGAACATTCTGATGACATGTGTCATGGAGCTTTGTGATGACAAGGGCATGGAGCATTGTGATTACAGGGATTTTGGAGCATTATGATGACAAGGGTCAAGGAGCATTTTTCTGACAAAGGCATGGAGCATTTTGATGACTAGGGTCTCGGAGCATTGTGATGAAAAGTTCATAGAACATTGTGGTTACAAAGTAACAGAGCATTTTGATGACACGAGCATCGACCATTGTGATGACAAATGTTTTGAAGAATTGTGATGACTGGAGTCACGGAGCATTGTGATGACAGGCGTCATGGAGCAATGTGATGACAAGGGCATGGAGCATTGTCCTGAGAAAGGCATAGAGCATTGTGATGACAAGGGTCAAAGAGCATTGGGATGAAATGTTCATGGAGCATTGTGCTTAAAAAGGTCACAGAGAGTGTTGATGATGAGGGCAATGACCACTGTGATGACAAAGGTCTTGGAGAATTGTGATGACATGAGTCACAGCATTGTGATGACAGGGGTCATGGAACATTGTGATAACAAGGGCATGGAGCATTGTGATGACAAAGGCATGAAGCATTGGTCTAATAAGTTTCATGGAGTATTGCGATGACAGTTGGAGTGGCGCATTGTGATGACAAGGGCATGGAGCAATGTGATGACCAGGTCTTGCTGTATTGTGAAGAGAGGTGTCAGGGAGCACTGTGATGACATATGTAATGGCCCATTGTGATGACAATGGCATGGAGCATTGTGAGGCCAAGTGTCATGGAGGATTCTGATGACAAAGGTAATGGAGCATTGTGATGACAATGGCTTGGAGCATTGTGAGGACAAGGGTCAGGGAGCATTGTGCTGACAAGTGCATGGAGAAATTTGATGACAAGGGTCATGAAGCATTCTGATGACAAGCTTGTGGAGTATTTTGATTACAATGGCATGGAACATTTTGATGAAAATGGCATGGGGCTTTGTGATGAAAAAGGCATGGAACCTTTTTTTGACAGTGTTCAAGGAGCATTCTGACGACAAGTGTCAGGGAGCATTGTGATGACAACTGTATTGAGAATTGTGATGACAAAGATCATGGAGCATTGTGATGAAAACGGCATGGAGTGTTGTGATGGCAGGCATGATGGAGCGTTGTGATGACAAGAGTTATGGAACATTGTGATCACAAGGGTTTGGAGCATTGTGATGACAGAGGTCATGGATCATTTTGATTTCAAGGATCATGGAGCATTGTGATGACAAGGGCATGAAGCAATGTGATCCCAAGGTTCATGGAGGATTGTGATGACAATGATAATGGATTATTGTGATGACAAGCGCATAGAGCATTGTAATGACAAGGTCATGTAGCATTTTGCTGACAAAGGCATGGAGCATTGTGATGACATGTGTCATGGAGCACTGTTATGACAAGCGTCACGGAGCATTGTGAATACAGGGGTCATGGAGCATTGGGATGACAAGGGCATTCATGATTGTGATGACAAGGGTCATGGATCATTGGGCTGAAAGTGTTCATGGAGTATTGTGATGACATGGGTATGGAGCATTGTGATGAGTAGTGAATGGAGCATTGTGATGACAAGAGTTCCAGATCATTGCGTTGTCATGTGTCATGGAGTGTTCTGATGAGAGTGGTCATGGAGCATTTTGATGATATTTGTCATGGAGCATTGTGATGGGAATTTCATGGAGCATTGGGCTGAAAATATTCATGGAGTATTGTGATGACAGTGGTCATGGAGCATTGTGAGGACAAGGGAATGGAGCATGTTATTGACAAGATTCTGGAGCATTGTGATGATAAGAGCATGGAGACTTGTGATGACAACTCTCATGGAGCATTCTGATGAAAAGGGGCATGGAGCATTGTGATTACAGGGGTCTTGGAGCATTGTGATGACAAAAGCATGGAGCATTGTGAGGAGAAGGCAATGGAGCATTCTGATGACATGTGTCATGGAGCTTTGTGATGACAAGGGCATGGAGCATTGTGATTCAAGGGGTCTGGGAGCACTGTGATGAAAAGGGCATGGATCACTGTGATGAAAAGGCATGGAGTCTTGTCATGACAGGGTTCAAGGAGCATACTGATGACAACTGTCAGGGAGCATTGTGATGACAAGTGTATTGAGAATTGTGATGACAAAGGTCATGGAGCATTGTGATGAGAAGACCATGGATAATTGTGATGATGTGCGTCAGAGGTTGTTGTGATGATTAGTGTTATAAAACATTGTGATCACATGGGTTTGGAGCATTATGATGACAGTGGTCATGGATAATTTTGATTTCATTGTGATGACAATAGCCTGAAGCATTATGATGATGGGCATGGTGCATTTTGATGACAGGCTTCAAGGTGCATTGAGATGAAAAGTAGCATGGAGAATTGTGATTACAGGGGTCTTGGAGCATTGTCATGACATGGGCATGGAGCATTGTGATGAGAAGGCCATGGAACATTTTTATGTCATGTGTCAAGGAGCTTTGTGCTGACAAGGGCATGGAGCATTGTGATTACAGGGGTCTTGGAGCATTGTGATGACAAGTGTCATGGAGCCTTGTGATGACAAGGCCGTGGAATATTGTGATGGCAAGGGTCATTGATCAATGATATGACAGACGTAATGGAGCATTTTGATGAGAATGGCATTGACCATTGTTCTGAAATATTTCATGGATTATTGTGATGAGAGTGGGCATGGAGCATTCTGATGACAAGGAAACGGAACACTGTGATACATGGGTCATGCAGGACTGTAATGACAAGGGCATGGAGCATTGTGATGAGAAGGGCATCGAGCATTGCGATGAAAAGTGTCATGGAGCTTTGTGAAGACAAGAGCATGGAGCAATATGATGAGAGGGTTCATGGAGCATTGTGATGACAATGACATGGAGCCTTGTGATGCCAAGTGTCATGGAGATTTGTGAAGACAAAGGTCATGGAGCATTTTGATGCCAAGTGTGTGGTGCATTGTGATGAGAAAGGCAGGTAGCATTTGGATGACTGTGTCATGCAGAAATTTGATGAAAAATGTAATGGAACATTTTGATGACAGGGGTTATAGAATATTGTGATGCCAAGGGTCATGGAGCTTTGGGATGAAAAATGTCATGGAGCATTTTGATGACAGTGGTTATGGAACATTGTGATGTCATGGGTCATGGAACATTGTGATGATAAGGGGATGTAGCATTGTGTTGAGAGTGGTCATGGAACATTGTGATAACAGGGGTGAGGGAGGATTCTGATGACTAGTTATGGAACATTGTGATATCTCATGTGAGAGAAGATTTGGATGAGAAGTGCATGGAGCATTGTGATTACATGGTTTATTTAGCATAGCGATGAGAATGTTGTGGATCATTGTGATGAAAAGCGCATGGCACATTGTGATGACAAGGGTCATGGAGCATTGTTCTGACAAAGGCATGGAGCATTGTGATGACAAGGGTCACGGAGCATTGTGATGAAAATTTCATGGATCATTGTGGTTACAAAGGTCACAGAGCCTTGTGATGACGCGAGCATGGACCGTTCTGATGACAAACGTTATGAAGCATAGTGATGACTGGAGTCACGGAGCATTGTGATGACAGGGGTCATGGAGCATTTTGATGACAAGGGCATTGAGCATTGTGATGACAGGGGCATGGAACATTGGTCTGACACGTTTCATAGACTATTGTGATGACATTGGACATGGTGAATTGTGATGACAAGGACATGGAGCTTTTTGATGAGAAGGCCATGGAACATTCTGATGAGGTGTGTCATGGAATTTGTGATGACAAGGGCATGGAGCATGGTGATTACAGGTGTCTTGGAGCATTGTGATGACAAGGGTCATGGAGCCTTGTGAGGACAAGGCCGTGGAACATTGTGATGGCAGGGGTCATGGAGCATTGTGATGACAAGGGCGTGAAGAATTGTGATGACCAGGTCTTGCTCTATTGTGAAGAGAGTTGTCAGGGAGCACTGTGATGTTATATGTAATGGCCCATTGTGATGACAATGGCATGGAGTATTGTGATGCCAAGTTTCATGGAGGATTCTGATGAGAAAGGTAATGGAGCATTGTGATGACAATGGCTTGGAGCACTGTGATGACATGGGTCAGTGAGCATTGTGCTGACAATTGCATGGTGCATTGTGATGACAAGGGCATGGAGCATTTGATGAAAAGGCCATGGAACATTCGGATGACATGTGTCATTGAGCTTTGTGATGACAAGGGTATGGAGCATTGTGATTACAGGGGTCTTGGAGCATTGTGATGACAAGAGTCCCGGATCATTGTGTTGTCAGGTGTCATGGAGTGTGGTGATGACAGTGGTCATGGAGTATTGTGATGATATTGGTCATGGAGCATTGCGATGACAAGGGAATGGAGCATGGTGATGACAAGTCCTAGAGCATTGTGATGAGAAGACCATGGAGACTTTTGATGAGAAGTCTCATGGAGCATTCTGTTGAAAATGGGCATGGAGCACTGTGATTACAGGGGTCTTGGAGCATTGTTATGACAAGGGCATGGATCATGGTGATGAGAATGCCATGGAGCATTCTGATGACATGCGTCCAGGAGCTTTGTGATGACAAGGGCATGGATCATTGTGATTACAGGGGTCTTGGAGCATTGTTATGAAAAGGGCATGAAACATTGTGATGAAAATGGCATGCAGCCTTGTCATGACAGGGTTCAAGGAGCATACTGACGACAAGTGTCAGGGATCATTGTGATGACAAGTGTATTGAGCATTGTGAAGACAAAGATCATGGAACATTGTGATGAGAAGACCATGGATAATTGTGATGACGAGCGTCATGTGGCATTGTGATGACAACTGTAATGGAGCCTTGTGATGACAAGGCCGTGGAACATTGTGATGGCAGGGGTCATGGAGCATTGTTATGACAGGGGTAATGGAGCATTTTGATGAGAAGTGCATGGAACATTGGTCTGAAATATTTCATGGATTATTGTGATGAGAGTGGCATGGTGTATTGTGATGACAAGGGCACGGAACACTGTGATACATGGTTCATGGGTCATGGAGCTTTGTAATGACAAGTCATGGAGCATTTTGATGACAAGGGCATGGAGCATTGTGATGACAGGTACATGGAGCATTGTTATGACAGTGGCATGGAGCATTGGGCTGACAAGTTTCATAGATTATTGTGATGACAGTGGGCATAGTGCATTGTGATGACAATGGCATGGAGCATTGTGAAGAGAAGGTCATGGAGTATTGTGAAGACAGGTGTCAGGGAGCATTGTGATGACTTATGTCATGATCCATTGCGATGACAATGGCAGGGAGTGTTGTGATGCCAAATGTAATGGAGGATTGTGATGACAAATATAATGGAGCATTGTGATGACTAGGGCTTGGAGCATTATGATGACAAAGGCCATTGAGAATTTTCAGGACAAGGTCGTGAAGCATTGTGATGACAATGTCCTGGAGCATTGTGTTGAGAAAATCATGGAGCCTTGTGATGACAAATCTCATGGAGCATACTGATGAAAAGGGGCATGGAGCATTCTGATTACAGGGGTCTAGGCACATTGTGATGACAAGGGCATGGAGCATTGTGATGACAAGTGCATGGAACATTGTGATGAGAAGGCCATCTAAAATTCTGAAGACATGTGTCATGGAGCTTTGTGATGACAAGGGCATGGATCATTGTGATGACAATGGTCATGGAACATTGGGCTGAAAATGTTCATGGAGTATTGTGATGACAGGGGTCATGGAGCATTGTGATTACAGTGGTCTTGGAGCATTGTGATGACAAGAGTCCCAGATCATTGTGTTGTCATATGTCATGGAGTGTTGTGATGACAGTGTTCATGGATCATTGTGATGCTATTGGTCATGGAGCATTGTGATGAGAAGGTCATGGAGCACTGGGCTGAAAATATTCATGGAATATTGTGATGACAGGTGTCATGGAGCATTGTGATGACAAGGGAATGGAGCGTGGTGATGACATGGTCCTGGAGCATTGTGATGAGATGACCATGGAGACTTGTGATGACAAGTCTCATGGAGCATTCTGATGAAAAGGTGCATGGAGTATTGTGATTACAGGGGTCTTGGAGCATTGTGATGACAATGGCATGGAGCACTGTGAGGAGAAGTCCATGGAACATTCTGATGACATGCGTCATGGAGCTTTGTGATGACAAGGGGATGGAGCATTGTGATTACAGGGGTCTTGGAGCATTGTGATGACAAGGGTCAAGGAGCCTTGTGATGACAAGGCCGTGGAACATTGTGATGGCGTGGTTCATGGAGCATTGTTATGACAGAGGTAATGGAGCATTGTGATGAGAAGGGCATTGAGCATTGGTCTGAAATATTTCATGGTTTATTGTGATGACAATGGCTGGGTATACTGTGATACATTGGTCAAGGGGGATTGTAATGACAAGGGCAAGGAGCATTGTGATGAGAAGGGCATCGAGCATTGTGATGACAAGTGTCATGGAGCTTTGTGATCACAAGGGCATGGATCAATGTGATGAGAGGGTTCATGGAGCATTATGATGACAATGACATGGAGCATTGTGATGCCGTGGGTCATGGAGCTTTGTGATGGCAAAGGTCATGGAGCATTTTGATGACAAGGGTGTGGTGCATTGTGATGAGAAGGGCAGGGAGCATTTTGATGACAGGGTCATGCAGTAATTTGCTGAAAAGTGTAATGGAACATTTTGATTACAGGGGTTATAGAGAATTGTGATGTCAGGGGTCATGGAGCTTTGGGATGAAATGGGTCATGGAGCATATTGAAGACAGGGGTTATGGAACATTGTGATGTCAGGGGTCATGGAACATTGTGCTGATAAGGGGATGTAGCATTGGGATGACAGGGGCCATGGAATATTGTGATAACAGGGGTGAGGGAGGATTGTGATGAAAAGGACATGGATAATTGTGAAGAAATAGGCAAGGAGCCTTGTCATGACTGGGTTCAAGGAGCATACAGACAACAAGTGTCAGGGAGCATTTTGATGACAAGTGTATTGAGCATTGTGATGACAAAGGACATGGAGCATTGTGATGAGAAAACCATGGATAATTGTGATGACGAGCGTCATGGGGCATTTTGATGACAACTGTTATGGAATATTGTGATCACAAGGGTTTGGAACATTGTTATGACAGAGGTCATGGAGCATTTTGATTTCATTGTGATGACAATAGCATGAAGCTTTATGATGATGTGCATGGTGCATTTTGATGACAGTGTTCATGGATCATTGAGATGAAAAGTGGCAAGGAGCATTGTGATTACAGGGGTCATGGAGCATTGTGATGACAAGGGCATGGAACATTGTGAAGAGAAGGCCATGGAACCTACTGATGACATGCGTCATGGAGATTTGTTATGACAAGTTCATGGAGCATTTTGATTACACGTGTCTTGGATCATTGCGATGACATGGGTAATGGAGCCTTGTGATGACAAGGCGGTGGAACATTGTGATGGCAATGATCATGGAGCATTGTTATGACAGAGGTAATGGAGCATTGTTATGAGAACGGAATTGAGCACTGGTCTGAAATATTTCATGGATTATTGTGATGAGATTGGGCATGGAACATTGTGATGACAAGGGCACGGAACACTGTCATACATGGGTCATGGAGGATTGTAATATCAAGGGCAAGGAGCAATGTGATGAGAGTGTTCATGGAGCATTGTGATTACAAGGACATCGAGCGTTGTGAGGAGAAGGCCATGGAGCATTCTGATGACTTGCGTCATGGAGCTATGTGATGACAAGGGCATAGAGCATTGTGATTACAGAGGTCATGGTGCATTGTGATGATAAGGGCATGGATCACTGTGATGAAAAAGGCATGGAGCCTTGTCATGACAGGGTTCAAGGAGCATACTGACGACAAGTGTCAGGGAGCAATGTAATGACAAGTGTACTGAGCATTGTGATGACAAAGATCATGGAGCATTGTGATGAGAAGTCCATGGATAATTGTGTTGATGATCGTCATGCGGTGTCGTGATGATAAGTGTTATGGAACATTGTTATCAGAAGGTTTTGGAGCATTATGATGACAGAGGTCATGGAGAATTTTGATTTCATTGTGATGACAATAGCCTGAAGCATTATGATGATGGACATGGTGCATTGTGATGACAGGGTTCATGGAGCACTGAGATGAAAAAGGGCATGGAGCATTGTGATTACAGGGTTCTTGGAGCATTGAATGACAAGCACATAGAGCTTTCTAATGACAAGTTCATGTAGAATTTTGCTGACAAATGCATGGAGCATTGTGATGACAAGTGTCATGGAGCTTTGTGATGACAAGTCATGGAGCATTTTGATGACAAGGGCATGGTGCTTTGTGATGAGAAGGGCAGGAAACCTTTTGATGACCGGGTCATGCAGCAATTTGATGAAAAGTGTAATGGAACATTGTGATGGCAGTGGTCATGGAGCATAGTTATGACAGTGGTAATGGATCATTGTGATGAGAAGGGCATTGAGCATTGGTCTGAAATATTTCATGGATTATTGTGATGAGAGTGGGCATGGAGCTTTGTGAGGACAAGGGCATGGAACACTGTGATACATGGGTCATGGAGGATTGTAATGACAAGGGCAAGGAGCATTGTGATGAGAAGTGCATCGAGCATTGTGATGACAAGTGTCATGGAGCTTTGTAAAGACAAGGGCATGGAGCAATGTGATGAGAGCGTTTATGGAGCACTGTGATGACAATGACATGGAGCATTGTGATGCCAAGGGTCATGGAGCTTTGTGATGACAAAGGTCATAGAACATTTTGATGACAAGGGTGTGGTGCATTGTGATGAGAAGGGCAGGGAGCATTTTGATGAGAGGGTCATGCAGCAATTTGATGAAAAGTGTAATGGAACATTTTGATGACAGTGGTTATAGAACATTTTGATGCCAGGTGTCATGGAGCTTTGGGATGAAATGGGTCATGGAGCATTTTGATGACAGGCTTATGGAAGATTGTGATGTCAGGGGTTAAGGAACATTGTGCTGATAAGGGGATGTAGCATTCTGATGACAGGAGTCATGGAACATTCTGATTACAAGGGTGAGGGAGGATTGTTATAACTAGTGAGAGAACATTGTGATATCTCAGGTGAGAGAGCATATGGATGAGTAGTGCATGGAGCATCGTGATTACAAGGTGTATGGCGGATAGTGATGACAAGGTTGTGGATCATTGTGATGAAAATTGCGTGGCACATTGTGATGACAAGGGTCATGGAGTATTGTTCTGACAAAGGCATGGAGCATTGTGATGACAAGGGTCATGGAGCATTGTGATGAAAATTTCATGGAGCATTGAGGTTACAAAAGACACAGAGCCTTTTGAGGATGCGAGCATGGACCGTTGTGTTGACAAACTTTATGAAGAATTGTGATGACTGGATTCACGGAGCATTGTAATGACAGGGGTAATGGAGCAGTGTGATGACAAGGGAATGGAGCATTGCGATTACAGGGGCATGGAGCATTGGTCTGACAAGTTTCATAGATTATTGTGATGACAGTGGACATGGTGCATTGTGATGACAAGGGCATGGAGCATTGTGATGAGAAGGTCATGGAGTATTGTGAAGACAGGTGTCATGGAGCACTGTGATGACAAGGGTCACGGAGCTTTGTGAATACAGGGGTCATGGAGCTTTGGGATGACAAGGGCATGGATCATTTTGATGAGAAGGTCATGGAGTATTGTAAAGACAGGTGTCAGGGAGCATTGTGATGACATATGTCATGGTCCATTGCGATGACAATGGCAGGGAGCATTGAGATGCCAAATGTAATGGAGTATTGTGATGACAAATATAATGGAGCATTGTGATGACTAGGGCTTGGAGCATTATGATGACAAGGGCCATTGAGTATTTTCATTGCAAGGTCGTGAAGCATTGTGATGACAAGGTCCTGGATATATGTGATTAGAAAACCATGGAGCCTTGTGAAGACAAGTCTCATGGAGCATACTGATGAAAAGGGGCATGGAGCATTCTGATTACAGGGGTCTTGGAACATTGTGATAACAAGGGCATGGAGCATTGTGATGACAATGGCATGGAGCATTGGTCTAATACGTTTCATGGATTATTGTGATGAAAGATGGAAGGGCGCATTGTGATGACAAGGGCATGGAGCATTGTGATGACCAGGTCATGCAGTACTGTGAAGACAGGTGTGAGGGAGCATTGTGATGACATATGTAATGGTCCATTGTGATGAAAATGGCATGGAGAATTGTGATGCCAGGTGTCATGGAGGATTCTGATGACAAGTGTCAAAGAGCATTGTGATGACAAGTGTCATGGAGGATTCTGATGACAAATATAATGGAGCATTGTGATGACAAAGAATTGGAATATTGTGATGACATTGGTCATGGAGCATTGTGCTGAGAAAGGCATAGAGCATTGTGATGACAAGTGTCAAAGAGCATTGTGATGAAAAGTTCATGGAGCATTGTGGATAAAAATGTCACATAGACTGTTGATGACGAAGGCATGGACCATTGTGATGACAAAGGTCATGAAGCATTTTGATGACTGGAGTCACGGAGCATTGTGATGACAGGGGTCATGGAGCATTGTGATAACAAGGGCATGGAGCATTGTGACGAAAAGGGCATGGATCATTGGTCTAATAAGTTTCATGGATTACTGCGATGACAGTTGGAATGGCGCATTGTGATGACAAGGGCATGGAGCATTGTGTTGATCAGATCATGCAGTATTGTGAAGACAGTTGTCAGGGAGCATTGTGATGACGTATGTAATGGCCCATTGTGTTGACAATTGCATGGAGCATTGTGATGCCAAGTGTGATGGGGGATTATGATGACAAAGGTAATGGAGCATTTTGATGACAATGGCTTGGAGCATTGTGATGACAATGGTCAGGGAGCATTGTGCTGACAAGTGCATGGACAATTGTGATGACAAGGGTCATGGAGCATTCTGATGACAAGCTTGTGGAGTATTTAGATGACAATGGCATGGAGCATTGTGATGAAAACTGTATGGGGCTTTGTGATGAAAAAGGCATGGAGCCTTTTCGTGACAGGGTTCAAGGAACATTCTGATGACAAGTGTCAGGGAGCATTGTGATGACATGTATATTGAGAATTGTGATGAAAAAGGTCATTGAGCATTGTGTTTTAAAGGGCATGGAGTATTGTGATGACAGGCATCATGGAGCATTGTGATGACAAGTGTTATGGATCACTGTGATCACAAGGTTTTGGAGCATTGTGATGACAGCGGTCATGGATCATTTTGAGTTCAAGGAGCATGGAGCATTGTGATGACAAAGGAATGAAGCAATGTGATCCCAAGGTTCTTGGAGGATTGTGATGACAATGGAAATGGAGTATTTTGATGACAAACGCACAAAGCATTGTAATGACATTGTCATGTAGCATTTTGCTGACAAAGGCATGGAGCATTGTGAGGATATGTATCATGGAGCACTGTGATGACAAGCGTCACGGAGCGTTGTGAATACAGGGGTCATGGAACATTGGGATGATAAGGGCATGGATCATTGTGATGACAAAGGTCCCGGATCATTGTGTTGTGAGGTGTCATGGAGTGTTGTGATGACAGTGGTCATGGAGCATTGTGATGATATTGGCCATGGATCATTGTAATGAGTAGGCCGTGGAGCATTGGTCTGAAAATTTGCATGGAGTATTGTGATGATAGGGGTCCTGGAGCATTGTGATGACAAGGAAATGGAGCATGGTGATGACAAGGTCCTGGAGCATTGTGATGAGAAGACAATGGAGACTTGTGATGACAAGTCTCATGGAGCATTCTGATGAAAAGGGGCATGGAGCACTGTGATTACAGGGGTCTTGGAGCATTGTGATGACTAGGGCATGGAGCATTGTGATGAGAAGGCCATGGAGCATTCTGATGACATATTTCCTGGAGTTTTGTGATGACAAGGGCATGGAGCATTGTGATTAGAGGGATCTTGGAGCATTGTGATGAAAAGGGCATGGATCATTGTGATGAAAAAGGCATGGAGCCTTGTCATGACAGTGTTCAAAGAGCATACTGACGACAAGTGTCAGGGAGCATTGTGATGACAATTGTATTGAGCATTGTGATGACAAAGATCATGGAGCATTGTGATGAGAAGACCATGGATAATTGTGATGAGGAGCGTCATGGGGTGTTGTGATGATAAGTGTTATGCAAAATTGTGATCACAAGGGTTTGGAGCATTATGATGCCAGAGGACATGCAGAATATTGATTTCATTGTGATGACAATAGCCTGAAGCATTATGATGATGTGCATGGTGCATTGTGATGACAGGGTTCATGGGGCATTGAGATGAAAAGTGGCATGGAACATTGTGATTACAAGGGTCTTGGAGCATTGTGCTGACAAGGGCATGGAACATTGTGATGAGAAGTCCATGGATCATTCTGATGACATGCGTCATGGAGCTTTGTGATGACAAGGGCATGGAGCATTGTGATTTCAGGGGTCTTGAGCATTGTGATGGGAAGTGTCATGGAACCTTGTGATGACTAGGCCGTGGAACATTGTGATGGCAGGGGTCATGGTGCATTGTTATGACAGGAGTAATGGAGCATTGTGATGAGAAGGGTACGGAACATTGGTCTGAAATGTTTCATGGATTATTGTGATGAGAGTGGGCATGGAGCACTGTGATGACAAGGGCACGGAACACTGTGATACGTGGGTCATGCAGGATTGTAATGACAAGGGCATGGAGCATTGCGATGAGAAAGGCATCGAGCATTGTGATGACAAGTGTCATGGAGCTTTTTGATGACAATTGCATTGAGCAAAGTTATGAGAGTGTTCATGGAGCATTGTGATGACAATGACATGGAGCATTGTGATGCCAAGTGTCATGGAGATTTGTGATGACAAGTCATGGAGCATTTTCATGACAAGGGCATGGTGCATTGTAATGAGAAGTGCAGGGAGCATTTTGATGACCGGGTCATGCAGCAATTTGATAAAAAATGTAATGGAACATTTTGATGGCAGGGGTTATAGAACATTGTGATGTCAGGGGACTTGGAGCTTTGGGATGGAAAGGGTCATGGAGCATTTTGATGACAGGGGTTATGGAACATTGTGATGGCAGGGGTCATGGAACTTTGTGATGATAAGTGGCTGTAGCATTGTGATGACAGTGTCATGGAACATTGTGATTACAGGGATGAGGGAGTATTGTGATGACTAGTGATGAAACATTGTGATATCTCTGGTGAGACAACATTTTGATGAGAATTGCATGGAACATTGTGATTACAACGTTTATGGGTCATGGCAATGACAAGTTTGTGGACCGTTGTGATGAAATGCGCATGGCACATTGTGATGAAAATGGTCATGGAGCATTGTTCTGACAAAGACATGGCACACTGTGATGACAATTGTCACAGAATTGTGATTAAAATTTCATGGAGCATTGTGGTTACAAAGGTCACAGAGCCTTGTGATGACACGGGCATGGACCATTGTGATGACAAACGTTATGAGGCATTCTGATGACAGGGGTCATGGAGCATTGTGATGACAAGGGCATGGAGCATTGTGATGACAAGGGCACGGAACACTGTTATACATGTGTCATGGAGGATTGTAATGACAAGGGCATGGAGCATTGTGATGAGACGGGCTTCGAGCATTGTGATGACAAGTGTCATGGAGCTTTGTGATGAAATGGCATGGAGACATGTGATGAGAGGGTTCATGGAGCATTGTGATGACAATGACATGGAGCATTGTGATTGCAACGGTCATGGAGCTTTGTGATGACAAACGTCATGGAGCATTTTGATGACAAGGGTGTGGTGCATTGTGATGAGAAGGGCAGGGAGAATTTGATGACCAGGTCATGCAGCAATTTGAAGAAAAGTGTAATGGAACATTTTGATGGCAGGGGTTATAGAACATTGTGATGCCAGGGGTCTTGGAGCTTTGGAATGAAAAGGGTCATGGAGCATTTTGATGACAGGGGTTAAAGATCATTGTGATGTCAGGGGTCATGGAACATTGTGCTGATAATGGGATGTAGCATTGTGATGACAGGGGTCATGGATCATTGTGAGAACATGGGTGAGGGAGGATTGTGATGACTAGTGATGGAACATTGTGATATCTCATATGAGAGAGCATTTGGATGAGAAGTGCATGGAGCATTGTGATTACAAGGTTTATGGAGCATAGCGATGACAAGGTTGTGGATCATTGTGATGAAAAGCGCATGGCACATTGTGATGACAAGGTTCATGGAGCATTGTTCTGAAAAACGCATGGAGCATTGTCATGACAAGGGTCACGGAGAATTGTGATGAAAAGTTCATGGAGCATTGTGGTTACAAAGGTCACAGAGCCTTGTGATGACGTGGGCATGGACCATTTTGATGACAAACGTTATGAAGCATTGAGATGACTGGAGTCACGGAGCATTGTGATGACAGGGGTCATTGAACATTGTGATGACAAGGGCATGGAGCATTGTGTTGACAGGGGAATGGAGCATTGGTCTGACAAGTTTCATAGATTAATGTGATGACAGTGGGCATTGTGCATTGTGATGACAAGGGCATGGAGCCTTGTGATGAGAAGATCATGGATTATTGTGAAGACAGGTGTCAGGGAGCATTGTGATGACATATATCATAGTCCACTGCGATGACAATGGCATGGAGCACTGTGATGCCAAATTTAATGGAGGATTGTGATGACAAATATAATGGAGCATTGTGATGGTTACGGCTTGGAGCATTATGATGATAAGGGCCATTGAAAATTTTCATGACA
Source organism: Mesoplodon mirus (assembly GCF_964341445.2). Lineage (NCBI taxonomy): Eukaryota > Metazoa > Chordata > Mammalia > Artiodactyla > Ziphiidae > Mesoplodon > Mesoplodon mirus. Next base: position 609,380 of record NW_028295644.1, on the reverse strand, counting down.
AGGTCGTGAAGCATTGTGATGAAAAATTCCTGGAGCATTGTGATGACAAAACCAAGGAGCCTTGTTAGGACAAGTCTCTTGGAGCATACTGATGAAAATGGGCAAGGAGTATTGTGATTACAGGGGTCTTGGAACATTGTGATGACAAGGGCATGGAGCATTGTGAGGAGAAGATCAAGGAGCATTCTTATGGCATGCGTCATTGTGCTTTGTGATGACAAGGGCATGGAGCACTGTGATTACATGGGTCTTGGAGCACTGTGATGAAAAGTGCATGGAACATTGAGATGAAAAATGCATGGAGCCTTGTCATGACAGGATTCAAGGAGCATACAGACAACAAGTGTCAGGGAGCATTTTGATGACAAGTGTATTGAGCATTGTGATGACAAAGGTCATGGAGCATTGTGATGAGAAGACCATGGATAATTGTGATGACGAGCGTCATGTGAAATTGTGATGACATGTCTTATGGAATATTGTGATCACAAGGGTTTGGAGCATTGTTATGACAGAGATCATGGAGCATTTTTATTTCATTGTGATGACAATAGCATGAAGAATTATGATGATGGGCATGGTGCATTGTGATGACAGGGTTCATGGATCATTGAGACGAAAAGGGGCATAGAGCATTGTGATTACAGGGTTCTTGGAGCATTGTGATGAGAAGGGTCATGGAGCTTTGTGATGAAAAGGCCATGGAACATCGTGATGACAGGGGTCATGGAGCATTGTTATGAAAGTGGTAATGGAGCATTGTGATGGCAAGGTCGTGGAGCATTGTGATGAGAAGGCCATGGAGCATTGTGATGACATGCGTCATGGAGCTTTGTGAAGAAAAGGGCATGGAGCAATGTGATGAGAGTGTTCATGGACCATTTTGATGACAATGACATGGAGCACTGTGATGCCAAGGGTCATGGATATTGTTGATGAAAAATGTCATGGAGCATTTTGATAGCAAGGGCGTTGTGCATTGTGATGAGAAGGGCAGAGAGCATTGTGATGACAGGGTCATGGAGCAATTTGATGAAAAGTGTCATGGAACATTTTGATGACAGTTGTTATGGAACATTGTGATGTCAGGGGTCATCGAACATTGTGATGATAAATGCATGTAGCATTGTGATGAGAGGAATCATGGAACATTGTGATGACAGGGGTGAGGGAGTATTGTGACAAATAGTGATGTAGCATTGTGATAGCAGTGGTGAGAGAGTATTTTGATGAGATGTGCAAGGAGCATTGTGATGAAAATTTTATGGAGCATTGTGATGACAAAATTGTGGAGCACTGTGATGAGAAGCGCATGGAGCAATGTGATGACAAGTGTCAAAGAGCATTGTGATGAAAAGTTCATGGAGCATTGTGGTTAAATATGTCAGAGAGCTTTGTGATGACGCGGGCATGGACCATTATGATGACAAACGTTATGAAGCATTGAGATGACTGGAGTCACGGAGCATGGTGATGACCGGGGTCATGGAGCATTGTGATAACAAGGGCATGGAGCATTGTGATGAGAGGGGCATGGAACATTGGTCTAATAAGTTTCATGGATTATTACGATGACAGTTGGAATGGCGCATTGTGATGACAAGGGCATGGAGCATTGTGATGACCAGGTCATGCAGTATTGTGAAGACAGGTGTCCGGGAGCATTGGGATGACATATGTAATGGCCCATTGCGATGACAATGGCATGGAGCATTGTGATGCCAAATGTCATGGATCATTGTGATGACAATGGCTTGCAACATTGTTAGGACAAGTGTCAGGGAGCATTGGGCTGACAAGTGCATGGAGAATTGTGATGAAAAGGGTCATGGAGCATTCTGATGACAAGCTTGTGGAGTATTTTGTTGACAATGGCATGGAGCATCGTGATGAAAACGGCATGGGACATTGTGATGAAAAAGGCATGGAGACTTTTCGTGACAGGGTTCAAGGAGCATTCTGATGAGAAGTGTCAGGGAGCATGGTGCTGACAAGTGTATTGAGAATTTTGATGACAAAGGTCATGGAGCATTGTGATGAGAAGGGCATGGAGTATTGTGATGACAGGCATCACGGAGCGTTTTGATGACAAGTGTTATGGAACACTGTGATCACAAGGGTTTGGATCATTGTTATGACAAATGTCATGGATCATTTTGATTTCAAGGAGCATGGAGCATTGTGATGACAAGGGCATGAAGCAATGTGATCCCAAATTTCATGGAGGATTTTGATGACAATGGATATGGAGTATTGCGATGACAAACGCATAGAGCATTGTAATGACAAGGTCATGTAGCATTTTGCTGACAAAGGCATGGAGCATTGTGATGACAGGTGTCATGGAGCACTGTGATGACAAGCGTCATGGAGCATTGTGAATAGAGGGGTCATGGAGCATTGGGATGACAAAGGCATGGATCATTGTGATGACAAGGGTCATGGAGCACTGGGCTGAAAATGTTCATGGAGAGTTGTGATGACAGGGGTCATGGAGCATTGTGATAACTAGGGAATGGAGCATTGTGATGACAAGAGTCCCGGATCATTGTGTTGTCAGGAGTCATGGAGTGTTGTGATGAGAGTGGTCATGGATCTTTGTGATATTGGCCATGGAGCATTGTGATGAGTTGGTCGTGAAGCATTGGGCTGAAAATGTTCTTGGATTATTGTGATGACAGTGGTCATGGAGCACTGTGATGACAAGGGAATGGAGCATGGTGATGACAAGTTCCTGGAGCATTGTGATGAGAAGACCATGGAGACTTGTGATGACAAGTCTCATGGAGCATTCTGATGAAAAGGGGCATGGAGTATTGTGAATACAGGGGTCTTGGAGCATTGTGATGACTAGGGCATGGAGCATTGTGTTGAGAAGGCCATGGAGCATTCTGATGACATGCGTCTTGGAGTTTTTTGATGACAAGGGCAAGGAGCATTGTGATTACAGGGGTCTTGGAACATTGTGATGACAAGGGCATGGAGCAATGAGAGCAGAAGACCAAGGAGCATTCTGATGACCTGCGACATTGAGCTTTGTGATGACAAGGGCTTGGAGCATTGAGATTACATGTGTCTTGGAGCACTGTGATGAAAAGGACATGGATTATTGTGATGAAAAAGGCATGGAGCCTTGTTATGACAGGATTCAAGGAGCATACAGACAACAAGTGTCAGGGAGCATTTTCATGACAAGTGTATTGAGCATTGTGAGGACAAACTTCATGGAGCATTGTGATGAGAAGACCATTGATAACTGTGATGACGAGCGTCATGGGGCATTGTGATGACAAGTGTTATGGAATATTGTGATCACAAGGGTTTGGAGCATTATTATGACAGAGGTCATGGAGCTTTTGGATTTCATTGTGATGCCAATAGCATGAAGCATTATGATGATGGGCATGGTGCATTGTGATGACAGGGTTCATGGATCATTGAGATGAAAACGGGCATAGAGCATTGTGATTACAGGGTTCTTGGAGCATTGTGATGAGAAGGGTCATGGAGCTTTGTGATGACAAGGCCATGGAACATCGTGATGGCAGGGGTCATGGAGCATTGTTATGTTAGGTGTAATGGAGCATTCTGACGGCAAGGGCGTGGAGCATTCTGATGAGAAGGCCATGGAGCATTCTGATGACATGTGTCATGGAGCTTTGTGAAGACAAGGGCATGGAGCAATGTGATGAGAGCGTTCATGGGGCATTGTGATGACAATGACATGGAGCATTGTGATGCCAAAAGTCATGGATCTTTGTGATGAAAAAAGTCATGGAGCATTTTGATAGCAAGGGCGTTGTGCATTGTGATGAGAAGGGCAGGGAGCATTGTGATGACAGGGTCATGGAGCAATTTGATGAAAAGTGTCATGGAACATTTTGATGACAGATGTTATGGAACATTGTGATGTCAGGGGTCATCGAACATTGTGATGATAAGTGCATGTAGCATTGTGATGACTGGAGTCATGGAACATTGTGATGACAGGTGTGAGGGAGTATTGTGACAAATAGTGATGTAGCATTGTGATATCAGTGGTGAGAGAGCATTTTGCTGAGAAGTGCATGGAGCATTGTGATGACAAATTTTAAGGAGAATGTGATGACAAGACTGTGGAGCACTGTGATGACAAGCGCATGGTGCATTGTGATGACATGTGTCATGGAGCATTGTGCTGACAAGCACATGGAGCACAGTGATGACAAGTGTCAAAGAGCATTGTGATAAAAAGTTCATGGAGCTTTGTGGTTAAAAAGGTCACAGTGACTGTTGATGATGAGGGCATGGACCATTGTGATGACAATGGTTATGAACCATTGTGATGACTGGAGTCACGTAGCATGGTGATGACAGGTGTCATGGAGCATTGTGATAACAAGGGCATGGAGCATTGTGATGACAAGGGCATGGAACATTGGTCTAATAAGTTTCATGGATTATTGCGATGACAGTTGGAATGGCGCATTGTGATGACAAGGGCATGGAGCATTGTGATGACCAGGTCATGCAGTATTGTGAAGACAGGTGTCAGGGAGCATTGTGATGACATAAGTAATCGCCCATCTTGATGACAGTGGCATGGAGCATTGTGATGCCAAGTGTCATGGAGAATTCTGAAGACAAAGGAAATGGTGCACTGTGATGACAATGGCTTGGAGCATTGTGATGACAAGGGCCAGGGAGCATTGTGCTGACAAGTGCATGGAGAATTGTGATGACAAGGGTCATGGAGAACTCTGATGACAAGCTTGTGGAGTATTTTGATGACAATGGCATGGAGCATTTTGATGAAAACGGCATGGGGCATTGTGATGAAAAAGGCATGGAGCCTTTTCGTGACAGGGTTCAAGGAGCATTCTGATGAAAAGTGTCAGGGAGCATTGTGAGGACAAGTGTATTAAGAATTGTGATGACAAAGGTCATGTAGCATTGTGATGATAAGGGCATGGATTATTGTGATGACAGGCATCATGAAGCGTTGTGATGACAAGTGTTATGGAACACTGTGATCACAAGGGTTTGGAGCATTGTGATGAGAGAGGTCATGGATCATTTTGATTTCAAGGAGCATGGAGCATTGTGAGGACAAGGGCATGAAACAATGTGATCCCAAGTTTAATGGAGGATTGTGATGACAATGGAAATGGAGTATTGTGATGACAAGCGCATAGAGCATTGTAATGACAAGGTCAAGTAGCATTTTGCTGACAAAGGCATGGATCATTGTGATGACATGTGTCATGGAGCACTGTGATGACAAGCGTCACGGAGCATTGTGAATACAGAGGTCATGGAGCATTGGGATGACAAGGGCATGGATCATTGTGATGACAAGGGTCATGGAGCACTGGGCTGAAAATGTTCATGGAGTGTTGTGATGACAGGGTTCATGGAGCATTGTGATGACTAGGGAATGGAGCATTGTGATGACAAGAGTCCCGGATCATTGTGTTGTCAGGTGTCATGGAGTGTTGTGATGACAGTGGTCATGGAACATTGTGATGATATTGGCCATGGAACATTGTGATGAGTAGGTCGTGGAGCATTGGGCTTAAAATGTTCATGGATTATTGTGATGACAGGGGTCATGGAGCATTGTGACGACAAGGGAATGGAGCATGGTGATGACAAGGCCCTGGAGCATTGTGATGAGAAGTCCATGGAGACTTGTGATGACAAGTCTCATGGAGCATTCTGATGAAAAGGGGCATGGAGTATTGTGAATACAGGGGTCTTGGAGCATTGTGATGACTAGGGCATGGAGCATTGTGATGAGAAGGCCATGGAGCATTCTGATGACATGCGTCATGGAGTTTTGCGATGACAAGGGCATGGAGCATTGTGATTACAGGGATCTTGGAGCATTGTGAAGAAAAGGTCATGGATCATTTTGATGAAAAAGGCATGGAGCCTTGTCATGATAGGGTTCAAGGAGCATACTGATAACAAGTGTCAGGGAGCATTGTGATGACAAGTGTATTGAGCATTGTGATGACAAAGATAATGGAGCATTGTGATAAGAAGACCATGGATAATTGTGATGATGAGCGTCATGGGGTGTTTTGATGATATGTGTTATGCAACATTGTGATCACAAGGGTTTGGAGCATTATGATGACAGAGGTCATGCAGAATATTGATTTCACTGTGATGACAATAGCCTGAAGCATTATGATGATGGGCATGGTGCATTGTGATGACAGGTTTTATGGACCATTGAGATGAAAAGCGGCAAGGAGTATTGTGATTACAAGGGTCTTGGAGCATTGTGATGACAAGGGCATGGAGCATTGTCATGAGAAGGTCATGGAACATTCTGATGACATGCGTCATGGAGCTATGTGATGACAAGGGAATGGAGCAATGTGATTTCAGGGGTGTTGAGCATTGTGATGTCAAGTGTCATGGAACCTTGTGATGACTAGGCCGTGGAACATTGTGATGGCGGTGGTCATGGTGCATTGTTATGACAGGGGTAATGGAGCATTGTGATGAGAAGGGTATGGAATATTGGTCTGAAATGTTTCATGGATTATTGTGAGGAGAGTGGGCATGGAGCATTGTGATGACAAGTGCACGGAACACTGTGATACATGTGTCATGCAGGACTGTAATGAAAAGGGCATGGGACATTGTGATGAGAAGGGCATCGAGCATTGTGATGACAATTGTCATGGAGCTTTGTGATGACAAGTGCATGGAGCAATGTGATGAGAGGGTTCATGGAGCATGGTGAGGACAATGTCATGGAGCATTGTGATGACAAGGGTCATGGAGCTTTGTGATGACAAGTCATGGAGCATTTTGATGACAAGGGCTTGGTGCATTGTGATGAGAAGGGCAGGGAGCATTTTGATGACCAGGTCATGCAGCAATTTGATAAAAAGTGTAATGGAATATTTTGATGGCAGTTGTTATAGAACATTGTGATGTCAGGGGTCTTGGAGTTTTGGGATGAAAAGTGTCATGGAGCATTTTGATGACAGGGGTTATGGAACATTGTGATGTCAGGGGTCATGGTACATTGTGATGATAAAGGGATGTAGCATTGTGATGACAGTGTCATGGAACATTGTGATTACAGGGGTGAGGGCGTATTGTGATGAATAGTGATGGAACATTGTGATATCTCAAGTGAGAGAGCATTTGGATGAGAAGTGCATGGAGCATTGTGATGACAAGGTTTATGGAGCATTGTGATAAAATGATTGTGGAACACTGTGATGACAAGTGCATGGTGCATTGTGATGACATGTGTAATGGAGCATTGTTCTGACAAAGACATGCAGCACTGTGTTGACAAGTGTCACAGAGAATTGTGATGAAATGTTCATGGAGCATTGTGGTTACAAAGGTCACAGAGCCTTGTGATGAGTCGGGCATGGAACATTGTGATGAGTCGGGCATAGAACATTGTGATGACAAACGTTATGAAGCATTGTGAAGACTGGAATCACGGAGCGCTGTGATGACAGGGGTCATGGAGCATTGTGAGGACAAGGGCATGGAGCATTGTGATGACAGGGGCATGGAGCATTGGTCTGACAAGTTTCATAGATTATTGTGATGACAGTGGGCATGGTGCATTGTGATGACAAGGGCATGGAGCATTGTGATGAGAAGGTCATGGAGTATTGTGAAGACATGTATCAGGGAGCATAGTGATGACATATGTCATGGTCCTTTGCGATGACAATGGCATGGAGCATTGTGATGCCAAATGTAATGGAGGATTGTGATGACAAATATAATGGAGCATTGTGATGACAAGGTCCTGGAGCATTGTGGTGACAAACCATGGAGCCTTGTGATGAGAATTCTCATGGAGCATACTGATGAAAAGGGGCATAGAGCATTGTGATTACAGGAGTCTTGGAACATTGTGATGAAAAAGGCATGGGACATTGTGAGGAGAAGTCCAAGGAGCATTCTGATGGCATGCGTCATTGAGCTTTGTGATGACAAGGGCATGGAGCATTGTGATTACATCGGTCTTGGAGCATTGTGATGAAAAAGGCATGGATCATTGTGATGAAAATGGCATGGAACCTTGTCATGACAGGGTTCAAGGAGCATACAGACAACAAGTGTCAGGGATCATTTTGATGACAAGTGTATTGAGCATTGTGATGACAAAAGTCATGGAGCATTGTGATGAGAAGACCATGGATAATTGTGATGACGAGCGTCATGGGGCATTGTGATGACAAGTGTTATGGAATATTGTGATCACAAGGGTTTGGAGCATTGTTATGACAGAGGTCATGGAGCATTTTGTTTTCATTGTGATGACAATAGCATGAAGCATTATGATGATGGGCATGGTGCATTGTGATGACAGGGTTCATGGATCATTGAGATGAAAAGGGGCATAGAGCATTGTGATTACAGGGTTCTTGGAGCATTGTGATGAGAAGGGTCATGGAGCGTTGTGATGACAAGGCCATGGAACATCGTGATGGCAGGGGTCATGGAGTATTGTTATGACAGGGGTAAAGGAGCATTGTGATGGCAAGAGAATGGAACATTGTGATGAGAAGGCCATGGAGCATTCTGATGACATGTGTCATGGAGCTTTGTGATGACAAGGACATGGAGAAATGTGATGAGAGTGTTCATGGAGCATTGTGATGACAATGACATGGAGCATTGTGATGCCAAGGGTCATGGATCATTGTGATGACAAAGGTCATGGAGCATTTTGATGGCAAGTGCGTTGTGCATTGTGATGAGAAGGGCAGGGAGCATTGTGATGACAGGATCATGGAGCAATTTGATGAAATGTGTCATGGAACATTTTGATGACAGCTGTTATGGAACACTGTGATGTTAGGGGTCATGGAGCATTTTGATGAAAATGGTCATGGAGCATTTTGATGACAGATGTTATGGAACATTGTGATGTCTGGGGTCATCGAACATTGTGATGATAAGTGCATGTAGCATTGTGATGACAGGAGTCATGGAAAATTGTGATGAGAGGGATGAGGGAGTACTGTGACAAATAGTGATGTAGCATTGTGATATCAGTGGTGAGAGAGCATTTTGATGAGATGTGCATGGAGCATTGTGATGACAATACTGTGGAGCACTGTGATGACAAGCGCATGGTTCATTGTGATGACATGTGTCATGGAGCATTGTGCTGACAAGCGCATGGAGCATTGTGATGACAAGGGTCATGGAGCATTGTGCTGAGAAAGGCATAGAGCATTTTGATGACAAGGGTCAAAGAGCATTGTGATGAAAATTCATGGAGCATTGTTGTTAAAACGGTCACAGAGACAGTTGATGACGAGGACATGGACCACTGTGATGAGAAAGTTCATGAAGCATTGTGATGACTGGAGTCACGGAGCATTGTGATGACAGGGGTC